>NC_059434.1:48037435-48344935 GCF_021028975.2 Sphaerodactylus townsendi
TCTAATTGGCTCTGCAGATTTAAAAAAAAACCAGTGCCGTGACAGTAGTTGCACCACATCACAAAGTTCTGTACGATGTTACTGAAGTCAAGCTGTGGCAATCATTTAGCGGATGAGCCCACCTCCTGCAGCATCCATTTTGTGGCATCCATTTTGCTGCTATGCCCACCATGCCAGATCAGAATGCCAAATGTTTCCACAAGCTCAAAAAGATTGGGGACCTTGGCTTACTGCTATACTACCTAGCCTGATCTCAGTAGTTCAGGTCTAGCCACATAAACCATAATGCAAGTTAAGTTTCAGATACAGTGGAGGTAATATTTTCCCTAAGGGAAATAGCCCTGACTTGTAGATTCTTGTCCTCTCCTCTGACATTCTTGCCGTCTCGCTATTTGGAGATGTAATAGTGGAGACTAGTAGCTGTAGATACCTAAGCTTCTTCTCATTCCTCCCAATGTTCTCTGTGCTACATCTAGGTCGTCAGGGGTCAAGCTTTCATTTTTTGGAGTTTTGTGGCAGACATCACCTGCCTCAGTCCAAGAACAATCCCCTCAAGGTCAAGTAGGTCTGCAGAGATTTGCGCAGACACCTCTGTCTCTTGTGACCTGGTTTCTGAGCTATGCAGCAACCCCACTGAACTTCCTATGACAAAAGAGGATGTCTGTCAAACAAGCCATCCAAGGCAAGGCCCGTGTTTTTCTGGGAGTGATTCCTAAACGGCATGTTTATAACGAGTTGTAATTGTTACAATTGAATTAATTTATAACAAATGCAATTCATGTATGAATATACTGGGCAAAATCACCGCAGGTTGAAAACATCCTGAACCTTCGCCTGATTCCTAACTCGTGTCTCCTTAAAGCTTATGGGAAAGTTCCCACAAGATGCATTAACTGATGCGCAGCTACACGCATGGAAAGGGAACTCAGCGCACCTTCTAATCTGGAGAACAGGGTTTGATTCCCCATTCCTCCACCTGAGTGGCAGAGGGTGAACCAGATGTGTTTCCACACTCCTACATTCCTGCTGGGTGACCCTGGGCTAATCACGTTTTTTGGAACTCCTTCAGCCCCACCTACCTCACAAAGTGTCTATTGTGGGGGGAGAAAGGGAAAGAACCTTCTAAGCCACCTTGAGTCCCCTTACATGACAGAAAGGTGGGGTATAAATCCAAGCTCTTCTTCTGCTTCCCTTTTCTCCAGGGGAACTAACCTCAGTTGTCTGAAAGCAAACTATTATTCCAGGAGTTCCCCAGCGGCTACCTTGGAGCTTGGCAACGTTACCATGTTGACAAAATGTGTCACGTCTTCCCCACATGATGCAGGCGGAGGTCCAGGGCCTCGCAGGGAGGAGCGGCGCCCAGACCGGCCGCTCTCTCCTTTCCCCGGGGGTTAGGGCGGGGCTGGGAGCCCCTCAGGGAGCCCTTCGCCTCCTCGCTCACCTCCAGCTTCTGCAGCTCCCACACGCAGAGCGGCACGGCCACCAGCAAGCCCACCACGTAGATGGTGGCCACCAGCGGCCGGATCCAGCGCCGCCAGTTCCCGCAGGTGCACGGCATGGCGCCGCCCTCGGAGCAAATCCTTCAGCGCCGCCTGGGTCCCGACGCGACGCCCCTCCACCGCTGGGTCACGGGCCCGGGACCAGGCCTGCCCAACGGCTGCTCAGCCGAGTGGAAGACATCCCCATCCTCCGCGCCGCTGCGACGGATCGCGGCGCCTCCCGCCCCGCCCATCTCGCCTGGGTCACTGTCTCTCGCGCGCACGCGCAGCAGCAGCCGCCTCGAGGAAAGAGCTCTGGCCCTGTCCCTCGGGACCGCAGGATTCTGGCCACGCCCCTCCTGAGCTTTCTGCACGGTTCCAGGGCGGGACTTCCGGCAGCCGCAAACGAACGAGCGCGCCCGCCTCTTTCGAGAAACGATGCGCTATTATTACTCGTGCACGTAGTGAGGCGGGATCAAGTCTTTTTTAAATACGTAATCTCAAATAGCAATTGAAAAGTATGGTGCAATACAAATCTAGCAATTGACAAGTATGATGGAGTACAGATCTGTGCACACTTCAGTAACTGCATTGGATTGTACTGATTGTATCTGGACGGATATTAACATCGGTTGAGCTTTCTTGTTGGTTCTGTGCCAACCTGGAGATTTGTTGGGGGAGTGGAGTCTGCAGAGGGTAAGGCATAGGGAGAAAAGGAAACTGCACGTTTTCCTTTTTCTCCAGGGGAATTGATCTCTGTTGTCTGGAAACAAACTGTAATTCCAGAAGTTCCCCAGCCACTGCCTGGAGGTTGGCAACCGTACTATGGACAGAATGTGTTAAGCATGAAATTGGGACCATCCTATAGTGAATTCCTTCCTTCATAGGTAACAGTGGCTTTTGTCATCTACTTGTTGGGACCTTTTTTGTATTTTTATCTCCTATTTAGGATTTAATGTACCAAATTTTGCACCAAAAAACTAGCCTCTTAAAATGCACCTGTGTTAGTAAACAGGTTCATAGAATAATGTATCATATGTTTCTGATTTGAAACTTGCTCCTTCTTTTGGGAATAAAATATCCAGTTCCTTCTTTCCGAGAGAAATACCATTAGCCTGTTTTGACAAATTTAGACAGCAGCTCTGAAACATTAAAAACTTTCATGAGTCAGAGCTTGCTTCACCATTTGATGAGAGATTACGATGGAATAACTTTCAGGTGCTGCTGGACTCCTGTCTAATTAAATCCCTATTTTTAATTTATGTGTACCATCACTGGAGAAAAGAAAATTCCACACTGTAAAAAGAAGTTAGAATGCATTTGTAGGAATGTGGTAGGAGGTTTTTCTTGCATAAATCAATTGACAAATTATGCATAACAAATTTAAGAAGACTTGTACAATTCAATTTGCTCAACAAGTTTACAATGATTCACTTTTGAATAATTTCCAGGCAGTCATAACAGTAGGAGTCTTCTTGTCCTCCTCAGATTCCATACAGTGGGAGCCATAACATAAAACGCATATGTATGGGTGATGGAGAATTTTGACCTACTGGGAGACTGATCTTGCCAGCTGGGAATTTGAACCCAAAAAGGTACACAGAGATGATTATTAAAAATAAAATGTTATTGTGCACAAGGAAGAGATTAACAGTGCAATCCTGAATGGAGTTACACCAGTCTAACCAACTGTAATTAGGCAGAACTGATATAAAATTCTACTGACACTAATACTTGGGAAAGGTTAGCTTCCTTAGTTGTAGCTCTATTTCAGCACAGAAAGAGGGAATTTGTATGGCTTAGGGTCAGCCAGGACTGGTTTAGAAAGAGCCATGCCCAGAGAATAGTGAGAAAAACCACAGTCTAGATAAACACAATATATGCTTAGATATATTACTTTCTCTAAGTTCACAGAATGTGTTTATTGGCGGTTCAGTTCCCTTAGAGAAAATGGTTGTTTTTTTAGGGAAGACTGAGGCATTATGTCCTGAGGTTCCTCCTCCCCAAATCCCACTCTCCTCCAGCTGCACCTGAATATCTTCTGGGATTTCCCAACCTGGAGCTGTCAACCCTGGAAGAGTGAAATTCAAGACCAGGAGCACCTTAATGTAGAGGTAAATTGTGGTGGACTCTAATCTGGAGAACTGGATTTGATTCCTCACATCTTCACATGAAGCCTTCTGGCTGACCTTGGGCCAGTCACAGTTCTCTCAAAACTCCCTCATCCCTGACAAGAAATTCAATTATTGTCAGAACTTTGGTCAAGCTTCTCAGGCTATGAAATTATTCTCACTCCTTTAATTGGAGGGCCCTGTCCTGATTAGATTCTGTTTAACTGTTTGATATTGTGAGAACGAGCAGGGAGTATTAGCTACGCATCTCTCAAAACATTAAAGAGATATTGTGATTATTTGTGCCAGGCTGACCCAAATCACTAATTGGCCGACATGAACATAAGAACATAAGAACATAAGAACAAGCCAGCTGGATCAGACCAAAGTCCATCTAGTCCAGCTCTCTGCTACTCGCAGTGGCCCACCAGGTGCCTTTGGGATCTCACATGTAGGATGTGAACGCAATGGCCTTCTGCGGCATGTAAGGATGACCAGAAGCTTGGCTCTGAAGTTCCACTTCAATTTGGCTCTAATTGGTTGAATTAGATTCATCTGACTGAGATTGATAAATCCTTATAAAAACTTACTATGGGGATAGAGTTGCTATTCTATTTTGAACCTACCTGAAATGCTGTAACTTCTCTTTGACTTTTTGCTACTGGAAGAAATTAAGGCCAATGTGAGCCAGGTAGCAAAAGCCTAGGTTGTTTTTTTGACAAACCCTTCAAATGCAGATAATAGCAAACCACCTCCCAAAGTCTCTTGCCTTGAAAACACTATGGAGTCACCATGAGTTAGCTGTGACACAATTTGGTGGATGGCGTCCAGTTCTAACCCTGAGAGAGGACCGGCAGACAACTGAAGAGAATCAGATGGTACATGGGCATCAGGAAGGGCACATGGCCCTCCCTCCCCTCCCTTGCATGCCACCCCTCCCTTCCCTTTCCTTGCATGCCACCCCTCCCCCTCTCTCCCCTCCCTCCTCTTCCTCTGCTAGGGTGGGTGGGCCATGTCCAGATGCTGGGCCCCCTCCCTCCCCTCCATTGTATGCCACCCCTCCCTTTCTTCCTCCCCATCCCTTGCATGCCACCCCCTTCTTCCACTCCCTCTGCTAAGGTGGGTGGGCCATGTCCAGATGCTGGGCCCCCTCCCTTCCCTCCCTTGTATGCCACCCCTCCCTCCCCTTCCCTTGCATGCCACCCCCTTCCTCCCTTCCCTCTGCTAGGTTGGGTGGGCCATGTCCAGATGTCGCCCCCTCTCCTCCCTTGCATGCCACCCCTCCCTTCCCTTGCATGCACCCTCCCCTTCTCTCATCCTCCCTCCACTAGGGTGAATGGGCCATGTCCAGATGCCAGGCCCCTGCCACTCCCCTCCCTTGCATGTCACCCCTCCCTCCCCCCCTCAGCTAGGGTGGATGGGCCATGTACAGATGCCGGGCCCCCTCCCCTCCCTTGAAGGGACCAAATTAGGTAAACATAGATCAGCCATAAAACCAATTAACTTAATTCATATAAACCATTTTAAAAGCTCCATCTTATATAGTCTCTTGAATTTTAACAAGGAAGCCAATAGTGTAAGAGGTGGGATATAAATTGTGTGTACACAACAGCCAGCAAATACATATAGCAGAATTTGCATACATTTTTCTACAGCATGGATTGACAATTGCAACCATTAGTGCAGCATTTTAGACAAACCAACCATTCTGCGACAGATTTCACTTTTGTTGTATTATATCATTGTGACACTCCAGGATATAAATCCATTAATATAAAAAAACATTTATTGCAATGTGAAACGAAGTGGATCCATAGGTTCAAAAGTTATTTAGGAAATGGTCTTAATAAAGAAATTGATTTTTCATGTTATTTGTGAATCTCAAATAGGAAGAGACAGCTTTAAGCAGATAACAGCTGTTATCTATCAGTGCAATGTTAATATACATGATCCACAGTATGACTTTGCATAGAAAGCTTGAATGGGGATCTGTAGAGATGTGACAGGCCCACTTGGAATGTTTGTAAGTTAACATTTATAAATATTTAAAAGATTTTTAAAATGTTATTTATACATATTTATTGATATTTAATATTCAATTTTTGTACAAGTGATAAAATTATTTAAGATGGATTTTTAAAAAATGTTAAAAATTATTTATTGTAATAATAATGTATTATACATGAGAATGAAGTGTAGCATAGGAAATAATTGATTGATGTATAAAGTTAAATCTGAAAGTGTAGCCTAAGGATAAAAAGATGGTGTTTATGTAACAGATATATTAATTCTGTATAGACCCCTGGAATGGCTGATGGATAAATATGAGAATTATATCTGAAGAATAATAATTGAAAACGGCGTATAACATGTATTCCGTTAATTCCGTTCAGACGGACTTGGATGATTCTCAAGAGACCACTTGCTCAGCTGGTACGGAGTTTTGGGCTGATCTGTCATCAATATGCCGATGACACTCAGCTCATTCTGTTGATGGAGGGGGGAGCAGTTGCCGCCCCTGCGGCTCTACAGCATTGTTTGGAGGCGGTAGCTGGTTGGTTGCAGCAGAGCAGGCTGAAACTGAATCAGTCGAAGACGGAGATCCTATGGCTGGGCCGTGAGGGAGAGGCTCGGGATTTCCAGCCGCCGGTGTGGGAGGGGGCCTTATTGGTGCCGGCCTCCTCCGCTCGCAGTCTGGGGGTCCATCTGGATTCGTCTCTTTCAATGGAGACCCAGGTGGCCCATACAACCCGGACTGCGTTTTTCCATCTTCGTCAGGCCCGGCGGTTGGCCCCCTTCCTCTCTCAAACGGACCTAGCCACCGTGATCCATGCAACGGTCACCTCCAGGCTAGACTATTGTAACTCGCTCTACGCGGGCCTTCCCTTGCGTTTGATTCGAAAACTAAAGCTGGTCCAAAATGCAGCTGCGCGCCTGCTCACAGGAGGCGCCTTTAGAGAGCATATCCACCCTGTGTTGCGCCAGCTGCATTGGCTCCCGTTTGAATTCCGAATCATCTTCAAGGTGTGGATTCTGACCTTCAAGGCATTATGCGGTCTGGGACCCTCATACCTTCGGGACTGCATCACCCCATATGTCCCTACTCGGCCTCTGCGTTCAGCAGAGGCCAATTTGCTGGTGGTCCCCGGCCCCTCAATGATGCGGCTGGCCTCCACACTGGCCAGGACTTTCACAGCGCTGGCCCCGGCCTGGTGGAACACCCTCCCACCAACTGTCCGGGCCCTGCAGGACCTTGGTGAGTTCCGCAGGGCATGTAAGACTGTGTTGTTCCACCGGGCCTTTGGAGTGTCCAGCCGCTGATATGGTGCCCCCCCCCCCCACTGCTCCTGCTTTGGCACTGGTACAACAGAGCTCCTCATATTGAGGGGCCTGCCGTCCCCCCCTTCTTGGGGTGGGTTTTTAAATTGAGCCTGGACGCCTCTTGTTTAATTTGCTAATTGTTAGCCGCTGTTTTTATGTATTTTAAGATGTTTTATTGACGGAGCCTATGTTTGTATTTTACCGGATTTGCTCCTTTTTATTGTTTATATATTATGTTGTTCACTGCCCGGAGCCCTTTGGGGATCGGGTGGTATAGAAATTGAATAAATAATAATAATAATAATAATAATAATAATAATAATAATAATAATAATAATAATAATAATAATAATAATAATAATTTGAATACAAGGCTTCTAATAACATTGTTTCTATAAGGAAATCAGAAACGAACTACTACTGTGGGAAGGACTTGTATATATTTTTGTACTGTATCGCTATTTGCACTTTATATCAAGTTGTTTGTTGCACATAAATAGCTTTTGATCAACACAATTCCTTGTTAACATGTGTTACTCAGTGTCATAACAAAGTTTTTCTTTGAATTACTAAAATTTGGATATAAAGGACTAAGTGTTGTTGCCATTTTGTTTGTTTTATCACTACATATCACCTTTGGTGAGACCTACAAGAGCAGCTGTTAACCAAAAGAATTGTAGGACTTCAGGGCATTTGTGCTGTGTATTCACAAATGCTTTTAGGTCCTGATATTATATTAAGATAAGCATTAATTCTAACCAAGATACAAAACAATTATTAGCTGGACGACATAAAATATCCTTGTGTTCATTTCAGGAAACAGAGATTCACATCTATGATAAGTTTATGAATTTATACACTTAAGAGTGTTGTGTATTGAAAAATTAATAAGTGGGTCACGAGAGACCATTTTTCCAAATGTCTTGAATTGGACTAGTTTTTAAAAAAGGTTCAGCATGCACTTAAGTGTTTGCAGGATCCAAACTTTGGCATTTGCAACTTTAATGCTACAAGGGATGCATTATTCATGTGCATAATGCTAGGGTCGTGGACTTCAGTGCTTATGTAGGAAGACTCTACAACTTCTGAGTAGCTGAAGCCCAAAATAGACTTTGACAGTAAGTTGCATTTACATGGTATGAAGTTCCTGCTTTTATGATCCCAGCTGCTGCCTACCTCAGCTGCCAGCTGTTGCTTCCTTTTCCAGCTGCCAGTTAAGTGCCCATCCTAATGTGTTGCTCCATCTCCTGCTCAAATGCCTCAGGACATTCTGGATCCAGTGTTCACTTCCCTACCACACCAGCCATTATTCAGATGAAGTCTTTCTGATACTAGAATTAAATGAACTGTTTCTGTTCTTCTTTCCTCCTAAAAGGCGCAGTTCTCTTGAGTGTGATATACCCAAACAGATGTTTTAACACCAGAGGACTAGCACTGATGTTATAACTTCCATTTGAAAGGTATCCATAATCACTTGTGTTTAGTGTAGGGTGACAGCTGGAAGGCCCTGTTTCTTTTCCCCTTCCAATGAAGACAATTTTATTTAGGACTGCATTTGACTTATTTAGTGTCAGTCCTAATTGAGATTTTAAATTGTGGTGTTTTATTTGATTTTTAATTGTTTTATTTACATTGTAAGACACCTTGAGTTCTGCAAGATAGAAAGGCAACTAGGACAGTTCTTTAACCCTCCTCCACCCCACTAATAAAATGTATATAGATGTATTCTGATCTGCCCTAGGAAATTGAGGAACTGAAAAAACCCTTTGTTAGCAAATGTCTAGCCCTGACTTGGATTAGGACCATGGCACATGGTGTTACCCTGAATAGACAATCTCCACTTAAGTTGGGGTGTTAGTTGATGATTGGCAGGGTGAGAGTGGGTAATTGATATCAGATAACCAATGTATACCAGGATCATCCCAAGTGAAGAAATTAAAAATAAAAGCATTGCAAACAATAAGCATACACACCGAATATGCAGGAGCTAACTGGAAAGGATGATATTTGCCAGTCTTGAAGGGACGTCCGTGAAAAGCACGGCGGAGAAGAGGAAAATGACTAGCATTCTCCAGAAGACAAAAGAAGGTCATCAGCTCTCACTTGATTAACTATTGGTTTGGAGCCAATAGTGGGAGCCCGTTCCAAAGTTAAGGATGTAACAACTGGAACAAATCTGAGGCTCATTCCGCATGGGCCAAAAACAGCAGTGTGAAAATGGTGTAAAAGGGTTTAAAACGGTGTAAAAGGGTTTATACTGTTTCACGCCGTTTTCACACCACTGTTTTTGGTCCATGCGGAATCAGTTTAAGATTCTTGGGGCTAACTTTATACCTCCTAAGGCCAGATTTTTTTTCCCTTTATGTGGCAGTTGTTTTGGAGGGTGGATTGCATGACTTGGTTGTGGTTGGGCACATTGCTGGGCAAAGCTGCAGTTGTTTCCTCATTTTAAAAAAAAACCCATACACCAGCACCATTCCAATCTCCAGGTCGAGCCTGGAGATCTACAATTACAGTTTAGTTAGTCCTAAGGAGAATTACGCCCTTCTAAGCCCATTAACTTTGATGAATTTAGAAGGATGTAAGTCTGGTTAGGACTGTACTATGTATCACCCACCTGCAACCTAAAATTATGCAGTCCAACATTCTGTCATCTCAGTCTTGCACTTGGTTTTGTTATATATTTATAGGACCATATTTTATTGGCTTGATTTTGGATGCCAGGTGGTATTTTGTTTCATCAAGAGAAGGAGAATAACATTTGCATACATGACATACTGATTTCCACCATTTGTTCAAAATGCTTCTGTTGCACAACCAAGTTAATAGCATCCACCCTCCAATCACAGCAAACTACACCTATCATAATGTGCCACTTCTTTTGCTGCTGGGAGCAGAGTGATCCTACCCAGTAGTCAGATCAGGAAAAGACTGATGAACTTCCCAGATCTCCGTGCTTATTGTCAAATTCTCATTAATGAGAACCAAGTTATTAGGCATAGATACCATCAGCTCTTTCCAAGACACTGTGACCCTCATTTTTTTTTATTTTAAGCCACAATGGCGCAGAAAACTTTCTGCATCACCAGCTTTAAGCCGTCACTGGATATCCATAAATTTCTAAACATGACTAGAAAGGGATTTTGTAATTGAAATTAAAATTACTCTTTGCATAACACAGGTTTTGTATGTGCCAATTTCATGGAAGTCTCCTTTCCTGTTGCCTGCATATCTCACATACAGGGGTGTACGATTATAGAATGGCACCCAAATCAAGCACCAGGCCCTGCACCACCCCTCTTCCCCAGCGAGCTGTGGGCAGACAAATGAAAAGGCTTGAATAGGAGAGGCAGGGGTCAGCTGTCTGGGGGCTGAGTGCGGGGGTGTGGGGGGGAGAGAGGGAGTGGGCATGGCCCAAAATGTGTCCTCCACCGTGATCCAAGTGAATGGTGTCTGCGTCATTTCCCCCCTCTGGCCCCGTTGATATGCCATTACTCTCACATTTGAAGATGAGAATATAGAAACCAGAGCTGAAAAAGCTCAATATTTACTTTGACAAGTTGCTGGGCTATATGTTCCCTTTCTGTGTAGTGGATAGTGGCTTTTTTCCAGTTCCAGAAACATCTCTCCTTTGTACCGAGTTGTTCTGATCACTGTAACTGTCACTTGGGAGCTGTTGGGACATTCTATTCTTGCTTTTACTAAACTGAATGCTCTTTTAATCACGAATTGCTGACATGGTAAATGATTGTCTCTATTTCATTGCTAAGGCACAGGCTCCATTTTGTTTATTTATTTGAAGTACTGGAGACCCAAAGTGTATCATGTAGTCAGAAGACCAGGGGCTGTGGAACACTGGTCATAAAACAATCAAATATAAATAACTCACACGCAGGGAGCCCTTGAAAGTGTTCATCTGTCATTACTCTAACTTGTTAAAACGTACAGAGAATAGAGTGCAGATTACTCCTGTGTTCCAGCTTGTTTTGAAGTCTGACCACAAGTGGCTTCAAGGAAGCATGGGTCCATTTTTGTTGAGTCTGGTAATACAAACCTCTTCCAAAATTTCATCATCTGTGCCTGGCAGCCTAGGATAAATGATGCACCAACTGTGTGCAAAAATGTGATAAATCTCAGCTAAAATCTCAAGAGCCACCTATTTTACTAAAAAGGGGGAGCAACATGTCGTTCCCCAGAACACCAGATTTCTATATTTATTTGTTGCAATGTGATGACCTGTTCAGAGCTGTTTTTAAGCTATATAAAGAAACAAAATATTTTTTGCGGTAACAGAAGAAAAGGTTTATCACTACTTGAGTGGTTACTGTGCGCTTAGAAAACAGATCAGTAAGAGAAAAAAAGAACAGAATTGGCAACACTGAACATGCAACCAAATACCAGGATCTTTTTTTTTCTTTTCCGGAGGATGATACAAGATTTATTTATTTACATTATTTATAGTCTGACTTTCTCACTGGGACTCAAGGCCAATGACACAGAGTGAGTAAATACAATCGACAAGTCAAAATTTTTGAGAACTCTTCACTTGCATTTAAATAACGAAATAGTCCTACTCATTTCTATGACTATTGTCATAGTACTCAGCTAAACTGACAGAATAAAACTAAGATCCAGATACATGCAGGCATTTGCCTTATACCGCTGCAGCAAATGGGCAATCCTGTGAGAAAGACATGACTCTGTCTTGTTTCCAAAGAACCCCATCCCAGTATTTTCAGCAAAGCTCCAGCCTCTGTGATTTTGTGGGATGTTGATCTTCCAAGCCCAATTCTGGGTTTTTGCTCAGACCACAATTATCCCTCACACCACTGTAGTCAAGGCTGTCATCTAAGTAAATAAATGTAATAGTGCAACTAAGCAGAACTTCATCCTTCTAAGCCCCCTGGAATTTCACCGTTAATCATTAAGCATAAGAGTTGTATGAGTGATTTATTAAACAAAATTTGTGTAGAAATTATAATATTTCTAGGAAAAGGCAAGGTCTTTGTTTTGAAGTGCTGCACACACATCATAACAGGCACCAGCTTAGAATGGGCACAGGAAAGACCACTACTGAGATGCTGCCCAATACTCATATTTTCTGTATGTTTTTAAAAGTCAACCAATAATGAACTTTTAAAAACCTGGTTGATTAATATGGGACATTCTCCAAAAATCCCGAAAAAGCGTGCTAGGGCTTATTTTCAGGATAGGTCTTATTTTCGGGGAAACAGGGTATTAGCATAGAATTGTTCACTTGTTTGTATCTGGGACTGCCCTGAAGCAGGCTACTCTCTCTGCAACATCTTTTGTGCATGTAGAATCACAAACTAGCACTATCTTCAGTTTCTCCGTTTTTGTTGTCATGTACAGCATTGCAGCTGAAGGAGAAAATGTTTGACCAGAAAATCTTTGGTGATAGCACTTGATCACTAGATTAAAGTTCACCACACAAAAATCTTACCAGTTCAGTCACAAAATTAATGCAGAACTTTTCTCTCAGAACTTATCTAAAGTAAATTTTCTAGGGTGTATATCTGTAGAAATATATGTATGGTTTTGACATTTTAAAATTGATTCAGCAGAGTGTTTGAATGTTCTAGCTAGCCTCCATCAGCAGCTTCAAAGTTATATGCTGCTATTTACCACTAAGGGGTGCTACAGTATTAAAATTGAATTTTTTTCTTGGGGTACAGTGACTGAAATCAGGCTTACATTGTAAAGCACGTGAACGTTTAAATCAGTTCTAAATCCACATTTTTGCTTGTCGATCAATCCATTCAGAAACATGGCATCCTTGTAATATGAATTGTATTCCCTCCTGTTTTTCACATATCTGAAATAAAAAAATACACATTGTGGTTTTTATATATGCACGCCAACAATTGTATTTATAGGATTTATCCGTTTTGTGAACAGTTGCATCTACTATAGGCTGGCTTGTCTGATGACTGGACAATTATCAAATAGGACATTGTTTTAATTGTTTTAATTTTGAATGTGCATATAAAGTCACTCATACAATAGAAAGCATGGTGGGAATCTGCAAGACTTGCAAGGGGGTACCAATCCTTTATCGCTCCCTCCAACTGCCTTCCTTCACTTCTCATGCTCCCCCACACAGAGACTCCCTTCTTAGTCCCCAACTATGTCTTTCATTTCCACTGTGCCCCCTCCACTGCCACCACCTCTGCCACCTCCTTCTCCTGGTCTCACCTGGCTTTGACAGCTGTCTTGCTCACTCCACTGCCTCTCGCCTTACTGCTTGTTCGCTTGTTCACTGGCCAGCCCATCCGATGCCTCCCTCATAATCCTCACTAGCCTGCATGGTTGCTTGCTTACCAGGCTACCTGCTTGCTTGCTCATCTGCCGACACACTCACTTGCAGCACTGCCTCCTCTGCCTTCTTGGTTCATGTGCCAGGTGATTGCAGCTCGTCCTTTCCCCTTTTTCATATGCCAGGTGGTTGCAGCTCGTCCTTTCATGTGCCAGATGATTGCAGCTCGTCCTTTCCCCTGTTCTCCTCCCCTCCCCTCTTCTTCACTTTATTATCTTTCTGCAATCTCTTTCCCTAATCCCTCTATGTCCGCTACTGTCTCCCTTGTTTGCTTACCTGGCCAGCCACCATCTCGTGCAGATGTTGTCTTTTTTCTTCCCTAGCCAACATCCAGCTGATTCTATGACACTGGCTGGGTTTATGTTGCATCTGAGCATGTGCAAACACAGTTTACCCAATTAATGGGTTTTTTTAAAAAAAAAAGTTTGTAGAAAGAGCTCTTCTCTTCCATGCATAGCCTAAACTGCAGATTTAATGATCCACATCTAGGATCATGTTCAGAATCAGATATAGTATTATTTATATGACATCTAGTGGTTGTTTTATCTAAGATCCAGAAACATCTGTGGAAAATCTTGTTTCAGATAGTCATGGAAGTCTGTAAATCTCAAATGAAGATATCATGGAACAACTCGCAGCTTTCCACTGAAATTTTTAACATAGATATCTTGTGTTGTAGATAATATATTCTGTAGTATTCTTGAAAATTAGTGTTATAAACATATATGAGGGAGACATGATTTTTAACATTTTATTCTCATGTAGCAGAACATGGTAATGTTGTAGTAATTACTGATCTTCTGTTAAAAACAACTCTTAGGTGACATGGGGAGGGGGGAAGTAATTGTGGAGAGTGAGACAAGGAAAAATAAGCATCAGTACAAGGGGAGGGGGGACCCATCCACATAATATGCAAACATGCTTTGACTGCACTCTTAAAAAAACAGGTTTGGGAAAGTTCTCAGCTAAGTTGAAGGGAAACACACAATCAGTTCAAGAAGAGAACATGATGTAAATATTCCTGAAAAGACAGAGGAAGAGATTATTCCTCTCTGAAGGAAAGGTTTTTCTCCAAACCAGTTATCAGAGACCCTTAGTCAAGAAGGCATCTTTATACAAGCAGGTCTTGTCCAATTATAGACCTATCTTAGGCCTTCCTTTTTTGGGTAGTAGCACAGCAACATCAGAAATAGTTGGATGAGACATCTACCTTTAATCTTTCTCAGTCTGACTTCTTGCCTGGGTTTGGAAGACAGCTTAAGTAGCACTTGTGGATGATCTCCATCTTTGAATGGATAAAGGGAATGCATTTTTGTTGTTAGACCTGTCAGCAGCCTTTGATATCATAGGTCAAGCTACACTTGATCCCATGAAGGTGAGGTGTGTCTGGCTGGAACAGCGTTAAGATGGTGCCAGTCTTTTCTATCATACTGTTCATAAAAGGTTGTAATAAAAGAGGCTGAATCAGCCCCTGGGAAGTTGAAATGGGAGGTGCCACATTATTTAATATCTATGTAATATCCTTTAAATCAAATTATTTGAAATTTGGAGTAGGGTGTTATTACTGTGCGGACAACATATAGTTATTTTGTACTTTGAACAAGCCACTCGTTGATGCTGTTTCTGTCTTAGAGATGTGTCTGAATGCAGTGGTGATGCAGAGCACTGTGCTGCTAGATGACAGGGCTGCCACTTTAACTGGAATTATTCAAATTACTACTATTACCATGCAGCTTGTGCTGAAAGACTGTGTTAACAACTTGGGAGTCTTATCCTAGTCATCTTTTGGAGAAACAGGTGCTCATCACAGTGTGTGTGTGTGTGGTGGTGGTGGTGGAAATCCAGCTACATCTAGTTAAGAAGCTTCCTCTCAATCTGCAGATGCCTTATCTGGTCGCACTGAACTATGCTTCAGTACCCTTGAGTATAGGTCACTGTAACGTGAGCTGCATTGGGCTACCCTTGAAGACAATCCAGAAACTGTTGTGGGTACAAAATGCAGTCACTTGCTTATTGTCAAAGGTTAAGAGAGATTTGTGGTGCTGTCCAAAGATGTCAAGAAAATATAAAGCCACTTCAAGAAGTGAACAGACTTTGATCTCAATAAAGGTAGAAACAATACCTTCATAGAAGTTAGTCTTCTTGCTGAATATATTTCCAAATACTTATTTCTTCCTGAGAGTATCTTTGGTTTGAGAAATATTTTTGATCCAGGGAAGTACTTTAAACTATTTTGGAACCTTAGCATTGTTCAACACAGTTATTAATATGGTTTGTGAAATTCTGTACTAAGTTATTTGATTTTATGTTGGAGTTTTAACATCTTTATTAAAACACTGAAACTCTTAAATGGGGCCTCTGGAAAAATAAATGTCTTGTGTTGTAAAGTAGCTTGTTGGGCCTCTTGAGTCTTTCTGACACATCAATCTCAGATCCTTGTAGACGAGGATGCTGCCAAATAGCTGTTTCCCCACAAAACTTTAATAAACTTTGACTGGATTTCAGAGCCATGTTTTCCCTAAGAAAAATACTAGTGGCCTAGTTTTCATTGAGGTAGTAAACTGGGTCTGAGGTGGGCTGTAACACATTAGACTGCATGTGGAGGGTTCACATGATTGAATGTTTATCCATACAAAAAGAAGCCTTTTTTAATAGAAAGTTGGTACATCAGAGTTAAGTTAGGTCACCTTGTCCCCAGACATGTATGTTAAAATTTCTGTATGGAGATAATGTATTTGTATGGATTCAAAGCATTCAGTCATAGCAGAGAACATTAATTATACAAATTAGCCTCTAAACCAGTGCTTCCCAACATTTTCAACGTCACGGTACCCTTGACCTCACTCTTCATATCTCATGGTACCCCTGCCATCCCCGCCCCCACCTTCCCCTCCCAGTGCCCCTGCTTGCCACCCCTATCCCCCCCACCTTCTCCTCCCAGGGTGAAGGGAAGCACTGTGGGGTGGGAAGTGGCTGCTGACCTTGCGGCAGGTCCTGCCCCTGGGCCAGCTCCATGTCCTTGCTGGCACAGTCGGAAGACACCGCAAAAGTGAGGGGGACCGGTAGCATTGCCGCGGTACCCCTGGGACATGCTCACGGCTCCCCAGGGTACCACGGAACCCTGGTTGGGAATCACTGCTCTAAACAATTCCTCCCACCCTTCAAATCTCTATGAATACAGGAAAATCAAACTGGCCCCTTTAATTGTTTCTTCAATGTTTCTCTAAGTTCTTTTTTCATACTTATTCAATATTTTTCTGATCAGTTCCCTGGTTTTATATAATTTCCATGAAGTGCATGATTATATCTTGCTCAGCTTCTTTAACAAATCAATCAAATCAAAGTCATGGTTTCCTTCAGCATCTGTTGATTATTATACTGAAAGTCAATCAGACATACTTTTCTTGTGTTGAAATGCTAACTACTGCATTAATATTAAAAATTAGTTGTCATTAAATATATCCAGAAAGCTATAAGTAATATATCCTAGTAGCTATAAGTAATAACATTAGCTGTAAGTAATAAAAGTAATAAAATTAGTTGTCATTAAATATATCCAGAAAGCTATAAGTAATAAGAAATGCTAACTACCAGATTCATATTAAAAATTAGTTGCCATTAAATATATCCAGAAAGCTATAAGTGAACCAAGAGACATGGTTAAAGTGACCCTCTACTCCACTGTATTTGTCCTTCTCTCAGCCTGAAGGCATCCACCACCATTTTACACATTTTTTAAAAAAGTTGGGGAAAAGATCTTTTAGATATAAGGTATTCTTAGGGCACAATTGCTGTCTGAGAATCTGATGTAAGATTAGTAATTATCAAATTGGTTTTAGGACAATGCTTGATTCTAATGGACTCTGCTTGTATGTTTGTAACTAAATGAATTATTACCTCACAGGTAAGTAGGGAGTTCTTAAAATTAGTTTGGCCTGAGAATTGTTTCTGACCTGTTTTCATAGCACTGATTTTTTTTATCGATAGTCTCCCTCTTCCAGTGTCTTCCGCCAGTAGATAAAGACATTTTTTGTTTCATTTGGCATACTCCCAATAATTATTATTGGCCCTCTTCACTGGTTATGGTGTTATTTATGTGTTTTATTGAATTATTTCATAATTTTAAACATTTTTTTAAATAGTTCAAGTGTTTGAATGTTCTTATGTGGAGACTCTGATCGGTGGAAAGTTAGTGTAAAAATGGTAGCATAAATAAGTGTAATACTTTAACTTAAAATTACAATCTGGACTTATTTCTGGAATATTGTTTTTATTTATTAGAAAAAAAATGGATTCTTCCTGTCTTTTCCCAAAATAGGAGCTCAAGGCAGTTGTGAGAGGATACTGTAATTTTTCTGTACCCACAAGCAGACATGTTAATACAATTTAGTTTTTATCTCACTTTTGCAGCAAAACATTGTTTATGCCATTTCTTACAGTACAGCAGGAACGACTTAGCATTTCAATCCCTATTTAGTATTTTGTTAGTATAAACTGTATTTTCCAAAAGCCCAGAAGACATATTTCTTGGAAGGCATATCTTTTTTGTAATCAACCACAGAAAATGAAATTTCCAGACAGTGTTGCATATGTTTAATCAGGAACCCACCAATCCCAGAGGCTGAATTATTTCTACTTACCCATGTCAACAATGCTATTTGAAACAGGCTTCAGATTGAAACAGGGGTTTAAAATCCCATTAATTAGCCTGATCAACTATTTAAACATGAATACCAGTGTGAAACTTATATAGTCCAATTTATTGAGCATAAAATTTATGAACATCAGCATTATCTGAATGTACTGAGCTGTCAAGGGTTTTTATGATATGCATTTTATTTTGCTAGAATATTAATCTATGTATGGAAGTGAATTTTTAGTCCACCTCCATCCCAAATGTTGTGGCGCAATGAATCATATATTATGAACATAATTTTTTAGTAATTTAGGCACATTATAAATGTCCAAACTCAATGTAGTAGCGATAAAGACAGCTTCCAAACTTTAATGTAAAACAATTAAAAACATTACAATCAGCCAGTAAAAAACCTGCAAAAAAACACAATAAAACAATTTGATAGAGTTGCAGCAGATAGCACTAAAATCAGCAACAATTAAATATGTAACGATTGAACTAACAATAGCATGAATGCCAGCACATGGGGCAAAATAAGCTCAAGAATAGAATTAAGAAGGGAAGATTGATAGCAGAATCCCTGAGTAAAAGAAACGTGATAAACAGCACAATTTTAAGGATACAGTTGAATTAGTTCAAGGAACTGACTGACCCTTATGATAGCAAATCTCCAAGACATGCCAGTGTAAGGACCAGTTACCCCAGGGCAGTGCCCCAATGTCACAGCACCACTCTTGGGCACCAGTAAAGCTCCACTGGAGATGCGTGCCAAAGCAACTCAGGCACATGCCTCTATGCTGGCATTGTTGTAGGCAGATTGCAGGGCATGGTCAGAGTTAGTCTACTCCCTAAACCCTTTCAGCCTGGGGCACAAAGTCGCACTAACAAAATATGTGGCACAGCCCTTAGGCACCCATTGAGCCAAAAAAGGTGCTTCCACTGCAGCAGCCATATCCAAAAAGCACCATCCAAAATGTCTCATAATTCAAGACATAGGGTCTGTGGCATGGAACACTGTCTAACAGCTCCCTGCCATGTGGGCTTAGAGTGAGGACCAAGGCACCTTGGTGGCAGGAACAACACAGAAAGGGCACTTAGCACTGCTGCGGGAGCGCTTTGTTCCAATTCTTAAAAGGAGAGCAAAGTCCACAACCCATGACTGACCTCTTCCAGTTCTTAACCGTAGTAGGTACCCCATCTCTGGAGAAAGGACCCAAAGGGGCAGCCACACACTGACAGTTAAGCAGGGGTCTATTCTTCCTATCTCTTTCCCCCTTTCCATTTACCAATGACTGGGAACCAATCCGGCATCTCCTGCATCTGAGCATAACAGCATAGCAGTCCAGTAGGGGCAGCAGGAGCCACAGATCCCCACCACCATGGACTGTCATGCACAAAGGAGATTGGTGCATGCAGGGGCGAACCTAGGCAAACTGGAGCCCAGGGACAAAACCTGAGTTTTTGGTGTTTTTTGGCCTGCAGGGAGGGCCTGCAGGGAGGGCATCTTTAAAGCTGGCGGCACCATGATTTCAGGGCATCATCCAGAAACTGCCCTGATGATACCACCCAAGTTTGGTGATGTTTGGTTCAGGGGAAGCAAAGTTATGGACTAAAGTTTGCCTGGGATGGCCGAATGCTGTGGGCATCAGGTTCACCTTCAACTTGGTGCCCACAGCATTTTAGCAAATTTGGTTGGTTCCTTTCAGGGGACCCACACCAGCAGCCCTGCAGGAAATGCCCCCACCCAGAGCAAGACCCCTACCACAGTGCCTCCCATTGAAACCTCTACCACAGAGCCATCTGGGCATAACAGAAAGCCGCATTGAAGTCTATGGTGGTAAAAGTAATTTTTCCCACCACAGAACTTGCTGAAGAGCCTGGCAGATTCTGGGGAATTTCTGAGTGTGTAAGCACTGACCACACATTTTTGAAGATAGAGGCGCCAGACTTTCAAGGTGGCTCCAAGAGGCCTTGCAGGTAATAGCATCCAAGCTTGGTGAGAGCTTTTAGCTTCTGGAGTGGGGCTGGGGGAATGAGAGTTGAGAGAGTTCTGAGAGAAGACTCAGCCTGCAGGCTTTCATGTGCAGGAGCATGGGAAAACAAAAATAAGCCTTTTGGGAGGGCCCATAAAATTGAACCCTCAGAAGCAAAGGTCTCCAAACCTGCATGCTATTACCAGGAGGGCCTCCTGAGCCACCTTGAAAATCTGGTGCCTCTATCTTCAAAAATGTGCAGCCTGCCTACACACTCAGAAATTCCCCATTGGCTACAATGGAGCAAAGTCACTGCAAAACAAAGAATCTTGGACAAATTTCTTGGGCGTGCCTGTAAGGGGTGTATTTTTAAAGCTAGTGACACCAAAATTTCAGGGTATCATCTGGTAACTATTCTTATGATGCCACCCAAGTTTGGTGAAGTTAGGTTCAGGGGGACCAAAGTTATGGTCCCTCAAATGGGTAGCCCCACTCTCCTGTTAGCTCCTATTGAAAACAATGGGGATGGGGCACCCTCTTTGGGGGTCCATAACTTTGCTTCCCCTGAACCAAACATCACCAAACTTGGGTGGTATCATCAGGACAGTCTCTGGATGGTACCCTGAAAATTTGGTGTTGCTAGCCTTAAAACCGCGCCCCCTGCAGGCCAAAACGTAGAAAACACTAAAAAAATTAAAAATCACACAACCGACCCTGAAATGGTGGCGCCCCCCACGTGACCAAATGGGGGGCGCCCGGGGACATAGGGTACCCCCTGTCCCTAGGCAGGAACGCCACTGGGTGCATGGGGCCTGAGCTAAGAAAGCTGCTGGGGGAAGGAGCCCAAGCCTTGTAATGGGCTCACAATTCATTTGTTTGTGGCAGGAGGCAGAGCCCCACCATACTGATTGGAAAAGGTAACCACACAATTCTTGAATTCATTTCCTTGCAGGAGTCAGCCATGTGGAGTACCTGCTGAAGTGAATCCAGCATTCGCCATTGCTCCAGAGATATCTGTTGCACAGGTGAGGGTGTTTTGGATGGCACCACCATTGTGGGAAGAGATTGCACCAGAATACTGCCGTTTGGGGCCCGAAGTGGACTCCCAGGCAATTCCTGACAGATATGTCAGTGCTCACCAAGCGGTGCTTTGTCCCTTGCAGCTGCATGTCTCCATTTTGTCATCCAGTGCTGGTCCAATACTGTCACCTCCTGAACAGTGAGTCCTCAGCTGATAGCAAACCCCATGGAGGGCATCATCAAACTATCAACTGGGTTTTCAGGGCTAGGGCTGCATTGGAGAAGAATGGGTGAGCTCAGGACAAGGTCGTACTAATGGTTAACATTGATTGGGTGGGGATTTGGAAAGGGCACAAAGGGTCAATGGAACACAGGTTGACCCTCTGTCTGCCTTAGGACATTTGTGTGAGGACGATGGGTGTTGTTGGTCAATTTTGGGGAAGGGGTCTGGCCCTAAGGAGGTTGGGAAGGGCCAAATGGTTCCCAGTAATATCCCCATTTGGGTACACCAATGAAGGGAAACAACAAGAGAAAGCCACCGAGTTCAGGCTTCATATTTATTTATTTATTTATTTATTTATTTATTTATTTATTTATTTTATTTATTTATTTATTTATTTATTTATTTATTTATTTATTTATTTATTTATTTATTATTTCAATTTTTATACCGCCCTGTCCCCGAGGGGCTCCGGGCGGTGTACAACAGTTAATACAAATAAATTAGGGCAACCATACAAATAAAACAACAACAGCCCATAAAACTCCGACATAAAAACATACTGAATTTCCTTAAAACAGCGGTAATTTCACAATAAAGGCACCCGGAGAATTCTTTCCTTTAAAACCCTCCCCTGGGGAGTAATCGGACTCCTCCATAGGAGGATAATCTTGATGGTATCGAACAGGGCACCATACTCATCAGCTGACTGGCGTTTGCTCCAAAAGGCCAGCCGGAACAATCCTCGGGTCTTACAGGGTCTCTCTCTGAATCTCACCCGAGATCCCTGCGAGGGGGGCCCGGACAGCTGGAGGAAGAGTGTTCCACCAGGCCGGGGCCAGGGCCGTAAAGGCCCTGGCCCTCGTGGAGGCCAGCCGCGTCACGGAGGGGCCGGGGACTACCAGTAGATTCACCTCTGCTGAACGCTGCTTGTAGAGGGCTGCTTGTAAAAAGAATACTGTTGTGACCATTTCATGCATCAGGCTTTGAGGGTATGGTCTTGGGAAAAATGACTATTATAATGAAAAATGTGGTTGCTGTGGATGGTGTACTGGGTAGTAGTGTGCTCCTCATTCCAGTGCCCAGTTCCCTCAGAGCTAAGAATATCCACCCTTTGTGAGGAGGGTGCCTGGGACTATACCAAGGAGGGATCAGCCACCTGTACAGATGAACAGTTCCTTCCACGTTCTGAAATGTCTGGATGCTCAGAAAGAATTCTGCTTCTGCAGATGTCTTTTGCTAGCAGAAATAAACTAATAAACACAAATGGACCAAATTAAAAATATGGTATTTCATGGGTTGAACTAAGGAAATTTTTCATACTAAACCCATTATAAATTATATTCTCAGTTAGTGAAGAAAGAGTTCTGGGGAAAATAGGATTTTAGAATTGATTCCAAGCCAGCAAAATGCTTCCCAGAACTGGTTCTACAGACTGAAGGGAGATTACTCATGAAATCAGGATTACTAATTCCTATGCCTGGCTTGCTTTATAAGGATCAAAATGAATACTCTTTATCATGAACCTGAGTAAACCATAAAAGAGATGGGAAAGAGATTTGTGATTACAAGAACAACATTATCAGGTTCGTCTGTGAGACAGTTGAGGTTTTGTGGTCAGGATGTCTGGCTAGCCATCTGTAGAAATTTTCAGGTTTTCTTAGCATAGGCTTTACCAAGAAAAGAAATAATTCCACCAAAATAGGACAGCCGGAAGTTGTAAATAAAAGAGGAAAAATTGATAAATAAAACTGGATATTTTATTTTACTTACTCTTTATTTTAAAAAAATTAATCCATGCACCTTTCAAACAAGATTTTAATGCTTCAAAGCAACGTCCTATAAAATACAAAAGTACCATAAGATCACAATAATTAAAAAACAACAAGTTAGCAGGTAATAAAAACAGTAGAAAGATCAAGAAAGCAGCCATGGAAGGCAGAATCATAATTAAAAGTTCATACTATTAACACCATTTTTTCCTGAAGCTCAGTAAAGAATGTGCCAAGTATATATTTCTAAACATGTGTCAGTCATTTGGGTTGGGGATTTTGCTTGTGTCATCCTTCCGCACCAATCAGGAGGCTTACTGCCCCCACCTGCTGCTATTGATCATAACAACCTTTCCCCCATCATGCAGGCTGCATTGATGCCCAATATTTTTTCTAGGCACATGAAGTTCTGTCAAATGCAGCTAACCAAATATTGTTTAGATTTCTTTACCACCCTTCTCTTTAGGGTTGCAATACAACTTTATGTGTTTATTTCAGTGCAACAAACTACCCCATAAAATACAAAAATTGAGGGGGTTGGTAGCATTCATCACTATATAAAATATGGGTGATATTGAAAAGGCATTATGACATTTGAGCATCTGTATTTCCCGTGGCAATTTACTATTGCAAAGACTGGACTACCTGGGGGCACTGAATTTTCAGACATGCAAAATTAATTCTTTCAATTTCAGTTAACGTGATAGCACTGCCTTGAGAATAAAAATCTAAAGTAACCCATCATATGAGTCAGCTTTGTAGGGAACAACTGTTGTATTGAAAGGAAACGTACCACATTGATTGGTGCTTTAGAAAATGGTGCTGTAAGCATGTTTGTACTTCAGTCTGCATTGTCCGTTCACAAGACAATGAAGAAAACTACCCAAATACCTCAACAGATTCACCAAAATGACTACATGTAGAGGGGGAATGTCCATGAGTATGCTGCCCCCACTTTCACACAATTTGTTTCGCACGTGCCCGGGTCTTTTGTATTTACACTGCAAGCGTATCTGCACATATGCAAACATCCCTGGTGTCCTGTGTTCTGTTTGACTGTTGTTTTGGGGCGGCAGCTTGAATGAACGTTTCGACCCTGCAGATAGGGTTTTGGTCTGGAATATTGTCCTATACTGAGAAATTTTCATGGACTTTGATGCCAGTTGAAACATTGTTATATACTTAGAAATTCTCATGGACTGTGATGCATATAGGACTTACATATCTAAGAAAAGTGTGTGCATTACAAGAATAGGATGCACATTTACAGCAGTCAGTGTTTGTAAGTCTTTGTAAATTTGTCCACATGTTTTTGTTGCACTCTTGTATATGAATAGAGCACTTGCACTTTTCTCCTTTGCATGGTTTTTGTATGTAAAAAGTAGGGTCATCCAATGGACTTAGTGTAGGCTCCCCCAACACCAACATTAACTCTTTTGTCAAATTTGCGAGACTGTGAAGATTAGTTCTGACATGTGCTTTTATTGTTTTCCTTGCTTTTGTATACACAGTGCCTAAAGGAGGCTCTGTTTCTGAGGTACTTACAAAGCAAGGCCAGAAAAAGGGAGGGGCTTGTTAGGAAAGCTATTGGCCCAGCATTGGGAAAGTCTAGGGCCAGCCCACTCCCAGGAAATCCTTCATCAGGCAAGCCCAGGAAAATCAGGGAGAAAAAAGCCAGAACAAACCCAAGAAGCCATGGGCAACTGGCAGGAGGGAAAGGGAGAGGGACCAAGGTGAAAAACAAATACCTCCTTGCCTTATTCTGAGGGCCTTGGATCTATAAAGGGGAATACTGAAGGGTGCTGTGGTCCCAGATTCTGTGCCAGCTCTGCCCCCATCTTTGTCTCTGGCTGATTCCGCACGGGCCAAAAACAGCAGTGTGAAAACGGTGTGAAAACAGTATGAACCCTTTTACACTGTTTTAAACCCTTTTACACCATTTTCACACCGTTTTCACACTCTGTTTTTGGCCCATGCGGAATCAGCCTCTGTGTTTGAGTATGCATGTTTTCCATAAAGAATCATGTACAAAAAATATCTAGAAGGTTTTTTTTGTTTGCTTGTCCCTTCTCCCTCCCCATCTTAAGCACAACAAAATGGAGGTGATATTTATAAAATACATTTCAGTAAGCATGTAAAAGTAGACTGATGTTGGATTGCACTTTTTTTTTTGAGTAAGACCATTCTCTCAAGATTTGGAAAGGCCACTTTTTAATCTTCCACACATCACTTCTGTTTTAGGGTTTGTGGTCAACATGCTGTAAAACACATAGGCTGCAGCAGGGAAAACAAGGTAGTGAAACATCAGATATCACACTCTGGTTGTAGATCTATCTACGGTTATAGTGCATTGTAGTAAAATCAGAAATATAAATGGTGCTCTGGAGAAACTGTCACTTTGTGTTCTTATATTATGGCATATTCTACCCATGCTGACACAGAAACTGAATTCATTCAGCCAGAACCAGAAAAAAAAACTTATTTATATTGCCATGTTGTCATGTTGAGACTCTGAGGGGGGAAAAGTCCTCATCTATATCATGCTTCATCTATATCATGCTCTTACATATTATTACAAATGCCAATACATTATATTTTGCTTGGAGACATTAACACATACATATGTATATAACCAGACAAAGGTAATATATATTCACACATACACACACACACACCCCACCCACAAATTAACATGTTCTGTGTTGTTTGTAAACATTCTGGAAATTGTTCAGCAGATATAGTTATACACACTTTGCATTTGACCTTGTAAATTATGCACAAAATTGTGTCTTCCGCTTGAAATACAGCTAGCTGTTCCATGCCACATGACTGTTTTCCTAAGCCTAGCAGAGCAGTTACTATAAATCTCCTGGAGCTTTTATGTACCATGCACATCATATACTACGTTGCTATAATTCATTTTGCTGGCTAATAAAATGCTACCTGTTTAGCAATAACAGGCAAATAATGGCCACCCAATAGAGCTTATGACAACAATGAGGAAGCAATAATTCATTTACATGAATTCAGATTTCACATTTATATTATTGTATTTATGAATCATCATTTCCTTTGGAAGGAAGTCAGAGTCATCTGCATCAACTATAAAAGCACAAACCTGGAAAAAAAATGACACATCATACTATTTCTCCATGACCTCCAATAGTAGTCTGACTTATTTATAATTGTTGCAAATTAATTCTGAACATTGAGATATGCCTAAAACACTGAAATATACAGAGTATAATAGAAATGATTTCAGGGTTTAATCATTTTTTTGTGGAAATGCCCACTGGGTACATTGGCGGCAACTATAGTTACTGATTTAGAATTTCTGTTAAAGCTAATAGGACTTTGCTACTCATAACAGGCAACGGGATTGGAGCCATTGTCATTTACTCTGGCTCAGCCAAGAACCACTTTACTTTTTATAACTGATTTAGATGATCAACATTTGTTGGTAAATATACCTAATTGATGAAACTCAGAGGAGAGCTGTGACACAACTGAAATTCTCTCTGATGAACTTGGTAGTCCTGATTTGGAAGTGACAATATGAATCAAGCCACTGTTAGTGCAATCCTTAAAAAAATAATATAATTCTGACAAACCAATTGGGGGAGGGGGGGAAATCAGCTTTTGTAACAAGTTCAACCTCGCACAAGCACATTTGCCCATCCTGCCGGTGCAAGTGGCAATTGCACTGCTGGGGAGAGTGAAATGGAAGGCAGGCGGGTGCTGAGGAGCTCCACAGTGCCCAACTAGCTTCTGGCCACCGATTCAGAGTCGTGCTGGCTTAGTGTGGAGGCTGGCACAGCTGGGGGAATTCCAAAGGTGTCCCTGGAGGTGGAACTGATACTTAATCGGCTCCCACTGGAGTTGGCCCCAGGAACACTTATGGTGAGAGAATTGGACTTATGTCAATCAAACAGGTGGCATAAGTCTATTTAGCCCTGTGGAGAGCTTTCAGGCGCCAGAGGATTTTGAGTTTTTCTTGTCTCCCTGCACTGCCTCTAGAGGCAGTGGAGTGGCACAGCAGCAGCAGCAGCCACCCCAGTCACCTCAGGGTATGGATTGGGCTGCCTGAACCCTAACTTCAATGGATGCAGCAACGTGTAACTGTCCTTAGGAGTCTTCATGTGGCACAGACATTGAGAAAGATCTTGAATATTTGAAAGTCAAAGCTCCCTTTGTCAGACATCTGATGAAGGCAGCTTTGACTTAACAGCTTATACCCTAAAACGGAATTGGTCTCTAAAGAGCTAGTACACTCAAATCTAGGCCTTCTACCACAGACCAACATGGCAGTCCTCCTAAAACTGTCTTGAACATTGTGGATATGCACTTCGTACTGCAATATTTAAGTGGAGGGGGAGGCCAATTACAACATGGAAACACTGGTCAACTATAAAATAGTATGGATGTCACACTCAGGAGACTGCTTGCTGAATCATACCTAGGATGCATGTTCCCCATTGATATTGTACTGTATATCAAACAGGCTGGGTATGGGATGCATATTTGGATCATTTTGATGCATGTTTGGATCATTAGTGGAGATGTCAGTTATTTATGTTTAGCTCTTCAAGCTAAAGGTGGTAGAGCCAGTGCCTCCTCTAGAATCTATCTATGCCCAGCCACTTTATCTGAGTGACCTGTATTAAATAATTAGTTACCTTCATAAAGACACAAAAATACAAGCAAATTGCAGCTGCAGAGGTTTATTTATTTTGTTTATTTATTCTGCTTTCCCAGAAACTGAACAAGGCTTGTTAGCCAGATAATGCAAATTTTGTTATTCAGATTATCTTCTTGTGTACACTGTTCTCCTGCTGGATATTTAGTTTTTAATGGCTATAAGCACTCTTGTAAATGGTTTTGGTGCTGATCTGTTACCTGAGCCATTCATACTGCTCTTCAGTGGTCATAACAGAATATGCTGGATTTCTAGGTTTATGATCTAGTAAGAATGCTAAAATATAAGCAGAGGGTGATGAATGGATCTTCACATATGCTTTCATAAAGGATTACATTGATGCTGATTTATAGAAATATACCTGCTTTATAAAGTGTTTGTCAAACTATTATACAGTGATATGTTTGGGACATCCATTTTTAATATAGGAATCTAATATTGCTGCTATTTCAGATACATTCCTATAAATTTTATCAGTGGCTAGCAAAATATTAATCAGTTGCTACAAATAGTAATATCTCATTTGCAATATTCATAACTAAAATGTTGTCATAAATATATACAGAAAGCTTTTCAAAATTCACACTGAAATTGATTTAAACTGTGAATATATTTACTAACATATTTCCTGCTAAAAGAACAACCAAGGTATAAATGACACCACTAAGCAATGTCAGGTCTTCATTTTTGAAAATCCACCATTATTAATTCTGACTTACCATCAAATTTTTAAAAAGATTTAGGTATTAAGAAGTTCCATCTGCAGTTGGCACACATGCAGCAAAACACTCTATGGATTCTTCTTACCACCATGAGGTCAATTTATTATTGTAAGGTCCATACCTCCATTTGGAAATCTATACAGAACCACACCAAGGTATGTCCAGTCTATTTGGTCATCTTTGGAATTAAGCGCCAAGGAATCAAATACTTCTGTTTGAAATATATATTTTTCGTTGAATCTTAGAAAATGTCTTGCTTAAAAAATTTACTGCATCTCCTTGGATAGCGCAGCGCCGTTTCTGTTGAATTTAAGCTGTCCTTGTGGATGCTTCGTTCTGTGTTGTGATTGTTCAATTCATTGTTCTTCCACTGAATACTTGTTCCATTCATAGAAACAGATGTTGTTTGGCATCCATTCGGGTAGCACAAACAGCAGAGGCATGACTGGCAAGAGAAATGTTTCCACAGCGTATTAATCATGAAGGATCATTTCCTGTCTTCACTGGAGAGCAGAACTCTCTGAGTACAACTGACTCGAGTACAACAGACCATAAGCAATATCAGACTTAAGCAGGTTCTAATGATATCGAACAGAGAGGGACTAGGTTGAACCCCTGAATCAAGAGTCACATTTAGTGAACATATTAACATATTTAGTTTAATATAAATATATCCAGACTAACCATTTAATCCCACACAATTACTCTAAGGGCATTGGAATCATAGAATTAATAAATTGGGAGGGGCTTAAAGACAATCCAGTCCAACCATGCAGGATGAACTTAAGTATCCCTGACAAATAATCGTCCAATCTCTGTTTAAACAACTCCAAAGAGGGAGGACCCACAGCATTCCTGGGCAACCACTGAACTGTGAAAATGTTTTTCCTAGTATCCTGCTTATATCCCCGACCCTCATAATTTAAACCCATTATTACAAGTCCTATTCCCCACTATCAACAACACTCTTTCTCTAAATAATTGCCCTTCATATCCTCTTTCAACTGCTTCTTCTCTAAGCTGAACATTCCCAGTTCCCAAAGCCTTTCTCCATAACTTTTAGTCTCCAAACCCTTAATCATTTTCATCATTTTTTCTGTACCTGCTTCAAAGCTTCTATGTCTTCCTATAAAAAGAACTGGACATAGTATTTCAAATGGGGTTTGACCAGTGCAGTATACAGTGGCACTGTATTCAGAATATACAGTGACATCTTGTGTCCTGCACCCTATGCATGCGTTGATTTATCATAAGATTGAATTTGCCTTCTTTGCTGCAATGGGTTGACACTGGACTGCATAGGACCGCACCTAGCAAGTCATTCCACTGGACCATACTGTTCCTGGATACATTTTTTAAAAATTAACTATTTATTGCATTTATAACTCACCTTTCTTCCTTCATGCAATTGAAGGTAACTTTGATCAGACACTGGCTAAAATCATACCTGCTTAGCTTCAGCAACAATGTCATAGAGAGGAGTCCTCAGATGTTTCCCTCATGCCATTTTCAGGACCTGGAATGGTCCTGGAGGCACTATTTGGCCATTTGGGAAATTGAAATGTTCCCTGGGATACATGCAGATCTCCCCACTGCACATACAGTGCCCATTCAGTGTCTGAACCAGTCATCACTAGTTCTAGTTCAATTGAAAATGTGGCCCATGTTAAAAATTACTTGCCAGCCAGATATCATTTTGTCACAAAACAGCAAAAATTGTGGTATAATAATGGTTCATATTGCAGTCAGTCCTCTTTCCTAATAAACTAAAGGAGCAGTTAAGAAAGGTATGAGATTTGTTTTGTTTTACAGATTTGTTTTGTTTTATAGGCACACTTTGGTCATTTCCTTCCATTGTCTTGTGAGCCTAAGACTGTGTTTATATGTCCTATTAACTTTATAGAAATTATAATCCTACGTAGACATTTCTGTCTTCTTCAGGAAAATTAAACCATCATGTGGTTGATAAGAATAAGATTAACTTTGTAGTGGAGAATGTTAGTATAAGCCATCAAGCTGACAAGACTTGTGAACTAAATTGTGGAAAAAATAAGCAAAGTCTGAAAGCAGTTGGACTGGGCATTGCAAATGACTCTAACCGCTTCCACTTTGGTCCTTTACACAAAACTCTGGAACTGATTTTCAATATGGGAAACTTAGGCTCGGTTCCAATACTAAGAGAAATAGCACCATTTGTATAAGCAACCTTGTGACCTTCCCCTTCATTCCATCCTGCGATGCCCCTCAGTTCTGACTTCAGGGAACAGCGAATGTTGTCGGAATAACACAGCAATGAAAATGGAGGTCTGCCCCAAGAGGAGAGAATCAGTGAAAATCTTTCAATAATTCTTCAGTTGGTGTAGGTGCCTTCAGTCAGCACAAAACAAAATAGTATCCACAGGTCTTCTAAAGATACTGACATTTTGTGAATTCAGAACTGTTCAGTCAGTTGGCTCCAGCCAGCTTTTTTGCTCAATCTTTGCCAACTCCTCTCTTAATAAAATCCTCCTCCCACTGTACACACAGGGCCCATGATCTCAAGCATAGACTCCTCTTTCCTTCAGCAGAAAAGGTCACTGGATCCAATCCACTGCAGTATTTCTAGTTTTTTACATTAAATGCAACTCATCCTGATTTGTAATATGGAATGAAGAATTACAGAACAGAACTACAGAACTACAGATTGCTCAGTAAATTCATAATTTAATCCTGAAGTCTAGCAAATTATAATAATTATAGATATCTTAGGGTGCAGATCTTCTAGGTTGAAAGACAAGCCATGAATTTTTTTCCATGTGTTTCTGCATCACAAATAACAATATGTCAAGATTTTTACAGTACTAAATAAAATTATATAACACCTCCCTGATTGATAAAATTTCCCTTCATGCCCTTCTTTTCTAATAGCTAAAAGAAAGTGTAATAACATAGCTCAAATTCGGTCAAATGCAGAGGCAGAGCGAGGGGGAACTGCGCCCGGGGTGCACCCCCACCATGCCCCGGAATTCCCTGCCTCGGAACTGCGCCTTGGAGTGTGCCCCTGCCCTGCCCCTCCGCTGCTCTGCCCAGGGCGTCATGCCCCACCTGGCCCTGTTGGCGCTACGCCACTGGTCAAATGTCACTGAATATTTACCTTAAAATGTTTCATGTTTGCAACTAAAAGATAATTATAGCTGTCCAACTAAAATTTGCAGGTATGTTAATGGATCAGCTGGCAGGAAAAATAGTACTCTTTTAAACTGCCTTTCACTTTTTCTTCCCCAAAATACTATTTTAGAGCTTTATTTTCAAGTGTCTTCTTAAAATCATCACCTTACCTGGAAACAGTTTTTGAACTTCTTGCTAACGAAATAGAGTGCTATAGGATTTATGCAGGAATTTATGGCTGCTAGATTCATGCTGATATAATCAAACGCCAGCAAAAAGCTAGAGTTGAAAAGAGAGAAAGCAGATAGTTACAAATTGACTCATTTCCCCCCCTCAGATGCCTATATCATTATTAAATTATTTCTTCCAATCATATGAACACTGAAGGTCTCAATTGCATCCTGCCCAAGGTTAATCTGTGATGCAGGTAAAAATGTGAAACTGGAAGTGCCTGTTACAGAAAGTACAAGTATGGCTAAGGGATACCTGGAAAACAAATGGAGTGTTCTAAAAATAAAGAAAAGCAAACTATTTGCAACTGACTTATGGAGAATACAATTTGTCAGACTTATGGTTTTCAAAAGGCTTACAAATTATTATGGAAGATATGACTTTCAGTACTTTAATCAAAAGAGTGCACTGTCGTGCTCATAGTGACAGACCCTAAAGCTGTGAACTGCTGGAAGCCAAAGCAATTCACTCCCTGGGTTCCACATAAGCAGATGATATTATACAACAAATCGGACTAATCAATGGTTGGTTTTGACTAGATATACTTGCTCTTTTACAATTTAATCAAGAATTTATGAGACTTAATTAAAAAGTTAAGAGCAAAAGAACATAATTAAATAGTGGCAAAACACATTAAAGGTCCAGTTGTGACTTAAAACATTTATTAGAGGGACAAAACCCTTATGTTCAGGAGGAACACATCTTGATCTCACTCATATTGCTGGGTTACTTAAATATTGCTCTGGCTCTGTAGCATCCCTGCAAGAGAAAACAGCTTATTTCTATATATTGGCATGTCACAAGCTTGATAGTTTAGTACGTCTTCCAAACTTTTTCCAGAGTTTTAGGCACTCTGATATCGCAGAATTAAGATATTTATTAGTACCTAAAAATGCTGGTTGATGATGAAGATTACAAATATCTCAATAGTTTGGCTCAATAATTTGGCTCAACTTTAGGCATATTTTGGAATAAAATTACCAATGTTTGTACAAATGTGCACTCGGGTCAAGGGAGAAGCATGTTTAAAAATGCATGAGCCAACTCAATCATATGATAAAAGCTAATTTTGTTAATTTTTTTAAGCTAAAAAAATTGAAAGTGGGATGATGAGATATTGGAGAAGTTACCAGATGGTCAGGGCGAACCATTATAGTGCCTGTTTGATGATAATACATGAAGCTGTGTTGGATCAGTGGTCTAGTTAATTGTTGACTGTTCTGAGTAGCAATGGCTCTCCAGGAGCCCAGACAGACAGTAGTCTTTCCAACACCCAATAATTTAACTGAAACCACCAGAGGCCAAACATGGGATGTTTTGCATACAAAGGACAGCCTCTCCCTCTACGCCACACATCTTTCCATTTAGATTCAGCCTTTTGAATCACCCAGCAGGGTTTGAACATGCAGGTATTCTTGCCCATAAGTGAGAATATTATTTTTAGACCAACAGAAGGCAGATGTTCAGAAGTGGGTTAAAGCTTCCTGACTACATCATAAGGTAGAATTTGGGGCAGAGAGAAAACCTTTTGCTTTCCTTAGGCAACATAAGCCTTTTATGTGTGTCTTCTTTTGGATTAAGTCTTTACAAATTATTATTATTATTATATTTATTATTCACTTAATAATAATAATAATAATAATAATAATAATAATAATAATAATAATAATAATAATAATAATAATAATAATAATAATAATAATAATAAAGCAGCCTTTATTGGCATAAATTATTCTCTTGTTCTTTTAGGTGGTTCATAGCACTGATCAATGGAAAATGTAATTAATACATTTTATAAAATATATAAATGGCTCATGCCAATAGAGGACAGCAGAGGTCAGAAGGAAATGTGTAGAGGGAGGTGACAAAACCTTCATCAACAAACTAAGCTACCTGAGCAATGGGAGGCCCTACCCAGGCTGTGAAGCAGCCTTCCAAAATGGGAAGAAAAGACAACCAGCAGATATTATTTGGTTGGAAAAAGCTCATGTAAGTATCTTGGAGTGTTCTGAGACAATCCACCTACTGACCTTGTGTAACCCCTATGTTAAGAACGGGATGACCCAGAAAGAGGTGGAGTCTGAAAAGAAGCAGAAGGCTGAAGAACTCATGAGGTTGGAGGAAGCAAGGCTACTAGGCTGGGACCTGGATATATTATTATAAGCTCTTAACACCTTGTTTAAGGTAACTGCAATGTTGGGAACTAGTGGGAAGGGAGTTGTTTATTTTTGCTATATTGTAAATGTTAGAATTTATTGTTTCAGGGTTTTTGTGTATGTAATTAGTGAGAGTTCTTTTGGGGACCTTCATCATCTTGAATCCAGTTCACCAAGTCTCTGAAGTCTTCATGAGCCAACCACCGGCAGGAAGAATGGACTTGGCATTATCAGACTGTAATTAGAAGTACTTGGAATGAAACTTGAACAGGACCTTGGAGTTTTAAGTTAAATGTTAATGTATGATGAGTGTCATATGTTAAAGAAAGTAAACCATTTTGTTTAAAATTTAGTTGTTGCAAACTCCTTCCAAGTTCTGCCCCACAGAACCCACAAGTAGCAAGAAGGAAAACACTAATCTCACATATCTCCTATCACAGTGATGGCAAACCTTTTCGAGACCGAGTGCCCAAATGGCATCCCAACACCCACTTATTTATCGCAAAGTGCCAACACAGCAATTTAACCCAAATACTGAGATTTTAGTTTAGAAAAAATGGTTGGCTCCGAGGCACGTGTTACTTGGGAGTAAGCTTGGTGGTAGTCAGTGGCTTTGCTTTGAAGCAACTGTGCAGCTCTTCCAATGGGTGAATCACGACCCTAGGAGGGTTTACTCAGAAGCAAGCCCCATTGCCAGCAACCGAGCTTATTCCCAGGTAAAGGATTATGCTTTAGTTCTTCGCATGAAAATCAGTGGGGTTTAACAACGCTTAACGGGGTTACCTTCACTGCTTCCCCAAAACTAGGTCTTAGGTTTAATGCTAATAATTGAGCCCAGCAGCCCAGGCCAGCCAAGATGTGTGTGTGGGGAGTGGGGGCGACTCTGTTTGTGCGTGCCCACAGAGAGGGCCACCATTGTCCTATCATCTTGACTACAAGTGTCAAAAGACCAATTCCAGTGTAAAATCCCATGTTTTCATTTCTCCTGTAATGACGTGTGTGTTGAAAACCAAACTTCAGGGTCTTTTTAAAGCACTTTGTTGCTGAATCACTTTTTAAATTTTTCCTAGATACCAGCAGCAACATTTCAGCATGCAATATTGCCATAATATAAAGAATCATGCACACTGATAGCTTTCTAAATCACTTCTATGTGAGCTGGTTAAGGGTGACGTGTCTGTTTCAAATTTGGCACAAAATATTGTTTTCACGGATTAGCAGGGCAAGAAAACATGAGGAATCAGTTACGCAAAGCACAGTCAAGTTGGTGTAGTTTTGAGAACCAGATTCAGTAATTCCCCACCCTATTTCTCCCATAATAATCAGTACCAGCTTTAAAATACACACAACCTTTTATTTGCTCATGCATACTAGCTTATGTTATTGCTGCCTGGAGCCCTCTGCCCTCTGTATAAGACCAAAAATAAAACTGTACCAGAGAAATTCACATCTGGTTGGGGTCATTTCTTTGTCCATCAGTTTCTTCAGAAGCCGACTCAAGTGAAGAGGAAACCAGCAAAGGGCAAAAATCACAACTAAACAGAAAACTGTCTTTGCAACTTCTCGTCGCTGTAAGATGAAAGCACATTCAAGAATTTTCAAAAGTGAACCAAGCCAAACATTGTGCAAAATAAAATGGAAGCTGAAGAAATGCATAGGGGAAACCAGCTTTTGGGGGCACAAGTAAATCCAGATACCCAGTGTCTGATCTTGCAATAGTTATTAAAACCAAATCTACTGAAATTCACATAAAGTTTTTTTGCGGGGAGGAGGGCTGCTTTTTTATCAGTTTAAATGGTCAGGATGTTGCCTCAGTACTATGGGTTTCTCAGCTGTTTTTCACTTTGGTCGTGGCTTAGAATGGTCAGTGCATACCAACTGATGCACACCACCTTCATTTCCAAAACACTGTTCAGAAAACAAAATAACTTTCAAGCTAAAGCATATAATGTGAGTGAGCTTGAAAAGTAATTTGTCCAGGAGTGAAGTGTCCACCTGTATACTTACCCCAGGGGACTGTAAGCCCCACCAAAGGCATCTTTTGCCAGCAAGCCCTGTAGCTGGGGAAGTTGCCTGCCAGGTTGCAGCTGGGTATGGCCTTGGCAAAGTCTATTCAGAAGTCAGCCACCTTTTAGAAGCCTAGCCAACTTGAAGGAGCTTGCTCCGTAACACTGACCTTCTTAGATGAAGTTGGGCAGGGCAGCCAGCTATTTAAAGTCCAGGAGGAAGGGAGGGACAGTGAGCTCACCACTCCACAGCAGGTATTCATTGGCACAGGGACTTGTCACTTTCCATGGGTGGACTGGGGAGGGAAGATTGGCTGAATCCAGGGTTGGCCTTCCCTTGGGAAAGCATTTAGGGAGAAAGGGCTAGGCCCATTCCAAGGCAGAGCAAAGTAGGGAAACTGAGTGATTCAGAATCCCCTTGTCTTGCTCTATTCCGAAGCTCTATGCTGGGGCACTTGCCCAACTAAAAGCAACCCTGGAGTTGGAGGGTGAGACAGTCCTGAAGGCAGCAGAACCTGACACAATATTTGTTCAAGCAGAAATTCTAAATGTCATGCTGTCAATATTCATAGCTACATCACAGCAGGAAATGTATCATTATTTGGACTTGGATAAGTAGAAGGAACAATAAACCCATGTTTAGGAAGAAAAAGGAAGGTGATACCTCTGAGCAATCCTTGTACAGGAGCTTAAGGGAATCAGGATAGACAGTGGGTAAGCGAAACGGTTACATGAGTTTTAAAATGACATAAAAATTTAGACCTAGACAGCTTCTGTGTTCAATCTCAGCCAGTTTCCCACTTTATTATACACACTGCTAGTAAACAGAAACCCCTCCTCATTTTTTCATCAGTAGAAAAGCTGGTTGGATCCAACCCTCAATTTCAACTAGTGGCTAAAATATTATGTCTGAATTATTGGCTTGCACTATAAATTATTTTTCTGTTGTAGATTTGGCTGAATACCTCTGAGTCAAAACTCACCATAGGACATTTTATTAATGCATGTATTAAAAGGTTTTAAAAATAATACCTGGAAGACACAAATAGAAGTGGGGCATTTTTGAGGTAGTTGCATTCTTCCTTACCTGCTTCAGATGTTCATTGAGAGCTATTCTCAAATTTCTGTTCTTCCTGTTAAGCATTTCACATGTCATTAGGGAGTAGAAGATCGCAGTGCATCCAAGCGGTACACAGAAATAGAAACCGAACAGCCACCAGTCCTTTACATTTCTGTAAAACTGAAGAGAGAATACAAAAAGTAACCTCTGCAGAAGTTAGATCCTCTAACCTCTGAAGAAGTTTACCGTGTACCGTGCAGCGGTAAACAAGTCTACATAGGGACCATGAAACGCAGCACACAAATCAAAGAACATGAAAGGCACTGCAGACTAATTCAGCTGGAAAAATCAGCAATAGCAGAACATGTGATAAACCAAGCTGGACACAGAATGTTATTTGAAAACTCAGAAATTCTGAACCACTCTGACAACCACTACGTCAGGCTACACAGAGAAGCCATTGAAATCCACAAGCACATGGACAATTTCAACAGAAAGGACGAAACCATGAAACTGAACAAAGTTTGTCTCACAGTATTTAAAAACACTAGAATCAAGACAATGGTTAGTGAACCCCAACCAGGATGTCTCCGGGCAGGAAGCAATCAAAGGGATTAAAATGCCAGACAACTGCTATGCAGATGCACTCACTAACTAATTAGACAATTTCATTGTTACTTGCATATGCTAAAATGGGTGGATTCCACTCAATACATGCAAATCACACTTCCTCGTTGCACCCTTTACACTTGTTAACCAGTGCAAATGGTTCTTTCACCCACCCTGGACATTCCACAGGTATATATACTCCACTTGCTTTACTACCATCAGATCCTCTGAAGACGCAAGCCACAGATGCAGGCAAAACATCAGGAGAAAATGCTACTGGAACATGGCCACACAGCCCGGAAACCCCACAACACTCCAGTGATTCCAGCCGTGAAAGTCTTTGCAATTCATTGAAAATTAGTTTATTACTCATGGGCACATCTCTTTGGGCTGTGTTACAAACACAAAGATTTTTTTAAAATTAATTTCATGTATTTATAGAGAAGAAGGTTCTTTTAAATCTCAATGTAAGGAAAAATTAGAATTCACCTATGCAACAAAATATGCTTCATATCAACCAATGTCATTAAGTATTCAAAAGCTTTGAATATTAGAGCTAACAGAATTTTTCTATCCTGTGCTATTGCAGCGTTCAGCAGGTTAGCATAGCTGCTAAGAGACTGGGCTGGGAGCCAGGAGATACCTGGTGAAAAATACTCCTATGCTAAAAGGTGCCATTAAGGAGGACACTCATTCCCAGCTTAATTTCCAATATCTGAAATATGGGGATATTAATACTGGCCTACTTTACAGAACTGTAATGACTACTATGAGAAGCTACGTGAAATACTGCATGTGGTCATTTGACATGAAATGAAGAGCTCAGATCTGACATGATTCTCAGAGCATGGAGCCAATGAGTCAGGGCATACCATTCAGAATCAAAATGTTAATGTCTTGTCCCATGAAACTATTTTTTTTCCAGGAAAAGGGCTCACAACACACTGACAAAGTCCTGAGATGAGCCCTGATTTACACTAAGGATAGGTGGGCATATACATATTTTAATTAAACAAAAGCAGTTCCTGCTCTTGAAATTCACATACACCAGAGTGTGTTATAAGACAGTCGCCAATTCCATACTGTTCTCCCAGCACCCAGCAGAACTGCTGAGAGGAAGAAACAGATTGAGTTGGCTCCACAATGCAGATCATTTAGGTTCTTGGAATCAGGTGATCCCACAGAATTAATTCCATGTCCATGTCCAAACCCACTATAAAGTTCCCAGACCTACTGTACTCATCCAGTCTGGGAAATTTATTGCAGAAGGAGGTTCCTATACTATCCTTATGTACCAGGATGCCATTTGTATCTTATGAAAACAAGAGATTGGTGAAAAGAAATTTGGTACATACTGGGACAATTTTCATTTTTTTTTTAAGCAAAGTAACAGTGACCCTTCGTCCTGGTACTGCAGTTAACTATAGATCTGACAGCTCTCATCAGCTACAACTCCCTGTGATTATATGGCAATTAATATTGTACAGGCTTCTAATAAATCACAAGTTTACCAGAGTCTTGGCAACCTGTCCTAATAAAAACCCAGAGCTGTTACCTTGTAAGGCTATGGCAAATGGTTTTGATTCCAAAAGGACTAAATGAAGAAGGCATTTTCAGTATCATCAAAAGAAAGATTAACTGCTTTGCTTAAGTACTGGATGGAAAAAGGCCACTTGAAACATTGCCTGGAATCTAACTTGTTGCTTTCAGTGACTCTTGATTCAGTGGTTGTTTTAACTGGAATGTAACCCTTCACATGGTATTTCTACTATGATACAGGAAGCAGGAGGCTCCTCTAACCTCCCATTCTTTTTGTCAGGTCATGTGAAGAGCTATTGGTGATCTATATGAACAACAATTTTATTTATCCATCTATAACCATATTTGTAGCCTGGAGAGTGACAATATATTTCTTCTGCATTTCTAAAGATGGATTTTCAACACAAAGATGACATAAAAGAGTTTCTTCCTATCTCTCAGTCAGCTCTTAGTCATTGGAAGGATTTCTTCTTTCTCATAATCTTTCCCCCTTGGTTGTTTATTCTTAGCAGATGTCATCATAGTTGTTCCCACACCAGAACATCTTGATGCTAATAGCTGAGGATAACGTGTAGCTACTCACTACCATTCTAAGAGGTTGGTAGTAAGCAATTCTGTTTGTGCATATTTCAATGGCAAAACTAGCTTTGGAATATGAGATTAAAGCTTTAGTGTAAACTGTGTTATTCTTTCATTTAATCAAACAATTTTAGCACTTTTATGGCTATAGGCATCGGTTATCTTGTTGTGAAAGATAGCAGAACACAGCACTTTATTTCAGGTTTTTTAGTCGGGCAGGAATGTAAACTTGTATTATTGTCATATCTCTCTAGTACATATGGGGCCACACTGAAATCAAGGAAAATATTTGTGAATGAAAAGTGCTAGTTCTTTAAAAAATTTAATTAAAACATTTATTAGCTGCCTTTCTACCTTGCGGAACTCAAACCGGAATATAATACTTAGCTGAAGGTTGGCAGCAATGGAATATTTTCTTTGAGATATTTCAGGTTAAAATAAGGCAAAATTTAGCACACTCTAAATCAAAGTTATTGTTTCTTTTAAATATGGACTATAAAAAAATCACCTGGTCAAACTTTGTTATTGTGGAAAAAGCCGTTTACATTACTTACAAATCTCTACTGCCTAGACAATTCTGTTTTCATAAACATGGCACTACTGTTCTGTTCTTCAACTGCTTCTCAAATTACTTGCTGAAAAACTGCTTGGTGCTTAAGGAGATAAAACAGTTTAACACTGAGATGAGCTTTAAGATTTTGGTTAGATGTGTGTCTGTTCTCCAGGAGACCTTCTAAGAGACTTACTGCTCTAGTTTCTTCATCACCCTTGAGTTGACTCTGGTGGAAGGGTAAACTCTGCATAACTCCATATTATGGCACCGTACCAGAAAAACCAACCCAAAGCCCCATCTCTTTGGCCAATAAACCCGGGAAAACCTGGGGATGGGAAAAACCTGTTTTTTTTGGGGGGGGGGTGTCTTTGCATGGCTCCCGCCCCTAAAGCAAGGCTGCCCCGTGTTAAATCCCCTGAAATGGTTCTTTCGAGAATTGTGCTATCCGCAATTATTTTGTTTTAAAGCGGGTTGCAGCTGCTTGTGAGCGAACGGTCGGCCGAGAAGCGCTTTAATCGGTTGTGTTTCCCTTTTTCTTAAAGTCCCGGCCTCGCAGTTCATGGCCATGCAGGGTCACAGGGACATCTCGTGTCATTGCAAGATGTCAGCATGGCTGTGGGGGTTCATGTCTGCCTTCTCGCATAGCTACGCAGCAGAGGTAGGTTTAAAAAAAAGACACGCCTCCATGCGAAGGCGCAACGGCAACCCACACTGCTTCCGCGGGCTCCTTTCGTTGCCTGCATGGAGGCATGCGAACATGAAAACAGGAGAGGAGGTCACTTTATCCCGACTGCAACCAGCTCTGCCTGTGCTGTGTGGAAGGGGCCTTAGCTTTTCTGTTTCTGTTCATTTAGAATGGTACTTGTTCTTATTTCTCGTCTCATGAAGTCTTTTTCTTCTTTTAATATGTAATTTTAATTTGTGAACATTCTTATTTTTAATAGCATATTTATTATTTTATCAGATAGATACTTATGCCATCTCTTAGGAACCTGCCCAAGGCAGCCTACAAAATAAAAATAGTAAAAAAAATTAAAATGCGTCAATTAAAATCCAATATTAAAAACCTAGCCAGGCATAAAAACACAGACCATAAAACAGACCACTGACAGCATGAATCACTGTGGGTTAGATCATACTATCCAAGAAATAGTTATAGCTAGTTTATCAGTTGAAGCAGATAAAAAGAAATGGAGATTTGAGCCTCCAACTGTTTTTTTTAATAAACTGGCTTGTTTTATATAGTTACAAGTGAGAACCTGCAAGGTCTTGCAGGGATCTTCCCATCCCTAAAAGCCCGTATAGCCTCTCTACTTTTCCTGCTTCCATCTCTACTTCCCACCAAACAGCAAACTACCTTTACCTGTTCTTCTATCTTCAGCTTTCCTACTCCTACCTGACAGTCACTACCTATTTATTTATTTGTTTGTTTGTTTATTGTTTAGTTTTATATCCCGCCCTATCCCCGAAGGGCTCTGGGCGGCGTACAACAAAGTTAAATCATAGTTCGGTTAAATACAATCAAAACTAAACAATTAAATTCCAATATAAATAAATTACTAGATCCCCATTTAAAACAGCGGTTAATACAAAGTTTAAAATCGAATCGGGTGCCCAGTAAACCCATTTTTAAAACCCTCCCTAAATGGGAAGACTAAACTATAGCATAATTGAATGGTGCCAGGCACTGGGTCAAGCCCACTTGCATGGTAGGGAAGGACTTGTGGAGGTCATATCACTTTCCCTGGTAAGCCCCACTCCCTGTACTATTTCCTCTTTCCTTTCCTCCCATTCCCTGCCTCATTCTCTCCTTCACCAATGTATTCTTTATCTACCTCCCACCTTGAGCAATATTTATTATTTCTTGACTTCATTTATGTGCCATCTTTCTCCACAAGTGGTACAAAGCAGTTCACATTATTCTTCTCTCCTTTTTAATCCTCACAACAACCTTGTCAGGTAGGTAAGGCTAACCTAAAATTAACAGCGAGCTTCCTTTTATCAGTTGACTGCTGTTGAACAGTAGCAAGGAGCTAGGTCTAGTTCAGTTGTGCAAATTGGGTGGTATCAAGGCACCCAGTGGTTCTGTCAGACCTAGGGTTGCCAACCTTTATGTGAAACATAGGGATATCCCAGAATTACTTGTCCTCTCCAGATGACAGAGATCCATCTCCCCTGGAGAAAATGGCAGTTTTGGAAGATGGAATCTATGGCATTATATCCCTCCCCTTCCTAAACTCTGCCCTCCTCAGACTTCACCACAAAATCTCCCAGAATTTCCTAGTCTGGAACTAGCAGTCTTAGCCAATCCTGGTCCCCATGAATCCTCCCTCAGATGCCAAAACAGCCCTGGAAGGACCCTTTCCCCTCCCTTTTAGTCACTGAATCCCAACTTGGAATGCTGTGGCTGCCTAGCAAGCATCACTGAGGGAATCTGTTTGTTAAAGTTACAGGCATCATATTGGAATTTAAAACTCTCCCATGCTTGCAGTTTTTTAAAAAAACCGTTCAGATTTTTCTGCAAATCTGGGGCATTTACAGGTTTGTAAAAAGATGTGTCTTGCCCATTCACCAGATTTAAGTATTCCCAGATTTGGCTGACTTTACTATTAGAATATAAGATGATATTATTTTAACTGTAAGTCACCTTGAGCAGGACTCTGAAGAGGTGACAAAGAAATATTCTAAATAAACAAATATTTTTGCATCCTAACAAACAACTTAATATTAATGTGGAATAAGTGTAATCATTCAATTATCTAATTTGCCTGGAAGATATGTAGATTCAACTCAAATTAGCTACTATAGGTACAAGTATAGTGGAAAGGCAGCACGGGTAGCCTTTTCCATGTAATATCACATAGAGGCCACCAGTGTCCTTAAAGATGTATAAATTCTTTCCAGAGACTGGTTTACTAATCTGAGGTGATATTTTGCTACCTTGCAGAGTGGTTTTGCATCACTGCAATCAGTTCAGTTCAGGATATAACGAACTGCCATGGAAAATACTACGCTTGTTTTTATATAAGCAAATAAAAATGCAAAGGTAAAAGGCCTACAAACTGGCTACTGGCAACAGAGAGGAAGACAGGACAGAGGAGTCTGAAGTCAACAGACAGGGTAGTGGGAACACAGTTACACTGCCTCAGGAAAAAGGTATACTCCATGCAGATAAAAGAGCATAAACTAACATCTTCCCTTGAAACCTAACCCTGTGCTAAAGAAAAATAATGTTATTAAAACTTTATTAAATAGAAACATCAACCTGATTACTATTTAAATTGCTGACTGGCATAGTGCCATTTTAAAGTTATAAAACAAGATTTCTGCAAATGATTAATTGTGGCTATTAAATCATGGTTGTGACATCAACCCAATTTTGTACCTCGAGGTGACACAAGCATCCTTTTGTTAGCCATGCAAGACCACATGGAACTAGTTTTCTACAGGAAACGTGCCTTTTAGCATGTTCCCTGAAGTACTTGGCCTTTGGGGATTTACATTCTAGTACAAATATTTGAAAGAATGGCTTTAAAAAATAATAATGAAAAGGCTTCTAAGATAACTGAAACAAGGACTGACATAATGGTTTATTCAATTTGAATGGTGTGATTTATTATAACATTTACTGTAGTAAACAGAGTTAATTCTGAAGAGGCATTCCCTTTTTATTCTTCATGCACTTATTCAAAACTGCCATGACACACACAGTCTTCAAACTCCCTTTTTTATTTACACACACATTAACTTTTAAAATCTGATATTACCAAAATAGTGGGAGGGGGGAGGGGACATTCTTGGTGAAAAAGAGCGCCTTGGGTGAAAATTTGCTTTGACTACTTCGGGAAAGATGGGAGGATTTTTCCCCCTCAGAGCAAAATAGGAAAGGTGGTTTCCTTATGCAATTACTGAGCAGGCCCAAAGGCAGTTCTATGTGTTTTTTAGCTGATGTTTTAGCCAAAAAATAGCAGCATTACAAAGAAAAGAAGTTACAGCTTCAAACTGGTGACAATAGGGCTGGTGTTGGAAATCTCTTGCTATTACAATTGATATCTTGGTGATCAAGACCAGTTCACCTGGAGAAAATGGCTGCTTTGGAGGGTGAACTATATGGTATTGTACCCCATTTAAGTCCCTACCTTCCCCAAACCTCAGGTTCCACTCCAAAATCTCCAGATGTTTCTGAATCTGGAGGTGGCAACCCTAGATGAGAATAAAATAAACGGAAAGAGTTGTTTGGCAGATGAAACCGAGGCATCTTGTGGGTTCAAAGTTTTCTTTGGCTGATCACTCAGAACGCTTATCTCGTGATTCTTCTCTACACAGTGGGCTTGCAGAGGGCACTCCTCGCATTTCTCTGTTTACACGTGAGGAAGCAGCCCACTGTCTGCTCCACAGCTGCTCGCTGAAGTCTCAACCGGCCTTTCCTTTTGCTGCTTCTCTTAACTCCGCCCATCAACACCCTAAAAGACACGGATCTTTCTGATATTCTCTTCCCCTCCCTTCCCCTACAAATACACATACACTCTCACTCTCTCTCTTCCTGCTGCTGCTACTGATTTTTAAAATAGAAGCTTGTCTGAAAGAAAATTTTAAAGATGCGCTCCCAATTATTAGGGAGGGCAGAAGCATAACGAGAGAGGAGGGGTAGAGCTAGAAAGAGAACCTTCTATTCCTCTGCAAAAGCCAACTCTATATTACTATATTGATGTATCGATACAAGCATTTAGAGATGCAAGCAAAGGCGTATCAGGGGGAAATGGGGTGGCAGGGCTCAGTGGTGTGAGGCTGGGGCTCACGTCTTTTGGTCCCTATAGGCCGTACACCTCTGGATGCAGGAAGGAATCAGCAACAAGGAGGAGGGCAACGGGGAAGCATGCAAAGCAATAGTGTGGCTCAGGGTGTGGTGTGGCTCAGGGATAGGACTGCTCCAAGCCCTGCTCCCAGCCATTGTGCAGATCAAACCCCACCCCCGGCCTCTGTGCAGGCCAGCAGGGCCTGGGGAGGGCAAAAGCCAGCCTTCTTGCAAGCAGAGGCGTATCAGGAGGAAATGGCACACAGAAACAATCCCTTCTCCGGGTGCCCCCCACGCGCGCCCACCCCCATGCCCACCATGCTCAGGGGTGTGGCTCCGGGGGGGAGGGTGCTGAGCTCTGCCCCGGCCTGCACAGAAGGTGTGGCATGACTCAAGGGTGAGGCTGCCCACCTCCAAGCCCTGCGCCCAGCCTCTGTGCAGGTCGGCAGGGCCTGGGGAGGGCAAAAGCCAGTCTGAATGGAGACCAGGGGGCAGGGCTCGGTGGTGTGAGACTAGGGCTCACGCCTTTTGCTCCCTATAGGTATAGGCCATACGACTCTGGATGCAGGAAGGAGTCAGCAACAAGAAGAAGGGCAATGGGGAAGTGTGCAAAGCAGTGTGAGGGAATTGAGGTGTGAAACTAGGCAGGCTGGCTGTGGTTGGAGGAAAGAGGTCTGGGCTAAGCTGTGCCCACTCATAAATCTACCTGCTCTGGTTACAAAGCAAAATTAAATTTGTCCTAGAATGGTTTCACTTCCTGCGGGGAGAACAGAAAGTAGAAACAGGGCTTGAGGAAATACGTCTGACGCACATTTGCCCCCTATCATGCAGAAGATTCCTTGTGTGTAATTGGCCTTTGAGGACTTAATGCAGTATTCATGGCCTCCACTACACTCTCGGTGTTTAAATATAAAGGAAATATTGCTAATGGGGAAAGCTCAAATGGGGAAAGCTCAAAAAATTAACCCTTCCTATTATAGAATACTCAGTCTTAGGCAAGTCAGGGGCGTACCGCCATGGGGACAGATGGGGTCAAATGAGCCCAGGTAAAACGGCAGAGGGGGTGTAAAATTGCCCCCACTCCCCTTGCACCGACCTGGCTCGATAGTGCCTGTCCAGTCGCCTCCTTCCCTCCTACCTCCCCAACATAATCTGAAATGGATCCATATGAACAGCTTTATAGTTTACTGTGTTTGTAAATTTGTAAACATCTAGAAAATAGTTTGGAGTTCTTCTAAATACTGGCTGTTTTATAAAACTTAGAAAACACTGGCATTTTTTCTAAATGTGTTAAGCCCTCACAGCATTTTTCCCCTTTTCACTGATAATGGGCATCCTGGTTGTTGAACTTTACTCACTAACATGTTCCATTTTCCAGATGGACTTCCATTTCTTCTACATCTCAATGAATTTCCTCTTAATTCCACCTTTCTCCCAACTGGTTCCCCACTAAAGGAAAAATAACCACTATTGCTCTATTTTGATACATACCTCCAAAAATGCATTAGTAGGCCGGAGCATGCAGGCAACATAGAATTTTCCTCTGTACTCAAAAGATACAGTAGTAAAGCTAAGTGCTTCAGGGATAGCCAGAAAAAAAGAAAGGATCCAAATGCCAATGATTTCAATAGCAGTAATCAAGGGGACTCCAATTCCCTGCACACGACTCCAAGAAGCAACTGCTCTGTACCTGTAATAAATACAGAAACATGAAATCCCAAGCTTGAACACATTATTAGAAGTCAGAACATTTAAGGAAGGGTTAATATGATAAGCACATTTCAAGATTTTTAAAAACATGAATTGCAGTTGACCACTAGATTACAATAATACATAGACTTAAATGACCATTTTGAGAATATCACCACATAAATAGATTCATGAAAGGGTGGTCTAAATGCACCTAACCAGTGGTGGGATCCAAAAACTTTAATAACAGGTTCCGATGGTGGTGGGATTCAAACAGTGGCGCCGCCACACACACGCACCTCCAGTCCCTATTGGGCAGGGAGGTTGCTTTAGTAACCCCTTCTCGGCACTCAGAAAAAATTAGTAACCACTTCTAGAGAAGTGGTGAGAACTGGTTGCATCCCACCTCTGCACCTAACCTTCATTCAGGATATGTAGTGGCCAAAATGTGACTAGCAACTCAACAGAATAGAGTAATACAGCATGGATTATGACAGTTTCAAATGCTACCCAACAACAAACATAATATGCTACTCCTTGTATTCACTTGGCACCTTCAGCTAATATCGAACTTCTGTGCTTGTTACACTTACACATACAAAATATTGTCAGCTAACAAGTTTTTAAAAACAATAATGTGCCCTCTAGTCTCTAATCAACTTTTATTGTATTCTGACCATATGATAAAACCGGTAGGCTTTCCTACTTTACAAAACAGAAATCCACATGGAATATCAGGAACTACATATCAGGGAATATATTCCAGCTCAGTCATTCTTATTTTTCTTTTAAGCATGAATTTCTCTGTGAATATCAAACACATCACCAGAAATGCAACACTCCATAAAGTCACTAAGGACAGACCTCCAAATTAAGCTGCTATTCCTCTAAGCCTCAACAGAATTTAGCTCCTGACCAAACTAGATGGTACGGTGTTCATGAGTTCAACCTGTGGACATGACCACACCACAGTGGGACTAGCCAGTCTTGTCCCCCCACCCCACCAATAGACACACCTTTTCAAGTGCTGAGAAAGTTCTGTGAGATGATGATATGCCAATATAGTCTCCACACTATTGAAGAGGTGATTAAAGGGGAGAAGAGTTTCGTACGGTGCTTCCATCATACAAAGAGCTGCACCTAGAAGAGCTTTGTACCTCCTCCAATGACTTACTCATTTAAAAAGGACTACTTTTGCTGCACCCACAATACAGTGTGGGCAATAATGAGACTTCATGAATATAAGATGTGCCATCTGTGATCCCACTGTCCAGCCAATTGGCCATGCTGGCAGGGGCTGATGGGAATTGTAGTCCATGAACATCTGGAGAGCCGCAGGTTGCAGACCTCTGGTCTAGGATGTAAGAGTTCTGCAAACACTCATCATCTTATTGATTACAAACTGCTTAGAAGGATAATTGGGTATCATTTACAATTATAACAGTAGTGTGGGAGATGCCTGACACCACTGTGACCCAAGACTGAATTGTTTTTCCACACATTTTCAATAAATATTTCTTCCTATAAAAATAAATCAGTTTGACTGATGTACTCTACAACCCATTTACATTATTTTGGCAACTGCTGAGTAGCCATCCAGACAGAAAATGGACCCTTCCTCCACGACTGAAAGGATTCCCACCACCACCATTCATTTCCAATATGACAAAGAAATATCTCCCACTCATCCAAGGCAGGCTCTAATTGCTTGCAGGCCTGGGAGATATATCAGGCTGTTACTCAGTCTGAATCATTTCCTTAATCCAGAAGCATTTGGATAGCAGAATAGTTTATTGCTAAATGGCTGAAAAGAAGTTCTCTGCCTTCTGTCCCAGAAAGGACAGGAAGGCATTGTGCCTTTGAACTTAGAAAGTGAATTTATTGCACCTACTCTTTTTCAATTCCAGAAAACAAAGAAGAAAAACCAAACAAATGTTTAGAGACTTTGCATTAACTGTGTATTAATTAGGAGGCCCTGATACTTCCCACACAGTACTTCTGTCCACAATCTGTTGGCAAACCAACCCATCTGGATTACAGCAGTACAGAATGATAACATTAAATTAAGCAGAAGTTTAAAAAACAAAATAGTTGTCAGTTGCACAGCTTTCTGAACACACAAACAAAAAATTGAGTTACTTGTCTTACAGCCAAACAAATCAGAATCATTTGTGTATTCAAACCTATACTGTATCTACGAAAAATTGTTCACAGACTATAATAATACATTCTTACCTGTCCACACTCAAAGCACAGAGGTTAAGGACTGTGATTCCAACAGAAGCCTTCTGAATAAAGGGAACACATTTGCAAAGAAAATATCCAAAATTTGTGTTTAGAAAGGGAAAGCTTTCAGCATGAAGCTAAAGGATGGGAAAAAAAGAAACATTAGAAACATTAAATCAAGAAGGTAACCAAACTTCTTCTTAGGATACATCTGTCAATCAAAATCCTCCAGATCAATCTATCATTTCAATTGGCATGTAAGCAAACATAAAAAATCAAGAAAGAAATGGGAATTACTGTGGCCTTGCTGGTGTTCTGGAAACCATGACTCTAGGTATGACAAGTTGATGCAACATCCCATTTGCCAGAGTTCTTCTTTATGGGGGGATGTTAGAATATGACACATCAATTATATTCCAAGGTGGCTTCTTCTGATTTAAAATATATTTTATTGCATTACCATAAGGCAAATGGTGTTTCTATACCTTAACAAAATGGCGAAAACCGAAGCACTCGACGATAACCGAGACAACATTTTTGCTGAAAGAATCGGCGAGAACAGAAACTGACGAACTCCGAAGGCGACGAAAACCAAGGTTCCGCTGTAGACAAAAAGGGCAGCTGCACTGGGACCGGTGAAGGGAGGGGCCCTGCCTGCCCACCACCCACCAAGGGAACGAGGGAAAGAAAAGTGCAGCATCCCACCACACCCCAAATCCTGTCCAGAACTTGGGACACCTGCTCACAGTGACAGCCGCTTACAATTGCCCCATCTAAGGCTCAAACAGTTGGTTTAGCAGTAGTTGCTGGGTCATACTTCATTTGAGAACTGAACAATCAGCTTCTAGCAATGGTTTATACCTGCCTCCTACAGGGTGAGGGCTGTCCCTTGCTGAGGCCTGGCAAAGGGCTAGAAGTGCTTCTGGGCCTCCATCCTGGACTTCTGCCTGGGGCCCTAGAATCACTAAGACTGCCCTTGGCTGCACAAGGAATTGATGGAAGCCTAGAAAGAAAGTATGCTGCCCACTAGGGTATGATTAGTAACGAAAGAGAAATCTCACTAAGCTCTGACAAAAGATACAGCCCAATATACAGCCTGAGGCAGCTTCCAGAGGGCTTTCTAGCAGGATGGGGAAGCAGAAAATACAAATTCCATCCCTGCTTCTAGAAACCCCTCTATAGGGCTAACTGGATGTGTAGGTCTAAGTCCTGGGCTGCAGTGTACCTGCCAGCAAAGCTGAGGTACACTGGGCTGCAGTGTACCTGCCAGCAAAGCTGAACTATTGTCAGCTCCACCTTGGGAATGCCCTGACCAGCATTCCTCACACATAAGACCAGAGCAGGAAGTGGCAGAGCGTTGATCAGGAATGCCAAGAAGGGCCCAGGAGGAAGTGATGGGTTAGGAAGGGTTAAGGACAATGGACAGAAGGGCCTGCCAATCCAAGATGCCAGAGAAGGAGTAGGAAGCATCCCAGGGAGCTAGGAGGGGAGAGGGGGTGGAGCAACCCCTTCAAGAGAAACCCAGCAGCCCTAGCCAGGGAGGAAGAAGGGTGGGCATGTATCCTGAAGCACTGGAGAACCTGCCATCCTGGGAGAAGGAGGAGTCAGATTCATCCATCTATGCTTTTCTTTCTGAGGCCACTGAGCTGGAGCAGTACCTAGGGACGCTTGCTCAGGCAACAGAAGGGCAAGAGCTGAGGCAGCCATGGCAGAGCACCTCACAGTTTGGAGTGGAACCTTGGAAAGATGGGATTCGGGAAGGGAGAGGGACCTCAGTGGGGCATAATGCTGTATAGTCTGCTCCTCCAAAGCATCTGTTTTCTCTGTCAACTGGAGATCAGTTGCAATTATTGGAGCTTTCCAAACCATACCTGGAGGTTGGCAACCCTAAAAGGAATGTTGTGTACAACCCCCCCCCCTTTGAATTTGAAAGCATCCCTTCAGGATTTCAGTCTGAGAAAATCAATCAAGAATGACAGGGGGCATAATTACCTGAAACGGCCCCAAAGCTGTGCCCCACCCCTGCTGGATGGGATGCGGTTGAAGGCCAGTGAGCAGGGCTTGGCCTGCCCACTTCTCAGTGTGGAGGCCAGTGTAGAGCTGGCCCGATATCAGATTTCAACGTGGAGGGGGGAAGGGAAGCAGCAAGGGCCCGTTCGAGCATGGGTGGGGCCAGGCTTGGACTAAAGCTGGCTGTTTTGGAGAGTCTTAACTCTTTACTGCTGGCTCCACCCCCAAGCTCCACCACTGGTCAGTTGGAGCTTCAAGCTCAGAGCCAATAGTATAAAGCTAGAGAGGTTGAGAGCAGCCAGTCTCAATCTGAGCTCGGCTGAGGCCAGGCTCAGATCTAGCTCTTAGCTGCAGGCTGCATCTTAGATCTGGGTTCAAGCCTGGCCTCAGCCAGGCTCAAACAGGCCCTTGCTGTTCCCATATCCACACTGGCACACTCAACCTCCACATGGAGATGGGGGCAGGGCAAGTCTGACTGGCCTTGTTTGTGATTTCCATGTGCAGACTGTAAATGGAACGAGCCCCGTTCACTACGCTCTATGGGAAGTTCTTGACTGGGTGCAACTGGGGAGCATGGGGAGCATGGGGCGCGGCTGCAAAAGGCATCCCCCCCAGAAGTGACGCCTTGCTGCTTGAGAGCCCCTTGACCTGTCTAGATATGCTGCTGATGGTTGAGAAGGCTCCATTTCCTCACAGTCAGCAGAAATGTGGGGGGAATGCATCGGTCATGGCTTCTTCCATATGTGTGTATGTTTGTATGTAGGTGTACACAAACATTTGTTCTGTACAGCACTGTAGATATTATGTCTGATGTTACATATAATTTTGCTAATAATCTCAAAATTGGGAAGGAGACAGCCCAGAGGAAAGAAAATACATTTTTGAAGACAATTAGGGACAAAAAAACCCATCTTTTTATGTCTATCCATGTAGTACAAAATATTAGCTAAACACTCCATAGCCGCCTCCCTCATTACAAGCTTCAACTAATTAACAACATTTTTCATAGCTGAGTAATGACAACACACTTTACTAAAGCAGATTAACATCTCAAATTGGATCCAGACTTTTTTTTTCTTACTCAGATTCATCCAGTTCCCACCTCATATGGCTTTTTTGATTTCAGGTCCCTTGATCCCCAGCACAATGGTCAAGACCCTTTTCACCAGCAGTAGAACCGGCGGGAAACAAACTACTCTGTCAATTTCTTTTCCATTTGTAGAGTGGTAACATCTGAGTTTAACTTGTAACCAGAGATGAAATCCGTATTCCCTTATTTTCTACTGGATTAGAGTTGGGTGCTATATTTGAGCAAGTGGATGTATTACAGCAGTGGATCAAATCAACGATAGGTGATCCACAGCCCTAAGTCCCAGCATACATTCTTTCCCTGGGAAACCTGGTGCACCAGGACACCAGGTAAGAAATTTACAGAAGGCTTCCAAGCTAGTTGAGGGGCCACTTGGAATATTAGAAATACTTGAGGGGGTGGGACAGGAGAAGAGTGGCCAAACAGCCTCTGCCTGCTTCCAAATGACTTGGGCTAGGTGTCTTATTTCAAATCTTCATAAACAAGATAGAAGAAAAAGAATGGATTTATACCCCCTCCCCCTTTCTCTCCTGTAAGGAAATTCAAAGGGGCTTACAATCTCCTTTCCCTTCCCCCCTCACAACAAACACCCTGTGAGGTAGGTGGGGCTGAGAGAGCTCCGAGAAGCTGTGACTAGCCCCCAAGGTCACCCAGCTGGCGTATGTTGAAGTGCACAGGCTAATCTGAATTCTCCAGATAAGCCTCCACAGCTCAACCAGCAGAGTGGAGAATCAAACCTGGTTCCTCCAGATTAAAGTACACCTGCTCTTAACCACTATGCCACTGCTGCTCCTGATTTCTGATATGAAACTGTTTTATAGCCGTATCTTTTAAGACATCCTGAATAATGGCTGGCACAGCAAAATTCTGGCCACATATTTTAATGGCAGAATAGGAAACTTTTCACATTTGACGGTTTTGCTTCTGGAATTCAGGAGAACTGACTAGACAGCCACAACTTCTTGTAGATCTGTTCTTTTATAAACATGCTTTTCCCATCCTAACAATGGAACAGTAATAAACAAGGTAGAAGAACTCAGAACATTCCATTTGTATGATTTTTAAATGTCACTAGGAAGTCTGCGTTCTGCTTGTTACTTATAATTATTTTAAGCATCATGCATATACTTGTTGCTGTATAAAGATGCTTTGTACAATCTACAAAGCAAACATGTTTTTAAGTACGCTGTGGGAACCCACAGAACATAAGTTACAGTGATGCCTGGTTCTCTGATGTCGACATCTCAGATCAGTGAGGAGAACTACTTTGTGTGTGTAAAGTGTTGTCAAGTTGCAGCCAATTTATGGCAACCCAGTAGGGGTTTCAAGGGAAGACACTAACAGAGAAGGGTTGCCAAGCATTGCCTTCCTATGTATAGTGACCCTGGAATTCCTTGGTGGTCCCTCATTCAAGTTCTAACCAGGGCTGACCCTGCTTAACTTCTGAGCTCTGACGAGATCAGCCTAGCCTGGGACATCCAGGTCAAGGAAAGAACAGCTTTAAGCATTCCTAAAATACTGCATGTACCCACTTCACAAAGAGTTTGTTTTCAAAATATTGCCAGCAAAAATAACTGTCACTGAGTTCAATAGGCCTTACTCTCAAGGAAAAGTCTATTATGTTGTCTATGCTTACCATTTGTCACTTTGGCTAGTAGTCACTAATAGCCCGATTCTCCATGAATCTCTTTAATCCCCTGTTTAAAGATATGTGTTAGTGGCCATCACTACATCCACTGGCAGCGTATTCCACCACTTAATTATGAGTTGAGTAAAGAAATATTTCCTTTATTCATTCTGAATCTATTGCCCATCAGCTTCACCGGGGACCCCTGAGTTTTACTTTCATGGGAGAGAGAGAGAGAACTTTCTTTACCCTTTGCATCCGTTTTAAAAGTGCTATCCTGCTCCCCCCTTTCTAAGCTGAAAAGCAAAAACACAATGAATTTAGAAAGAGACGCCAAATGGATTAAAAAAAAACACTTTTCAGAGGGATAGCCATGCTTGCGTGCTGCTGCCTGGAGTCTTATGTCTCAATAAATTCATTGGTCTTTAAGGTGTCCCAAAACTTATAGTTATTCAAAGTTAGTTGAAGTTTTGCCTTATTATGTTACAAAGTCGAAAAAGCATTTCTTGTGGTATTTTTATTGTATGGGCAGCATGGTTATGTGCTTTTAAAACTGAGCAGGCAGTCCTGGCCAAGCTCTCTCCCATTTAAGCAGAGCTGTTTTCCTTCAGGGAAATAACCCAGTATTCTGATGTGTGCACTCATCTGTCAAATGCTGCCTTGCTGCAAAAAAAATTATGGTGAATTCCCAGAACTATTTTTGCATCTTGTTTTCAGTAGTCTTTTCAGATTGCAAAAACAACCAAAGAAGTGTTAAAGTGTTAAAAAGCGTGGGTTTTTTAAATAAAAACACTAATTATGAAGGTTGTAAATAAACTGCTATTTTAATGACAACTAGACTATGTACAGTATCATTTGGGTAGAATAAATAAGCAGAAGTTTAAGGGGTGAGTTTCACCTAAACACATTGCATTGCTGTGGACATGGCCTATATGTAATATTATTGAAAGTGGCACAAATTTGCTTTCTTGGGGACAATCTGTACAAGATCTATGATTAGTTCCCCCATGTGTAATTTAGCTTCAATGCAAATGGAAGAATTGGTGGATAAAGATCAGTATGTGGCAAGAGGCAAGAGCTTTCCCCACACTTTCCTCATTGCTCAAGATCATCTTCACTCTCCTCCCGCCCCCGTCCCGCCACTTTTAGCTCTCTCCAACAAAGCTTTTCCTCCACTCCATCCAAGCAGCACCAGTCAACAAACCACTGGGGGCAGGGCCTACCCACTCCTAGTATGTTGCTGGCTGGTCCCACTTAGAGGAGGAAAAGGTTGGGTTGGAGGTAGCGGCACGGCAGGAGTTTGCTGGAGGGGGGATTCAGCTGGGGGTTAGGTGGGGCGTCAAAATGCACCCTGTGACCCAGGTGTCAAATGAGCCCCCTCACCCCCATAGATACACCACTGCATGGATGGCCCCTGATACTAGGAACTCTCCCAGGTTGCTGGAGAAATGTTTGCTCCTTTTAGCAGGGTGGAACAAACAAAAGAAGCAAGGACAATGCTTTTTGTACCATTTCCTGCAATTACAAGAGTGAATCAGCAACCCACATCTGAAAAGGAGGGCACCAGTTGTGAGAGCAGCCTTGGGAGGGCAAGGGATGAACAGGTGGCAGACAATCAACTCAGCTTCCTCTAGAATTAGCACTGCCTATACCTGGGAGGGTGTATGTGAGTAAATGGGATTAAAGTTGTCAATTCCAGATTGGAAAATTCCTGGAGATTTGGGAGTGGGGCTTGAGGAGAGACTTGAGGTATGATACCATACAGCTGGCCCTCCAAAGTGAGCATTTTCTCCAGGGAAACTGTTCTCTACAATCTGGGAATCAGTTGTAATTCCAGGAAATCTCTAGGCCCCATTTGGAGGTTGGCAATCCTACATGGGATGTATCCACATACAAGAGATACATCTTACATGGGATACAGCACCATTGCCTTGTTCCAGAAATCTCACTGAGTTGTTCTTTTCCCATTATCCTTCCCTGTCTTCCTCTTGCTTCCACAACTTCCTTCCTGTGTAAGAACGAAGAGTGGAATAAGCAAGGGTGGTACAATGCCTGGCATGATTGAACTGGCTTTGCTGCCAGCTACTCAGTGATGCACGGGCTCTACGCAGTGAGGTTTCTTTGCACCAACATGATAAAGTACCCACTTTCCTGTTGCTTTTAGTTATTTTTAAAAAGTAATTGAAAACAAGCCTTTCATTTTAAAAAATTAGCAAAATCTGTCTAACTTAACAGATCTTTCCCATGATATCCCCCCTCACATACAGTTTGCTGTTTTCTTAGTTTCAAAAGACGTTTCTCAAGCAGTTAAATGCACAACATGGATAAAAGACCAGATATATATCACAGACTCAGACTCATGTGACTTTTTCTTCTGCTGGTTACTTGCCTGCGCTGCACCCCATAACTAGTTACAATCCATTTCCTAGAAACAGAACTGATTAAAAGTGATTCATATGACCATGTTCCACACTTAATGCCACATAATGGATAACTTATGTATGTACGTGGGTCAGCACAGAGTTTTAACTCTGAAAATGGACCCAGCTGATCCATTCGGCTACCAGTCATTAAGTATACAAGTACAGAGAAACCGAGCATATGTAAACTGGGCTTTGAGAATGCTAGTTTGTTTTACCATCAATCACGCATGAAAATCACGCATGTTTTACCACAAATCACGCATGTGCTTAGGTTCACAGGTCCCAAAAGGCAGCATTTCACTAGATCAGAGGCAAAAAGGATCCACCAGGTTCATAAGTTGAAAGGAATGGAGAAAGTGGACATCAATTGTAATAGTTTGTTCAGTAATCCATTAACTAAACCTGGCCCTAGCAACATTAAATGCATTCAGAATTTAGATCATAAACACACTATAAATTTACATTTGCATCCTATCAGTTTTGACTTCTTAAAAGTGTTGCTGTAAAACAAAGATGGTGCTACTTGATTATTGTCTTGTGTAACTAAAGTTCTTTTGCCAAGTCTCTGAAAAAGAAGCCATGAAACAAATCCTAGGGATTAGTGCCCCATCCTGCTTTCTTTTATTTTGTATGCCTTATTTGTTCACTGTACTGATCCGGAAAGCTCAGGTTAGCTCCATCTTGTGAGATCTCGGAAGATAAGCAGGGTTGGCCCTGGCTAGTATTTTGATGGGAGACCACCAAGGTCACTAAACAAAACACCTGTAATGTTTCTTGGCCAGAAAACCAAACAGGGTTGCCTCGTGTCAGTTGTGACTTGACTGGGAAAATGGAAAAAAATGTAAGTTGGAAAAAGAATAAGATTAAAATTGTGTCTGATTTTCCTTTGATTGTATTTTAATTTAATATTGTTCATCGCTAGCAGTAAACATTTAATGAGTAATATGTAGATAAGTATATTAAAGTAACAGTGGTGTTGGATTATACTATGCAAACACAGTATGAGGGTTTGAGGATACAGCTTGTGAAATGTGTCACACGATATTTGTTAGTCATGAGGACTGGATTGGATGGAATAAGAGAGGCATGGAGGCCACTTTTCGAGTGTGCTTGTTTCTTTCAGTTTTATGAATGCAGTGGTGGTCCAGTAGTAGAGAGCAGTGGTAGTCAGAGGCGTACAGCCCTGTCCCTGGGTGCATGCCTTTTGGTACAGCCTATAGGGACATAGGCATACAGCCTATAGGGACATAGGCGTACAGCCTATAGGGACATGGGAGTCACCCATGTCTCCAGGCGCACACCTTTTGGTCACATTGGGGAGCACCAGGTGCCCCCCACGTAACGAAATGGTGTGGCCCCCAGTTGCACACCACCGAGCCCTGACTCCCTGCAGGGAGGCGAGTGGTGGGGCTTGACAGCAGCAGCGCCCACCTGGATTGCCTGCCACCACCAAGGCCCACCCCGGCCTCCTTGCAGGCCAGCTTTTGCCCTCCCCAGGCCCTGGGGACAGCAGGAGCCGGCCTGCAGAGAGGTGGTAGTGGGGCTTGGTCTGAGCCCCATCCCCTGCCCCGAGTGCGGGGGGGGTGCACGGGGCGCCCATCGGAGGTGTTGCCCCTGGGTGCCATTTCCCCTTGATATGCTTCTGGTGGTAGTACTTATGTATGTGTAAAATGTCGTTAAGTCCATGGTGACATATAGGAAAGAGCTTTCAAAGGCAAGTGAGAAGGAGAGATGGTTTGCCATTGCCTCACTCTGCAGAGTCCTCCTTGGTGGTCTTCCTTCCAAGCACTGACCATGCTTAGCTTCTGAGATCTGAAGAGATCAGGCTATACCCGTGGTGGCGAACCTTTGGCACTCCAGATGTTATGGACTACAATTCCCATCAGCCCCTGTCAGCATGGCCAATTGGGCATGCTGATGGGAATTGTAGTCCATAACATCTGGAGTGCCAAAGGTTCGCCACCACTGGGCTATACCCTTCACCAGTAGTGCCTAGAAGACTAGAATTCCAATCCCTCCCTGATATGGAAGAACTTTATAGCATCTGACTACCAAGTAACAGGCTAGTCAAGCTAAATCAGGGTAAAGAAACAGAAGTTTGTTAGTTTATTTCCACTTTGAAATCTACTGCAGTATGTGAACAAGGACACTGGGATAAAAATCTGTGATAAGAAATGCAAGCTCAAGAAGTCTGTTTTTCAAGTTACTTATCTTGCTACACAGGGCACTAAACTGTGATTCAATTCCTTCTGGTACAATCAACTTCAAAAGGCAGAATTGGGTAGTTTCCTTTACTCCACGGCTATAGATACACAGTAAGCAGAGTTACACCCTTTAAGTCCACTGAAGAAAATGGACCTGGAGTAACTTACTTTAGGATTGCATTTGCAATATTCAATCCAATGCTTTTCCATATACAGACATGCAGATGAAGGGGAAAAAATCATCCAAACATTTAGAGTATGATCGTATATGCTATTGATGCCAAATTGTATTTTCACCTATGATTCAGGTGTATGGGACACTTTCTTGGGCCAGTATCTGGATAAGGAGCAATAACCTCAGGCTGAATTCAGATAAGAGATTTTTTTGTAAACTGAACAATCAATCTCCAACTTCACCACGGCTTCTCCCCTCGCTGTATGTCTGGATATCCAAATCTTTCCAAAGTACAAAGCTTGCATAAGGATTAATAATTTGATGACTGGAACATCAATTTACATCTAGTATCTGCTTATGTAAAACAGCCATAGATCCATTGCTATGGACTAAGCTTCATGTCACTTCAAAACTTTTTTCCTCAAAGGAGGCAAGTTACTTGTTCAATTGAGAGCATTCAAGCTGTAACTTTTTAAAAGATGTGATGCGAAGTCATATGCACGTCTGAATTAATTAGCTCTCAGATGGGCATGCATGAGTTAGGATATTCATTGATACAGACGATAATCACATATTTATGTCCAACAACACATTTGTCATTTTGTAAAAGAATTTCAAATAAAATGAAATGCTGCCGATTTTTTTTTACCTTATATGTTGTAATTGGGATATCGATGATTATGTAGATGAGGTCTCCTAGTGCTAAGCTAGCTATTAGCGCATTGGGGCCATTCCTCATACATTTGTTCTGGTAGATAATCCTCAACAGAGTTACATTTCCAACCAGCCCAATGATGAAAATGGCACACGATAGCACTGTGTTGATATATTTGAAAGCGTGATTAAATTTAGTACGCTGTTCACAAAGAATAGTTTTGTTAGGCTGTATCCGCTGACTGGGTTCACTGGTAGCAAAAAGTAATTTGGGTTCTATTCCAGAGTAAGTTGTGAAATAGTTTCCAGAGTCTGTAAGATTTGCATAGTGTCTGTTGGGATCATCACAGAAGACCAATCCAGGTATTAAAAGCGCCAGGATAATCCCAAAATGAAAGGCTTCCATCTTCAAATCCAGAAATTAATATCTTAAATATTGTCTGTTTTACTTACTTCACCTACAAAGAGAAACAATGAAAATATTTATGTTGGAATATCAGCACACTAATTCAGGTTTTAAAATCAGTTATCTGGTATTTTATTCCTAGTTCATGAATAACAATGAAATTTTGATTTTAAATATACTTGTAAGTTTCACACACTGATTTCAAGAAATCATAAATTTAAAACTAGTGTTATTACTTGCATTCACTAAATGAGATACAGCTTGATCTTTACATGTGTGCGAGCACACACTTGTATCAAATCTCCATTAATTTCAAAGACACGTTGATTAGAGTTCAAAAGTGTAGTCACAATGCAACACTATGAACTCAAGGACAGAATATTTAAAAATATGTTCCAGTAAAGTCAGTGCAACACTCCCATGGAAGTTTGCTTACAGTCAGTAACACGTATATTTCCAGTTCCCAATCCTAAATCCATCCCAGCTAAGCACTGATAAATTGCATTGATTCAAGTTTTTTCAAAAATCAAAGAAATGTACTTAGGGTCATACAAAGACAAAAATTATACATATAAAATACAAAATACACACTGAGAGGTGAAAAACTTTTGCACTTGAAAGACCAGCAATGCCATTTTTCTTAAAAACAAGGGTAGCTAAAAAAAAAAAAACACCTCTAGACATATCCAAGACCATTTTTCTTCGGCAATAACTGTTAGTCACCCTAAACAAAACCGCCATTACATGCCAAAAAGACTCGAAGCAAAAAATCATGCTTAGATCATTCAGCCAGTGACTCAGTTCCCTTCCTCTGCATCATCCTTCTTGAGTCCATTATAGGAGATAGTTTCTGGACTACCCTGTCTTATCCATGGCACAATCAATGCTAATGCTAAATTCTGGGAAATAAAGGCAGAATGCGTACAATAAATACATGTTGGCCAATTTATTGATGGGAACCATGACACGATGCAGCCCAGCTACAGTTGTATGTGTACTTACTTGGGATTGTCCCATTGAATTTAGTGGGACTTCAAAGCTGAATATGCATTGAATTGGGATGCCTGTGTCCTCGATCCCAATAAAGAGTAAGTGCTGAGCTCTGATTGCATTGTGAGTCTTCCCATACCCATGACAGTTAGGTGTGCTTGAGTCCAGCAAAACCTTGAAATAGACAGCAGCAGCTTATATTATGTACCATGGGTGTCTTTGGAGTATTATGAACAGAAATAGTTTTCTATCTTCAACTCTTTGTTACACAACCCCCCAAATAAACTTTTCTATCTGCTTATCAGAAAGGAAGAACTGTTGTTATCTCAGTTTTCATCCCTGCAAGAATAATCATTAATCAGTTTAACAACATTTGGACTGTGCCCATTTTATAATTATTTATTTATAACCGATCAGTCAGTCTAATTTAGTTTTGGAATGCAGTGTGTGTGTGTGTGTGGGGGGGGTCATTCCATTTTTTAAAAAGAGAAAACTTTTTAGGATGGAAATGTCATGTTGGTTTAAATCCCGGAATTTGGGATGATCTTGATGTACGTGGAGTTGAAGTTCTCTTACTATGAGGCCGCCCAGGAAGGAACAATCGAAATTGTTAGAAAGGACTAAGTAGTCAGGAATCGCTATACAAGTTTTCGGGGATCCTCCACACGCTAAATCGGGGTTTCCTAGGCCGGCTCCATTCATTTCACAGACTTTTAAAACGCACAATTCCTGACTCTGTCTGGTGTTTCCAAACCCTCCCGCCACATGGGGGGGGGGGGGGGGGGAAGCAGGCTGGAAAGGGGGATTTTTAGCAGACAAACGGCAACAGGGGAAAGGGTTAAGCGGCACCTCCCCCGCTCCCTATCTCAGGCCCGGCGGCTGCTTTTCATTAAGGGGCTGGGGAGTGAGCGAGGGGCAACCGCTGCAGACAAAGCAAAGCTAGCTCAGTTTGCTGGGGGACGACATCCAATCCGCCTTCTCTCCTCCTGCACCCGGGCAACTTTAAGCGTCCAGGGGCTGGCCTCGCCGGCGCCCCAGCCAAAGCGCTTCTCATCACTAGGCGAAACGGCATCCTCGGATGCTGTCGCTGCAGCCCGGTGGAAACATCCCGCCTCGGCCACCTCCGGTGCGCGAAACCAACCCAAGTGCTTCAAACAGACACCCACCGTTTTGTTCCTGGCCAAAGAGAACCGCGCCGGCTGCACCGTGCAAGGGGTCCCGTCCCGCGCCAGTTCCAGTTCGGACCATGGGAGGCTGCGGGAGAGACGCGCCGCAAAGTTTGCGGGGAATCCTTCAGGGTCTGTCTGGCTGGCCGGCCGGCCGGCTGGCTGGCTGGCTTTCCTAGGGGAGGAAAGGGACCTCTTAGCAAATCCTCCCGTCTCCGTCTGGCTGGGTGGGATTCCGACTCCGCAGCCTCCTCAGCCCCCTCCCTCCAGCCCAAGCGGAGCCCCGGCCAATGCTCCAAACTCCGAGACGGCCTCCCGGGCAAAAGAAGGGAATGCGAAACGCCTTAACCATTTCCTCCCTGGATTGGAGGCGGGGCTGTGCCCACTCGCTTGAGAAAGACGGATGAGACATCAGCCTGGGCAGACGCCTACAGCCTAGGCTAGGGGGATGATCCTGGAAGAGAAGAGGGCACACACGGCAGGGGGCTCGTAGCTTGTTACAGTCTACTCAGAATCTCGCCTCAGGGGTGAGGAACATGTCCCAAGTTCACATAAGGAAGAACAAGTAGATATGCCGATTTCTCACGTGTACGTTTAGGAAAACATCATTGTGAAGTGTCCCTTAAATTTATGAAAAGAGCCCCACAACTTTTGAGACAACGATCTCATAAGCAGATCAGTCTTTTGACTCTGACAGCTGTCATCTCTTGTATTGTATCCTATCCTTCTTCCAAGAAACTCAAGATAGTACTCTTGCCCTCTGTTTATGCTCACAATAGCCCTTCGCAGTAGCTTAGACATATACCAGAAAGTGACACTGAGCTTCATGACTTTAGTAGAAATTTCCATTGTTTGACACACCGCCTGCTAGCTGCTACATCACACTGGCTCTCTCTCTCTCTCTCTCTCTCTCTCTCTTATGTTTGTAATTCTCCATCCAGAAGCACACTTAGGCCATACAGAATTGGTAGTTGTGGATCAGATTTTTTAACCCTTGCTTCAGCTTCTGGGGAGGGGATGTTGCTCACTAGAACCTCGGGTGATTCCCCACTGGCAGAGTCGACCTAGTTTCTACCTAGGTTCGTCACAGCAACTCCCCACTGTCGCTGAGTTCGGCCCGGTTCCCATCAGCTGATGGGAATTGTAGTCCATAACATCTGGAGTACCAAAGGTTCACCACCACTGATCTAAGGTGTTCTAGCCCTTTCACTGGTGACACTTTGACTTATAGGCCCCTTCCATACATGCATAATAATGCACTTTCAATCCACTTTCAATTCACTTTGCAGCTGGATTTACTGTGCAGCATAGCAAAATCCACTTGCAAACAATTGTTGAAGTGGATTGAAAGTGCATTATTCTGCATGTGCCGAAGGGGCCATAGAACAATCCTTAGTAAGTAGAGTTCACTCATCTATGCCCACTGAAAACGATGGACTTAGAAGGGTGTAACTCAGATAGGACTGTACCATTAAGCAGGTTTAATATTTTCTGGCATGCATTGTAGTCCACACCAAGGCCCAAGGCCCAAGTAGGTTGCATGCATCTGCTTGTATGTGTGAACCAACTGGTTAGTGGGTTGTCACTGTCAACTCTGACAGTCCTTTTCATTTTGATAGGGAGCTGGAAGTTCCTTATCATCTGAACAAGGAATTAGCACTGCCACAACTGGCAAGGCTAACCCTCTAACTTCAACTGCATGTTTCCTTCTGAATGTAGCAACGGGAACTCGGCAGCTAGTGAATATGGATGCAATGATCTAGCCTCATATACACAGCTCCTGACTGGCAAAGAACATATCAAATACAAATACAATACCTTTAATGGCATATAAAAAGTGGTAAAATACAAATAATGTTAAAACCAATTGACTAAAATTTACACAAAGGTTTCACCCTTGATCCAAGTGCCTTTGTTAAAAACCTGGCAACTGATTCAGTAGTGTGGGGATGATGGTCACTAAGCAAGTATGAAACTATTTCCTTGTCTGATCTCACTGAAAATTTCTTCAAGATGTCCTCAAGAAAAAACAACTGATAGACTGCCAAATCTTTACAATGAAGGAGCACGTGTTCAGTTGTTTCGGGTAGGCCCGCTGCGCAGGAACAAGTCCTGTTCTCCTGTGGGATGCCATGATATCTGCCTCTTGTTTGGGCAGTCGGTAGCCTCATATACAAAGCTCCTGACTGGCAAAGAACATATCATGGAAACCAGCTTCTGTATGCATCACCTTCACTTGACTGTGGTGCTGCTGCACAAATGTAGAAAGGACCTGACAAATGTCCTGAGACCATAATAGCATTTTTAAAAATACCCCATTAGATTCAATTAGTGCCTGCCCTTTCACAAGTACTTCAAACCTTTCTTTTTCAATGACATGTGTAAATAAGAGATACCAGATAGTGGAGGCATGCAGCCTGCACAGTTGAAACAAATAGCCCTCAGGCTACAAAAGTACTTTGTAGTAACTATATTCCAGACACTTGATTTCATTAATAATGAGAATGTTTCAAATTTTGGAAGCAATCAGCAATCATCCATGGAGCAAGTGAATGGCTTGCTAACAAATTAAATGGGAAAAGATTCCACCTCTGAGTGAATGCAATGAGTTTGCAAAAACTTGCCCTTAGGAGAAAGGGCTTCTAGTTCACGGTTGGTGAATCTCTTTATTTATGCACTTAAACCCCCCCCCCCTTTTCCCCTTCAATGCAGACACAAAGCAATTTAGAATATCAAAAAGCAACAGAAAACCATCAGTTCTAGGGAATGTTTAAACACAAGTTACCACACAACAAATTTATCTGCCATCAACAAATTAAAGTGGGGGGTGGGGAGCAGGGGTAAGAGAGCACTGCCACTGATGGAAACGGTTGCTCCTCAAACAGGCATGCAGGCCAGCAGGCTGTTCTTGTTGACTTTATTTCTTAAATGAAAGGGTAATTTCATCTTTTTGGTGATTAGGACAGCTGAAATAAATATGAGTGTTGTGGCAACCTAAAGATTAACATAGGCTCATTCCGCACATGCAGAATAATGGACTTTGAAACTGCTTTCAGTGCTCTTTGAAGCTGTGTGGAATGGCAAAATCCACTTGCAAACAGTTGTGAAAGTGGTTTGAAAACGCATTATTTTGCGTGTGTGGAAGGGGCCATAGTTTTATTCTAGCATAACTTTTTGTGGCCTATGTCTGCTTTTTCAGATACTTGTGAAGAGGTGGGCTGTAGTCTATGAACATGCATTTCGGAGTTAAGAAGTGCCAATGTTTAGGTGCACCAAGACTCCTGCTTATTTTTTTTCCTGTAACCACCTACCCACGTGGGTAGCCATGTTAGTCGAGTCATTCCTCATAACAGCCATTAAATGGAATCCTTTGCATTCGCTGCTTAACTTGAAGAATTCTGAGAAACATTTTCTCTAAAAGGAGATGAGAGAATGTTCTCTCCTGTCTGTTTGCTCTATCTTTCCAGCTTCCTGCTTGGTAATGCATCACAACAGAAAGTTGTTTTCTTTCGGATGACAGACACTGTTTTATGTCAGCTTTGCCTCAGTGCCTTCTGGTCTAAGTTGAATACGCAGAGATAATATTAAAACACCTGCGCAGCGCCACGGCTGAAATGTGGTTTAACCTATGCTCATAATCCTGGAAGGTGTTAAGATATTTGGGAATGCTAGCTTCTCAGAGTTTGGTTAAAGAATTGCTGTGATCCTAAACATAATTATTTGAAAGCCTACCCTATTTAGATTTAAACAAAATATATTTTTCAGACTATAATCTACCCACATTTTTTGTATATCAAAGTCAAAACAAACCTTTGGTTGTTGAATAGGCCTATTAGTTAAACATCTGTTTTAAACAGCACTCTGATGTATTGAGAAAGTTCCAGGACAGCCTTAACCAATGTGATCTAAGTCCCAGCAGAATTAGCAGTTTGGTTTGGCCTGACTACAGCAGTGTGTATCATTGTTTCAGGATCTGGTTGGGTCCAGGCTGAACAACATCTAAGGGGGTGCTTGCACCATAGGGACTGCTTGGATTGGCTTGCTCTTGGGCAATGTAGAGAAGATGACAAACAGGGGATGGAGAAAAGTCAGAACTACTCAATACCTTCTTTGCCTTGGTCTTCTCCCAAAAGGAAAACAGTGCTCAACCAGGGGGAAATGGAAGAGAAAATGCAGTAGGGAAAATTAAGCACAGAATAAATAAAGAGGTAGTACAGGAATATCTGGCTACTTTAAATGAATTAAAATCTCCAGGGCCTGATGAACTACATCCCAAAAGAACTGGCAAAGGTAATCTCCGAACCACTTGAAATAATCTTTGACAATTTTTGGAGAACAGAAGTCCCCGCAGACGAGAGGAGGACTAATGTTGTCTCCATCTTCAAAAAGGGAAAAAAGAGGAACCAAACAATTACCACCCAGTCTGTGTGACATCAATACTAGGAAAGAGTCAAGAGCAGATCATTAAACAGAAAGTCTGTAAACACTTTGAAGTAAACACCAGTAAACACCAGTCATTCTAGACTAATCTTATCTCTTTTTTTTGATGGAGTAACAAGCTTGGTAGATGAAGGGAATGCTGTGGATGTAGCATACCTTGATTTCAGTAAGCCCTTTGACAAGGTCCCCCATGACATTCTTGCAAGTATGGTAATAAAATGTGGGCTAGACAATGCTACTACTAGATGGATTTGTAATTGGTTATTGAAGTGGATTCTGAACAGCATTAATATAAATTGGTTCTGGAGGGTTTTCCGGAAAACCCTCCAGAACCAGTTGAATCTGGCTGTGAAAGCCTTCGACAATACATTAATATAAATGTTTAGGATGTTATAAAAATATCCACTCTGGGATTTTGTATTCCAACAGCATGGGAGAACACAAGTGTTGCCAGCCAAAACATACTTTCCCCCCACCTGTTGCACTGAGCTCTTGACAGTTTTACAGTGGCACCCCTAATTTTGTGTGCTGCAGCAGATTCTCTGGGGAGATTTCCCATGGAGGTTTCCTCTGCTTGCAGCTCAGCCGTTTGCTATTTCACAGTAAAAAGTAGACAAATAAAGTTTGTTTAGCCTAGCAATTCTGTGCATATGTCGTTTTTTTGGAGAGGAATGTCTGCGAAACTATGGCATCACAAACACGCACATATTACAGCTTCTCTAATCCTGTTGCCGTAGCTTTGCATGCATTCCCCTAAAAACAAAACAAAAAGGAAAACTGACATGTGAACATTAGGAAGAACTTCCTGACCATAAGGGCTGTTCCACAGTGTAATATGTTGCCTCGAAAGGTGGAGGAGTCTCCTTTTCTCCTTTTAAAACTGAGGCTGGATGGCCATCTGTCAGGGGTGCTATGATTGTGTATCCCTGCATGGCAGGGGTTTGGACTCGACGGCCCTAACTTTAACTACCCAATTTACCCATACTGCAACACTGCACACTGATTAAAACATTACAACCTCTTCATAGAGAGACTTCTGTGTGATGGAAGCTCCTTGTAGAGGCCTTACCATTTGCAAGGTGCTTCCCATGTGAATCAGTTTTATCTGACAGAAAGGTTATTTGTCATGTTGTTGTCTATTATTGACATGGAAATGCTATATCTAAGCAATATCACAACTGTGCGTGGGGATTCTTAATGTGGAACAGTTTTCAGGCAGTTTCATATTGGGGCAATAAGATTCAGATCCTTTTTGAATATTTCAGGATGGACAATGACTCTGATGCAGATTTCTTCTCCAGTGAAGTACTTCTTTGAAGAATATTTGCCCAAATAAATTTAAAGTAATATATTCCATAAATATATCTCATCTCCTTTTAAAGCCATCTATGCTAGTGACCGCCACTACATTCACTGGCACTGAATTCTGCAGATTAATTCCTAGTTTGTCTGGTCTTTACCTATTGCCCATCAACTACATTGGATGCCCTCAAGTTCTAGTATTATGAGAAAGGGAGAAGAAAAAATCCCTCTGGTTTCTCTATATCATGTGTATCTGTCATGTTCCATCTTAGTTGCCTTTTCTTTGTGCTGAAGAGCCCCAAATTCTTTAGCCTTTGCTTATAGGAAAGGATCTACACAACTTGAATAGTTGCCATTTTATTTTCAGTTCCTTTCATAACAATTTCTCCATGATGTAAGCCTTTCTCATTGAGTCAGTGTTTCCATCCTTCTTAGTCACCATTATACTTCATATCTCATCAGCATACTTAATTTGAACATACAGCCTCATCCAGAGGTGGGGCAGAATCTGCCAGTGGGAGAGCTGTGGAGTTAAGCTGGCAGATTTGTCCTCCCTGGGGCATTTACCCTGGTGGAGAGGTGAATCCTCTGGTGGGTGGCCACTGCCACCCTTCCAGGCAGCGGACACTTCACAGGACACCGCGCCAGCATCCCTGTGCCTTGCTGATGTAGTGGGGGCAATCTGGGGGCATGGCTGGTTTGGAGCTGACATTAGTTGGCTTCTTCCCAGCCATTTTCCCAATTGTCCCAGGGATTGCACTGTAAGTCTATCAAATGTCTGTTAAATCCTCCTCTGTATGTCTATCAAATCATCCTCATCCAAGTGCTCTCTAAACCTCTCAAAAACTTCAAAATGTTGAGGTGCTAGGACTTCCCATTGCAAAAGCTATACTGATTTTCCCTCAGCATGCTTTGCTTTGCTTTTCTATTCATTCATTCATTCATTCATTCATTCATTCATTCATTCATTCATTCATTCATTCATTCATTCATTCCCTACCTTTCTTCCCAGTGGGGGAACCAAGCAGCTTACATAGTTATCCTCCAGTGACAAAGGGAGGGGGAACTGTGTGTGGGCCCCCTCCCGCGCCGCCCCGCCCCTGACATGTGACTGCAATGGCAGCCCCCCGGTGTGAGCCGCCCCAGATATCCCCATTACATCTATGCCCCTGTTATCCTCTCCTCCATTTTATTCTCAAAACAACTTGGCTCAAATTATTTCCTGAAAATCACTGATAAATTAAAACATGAAGCTGGGGAAAGCTGTGTGTTAGTCAACAACAGTCCTATCTCTAAGCATGCTGTGTGGCTCTGAACAACCGTATTTTTCAGTCATCACTATCAGCTCTCACACACAAGCTGGAATATTATCTTCTTTGTCTTACTATTTCCAGATTTGTTATTTGCAACAATGCAGAGGTTCTAAGATGGATTTTTAATTAATGGCTTGGAATAGGGAAGAGCTGTTTTCTCTCCACAGACATGGCAATAGTTGAATTTTATGCAGAAAAAATATTAAGATATGTTTCATCTTCAGAATCTTTAAAATTCAATTTGTCACAATTATAGAACCTGGGCAATGGAAACAAGAACATCAGTTTTCAACATTATATATGACCTATTTGAGATTATCCTTGTTTAATGATGGATTAGGCAAGATGACTTATGTTTAAAAAAATTGAAAATGTTTTCCCAGATGTTTCCATTTAAGAAAGTAAGATGTGAAATACAAATCCAATTCTTTACAGCTTGTGCACATTTATATTTGTCATATTCATGAGCCTGCTATGTTAAAACCTTAATTTAGTGAGGTAAACAGCATAAACAATAAACGAATGCAATTAAAGTTCATAATATAAGCTAAACGAAAAGAAATTTATTTTCTGAAACATGTGAATAGTGACAAGGCCTGAGCATGGTCCCCTTTCAATAGCTGCAAGCCCTGCATGCATACAAAGATCTGGATTTCATGGCTATTAATATATTTAGAGTGTGTCCAAAATGCAACATGAACTTATCAAGAATAGCTCACTTCCCCATTTGTACAGTAAATGGAATGACCGCAGGCTTGATGAGAAGAAAACTTTTATCACCTCGTTGACTCTTTGAAAACAATTTTGTCAGCTGAAGCTCATAAGGAAAAGAGAACCATGTAGTCCATGCAAGTTTCCGTTTCAAAAGGCCATGCTGTGGGGGTGCGTCCCCCCCGGGACCATTCGCACAGACAGTCCCGGTAGGGGTGGGGAAGATGGCGCTGCCTGCGCAGAGGCTGTACCATCCCCCGAACGCCTTAACGTCCCTCTGGCCTTATGGAGCATCACACAGGCCAGGGGACATGCCCCCCTGCCCTGCGCGACAGCTCTGGAGTCGCAGGGCAGGGGGGGGCATGTCCCCTGGCCTGTGCGACGCGCTGGAAGGCCAGAGGGACAGTAAGGCATTCGGGAAAGGGGGGAAAATGGCGCCTTCCAGCGGCTCACGTTCGCACGGAGCGAGGTTTGGAGGTCGAGCCGCTCGGGAGTTGCGAGGCCGGCGCTGCTGTGATACAGTAGCACCAGCCATCCGAACGGTCTCTCAGGGACACTGTTTTTAGCGTCCCTGGGACGCTGTATTTGGCCCGTGCGGAAAGGGCCTCCGACAGAAGTAGAAGAATTTAATTTATAGTTGCCCCAGGTACATTGGCCTGTTTAAAGTCTGCTCTATAAAATAATGTTCATATATTTTTAATAAGAATGGATTGCCAACTAATTATATATACAAATTTATTAAGAATTTACACCCCGTTTTTTCACTTGAATTTTCTAATTGATTATCATCTTATATTCTAATGGCGAAATCAGCAAATCTTTGGATACTTAAATCTATTGACTATAACTGTGAACAAACAAGACAAATCTTTCTATAAAAGGGAAAAGTGCCCCGGTTTGCAGGATAATTAATATCGCCTGATTAATAACATTCTACTAAACCTCCATTCAAGGAACAGGACATTTTTCTCCGGGGCAGTGGGCAATGCAACCCAGAGCCTTGTCTGATACCCTAATACACCATGTTGGCTAGATATAACATAGTCAACATAAAATAAACAAAACTGGTAGATAGGCACAGTTTTAAAAAGCATGTTCACTTTATTTACCACCCTTTCTGGATAAATTCAGTTGCCTCATGGTGATTGTAGCCATCTTTCTACTTGTTAGCCGCATGAGGAAAATGGAAAAGAGCACAATAATACAAGGAAACAAGTCTGAACTTTATTACATTTTACCTTTTCATCCTCGGTGCCCAAAAGAGCACAAGAGAAAACAGCACTCTCCCTAGTGTTTTTCATTGGTTTTATTATTAGAATGTAACATTTAACAAATGTAAACATTGTACACTGGGAATGTAGCTGGAGACAAAATAGCATTTCAGTTTAGAGAAATGTCATTCTACAAACTAAAGGAACTCATACCTCATTTTGTTCCCCTTTTCCTCACAAGATTCATAATCTTGTGAGGAATTTTGCCTGCCCATCTCCTTTGTTGCCATTCAACCTCCATTTTGGGAAGTTGCCCGCTGACTTTGGGGAGGGGTTGTCTCTCTGATTTATCAGTAGTTCACAAGTAGTTCACTGACCATGTTATTAAGAAACTCAGGCTTTTCATTTTACTGTGACAGATATTCACACTTCTCTGCAAACACTGTTTGAAAGTGGGTGCTGTTGTGTGACTGTGGTGGGGGGAACTGGTGTGTGGGGGAAGGACTGTCAGCAACAGCAGTGCAATCAGCCCTGCAGGCAATTGTGCATCCAGTCTAACAGAAACCTACTGTGGACCCAGGTGAGTTACATACTTGCAGTCCAGTTTCAGATGTACCATTTTTTTTAGCAAGGTGATTGAATAACTAGTTGCTGGGCAACTGAATGAAGGGGATTGTTTGGATCCATTCCAATCTGGATTTAGGCCTGAAAATGAATTTGGTTGCCCTGATAGATGACCTGTTCTGGGAGATAGACAGTTTAACCCTATTAATTCTCCTGGATCTCCTGGTGGCTTTTGATACCACTGATCATAGTATCTCCTGGACTGGGAGGCACTGTTTAGTGATGGTTTTGGACCTGCTTTAAAGGTTTCAGAGTGTGGTTCTGGGGGACTGCTGTTCTTTCCCTTGGCCTCTGGCCTATAGGATACCACAATGATCTGTCTTATCCCCAAAGCTTTGCAATATCTATGTAAAATTCCTGGGAGAGGTCATTCTGAGATTTGGGCTGAGTTGCTACCAAGATGCAGATGATACTTGGCTCTGTCTTAAGCTTTCGACAGTTCCCAGGATGACTGTGGCAACTGTGACTGGACTGAATTCTGGAATTTAATCACAACAAAATAAAGGTGGTATTACTGAGAGAAAATTTTAATATAAGAATTGGGGATATTTTCTGTTCTGGATGGAGTTGCACTCTGCCTAAAGGACCAGATTTGTAGAATGGGGGTGTAGCTGGATCTGGCCCTCCTGTTAGACAAACAGGTAGTAGTGGTGGCCAGGGATGCTTTTTATCAGCTGTGCTGGTGAGACAACTATAGCCCCTTTCTGGGCAGGAAAGATCTAGTCACTATGGTGAATGCCCTGGTAACATCTGGATTAGATTGCTACAGTACATTCTACATGGGGCTACCCTTTGTCAAGTCCCTGCCTGGATCCTTGCCATACATTCATGTCCAGGGAGGCCAGGAGAATGTGACACCTGATGTGTGTGTATTCCTTTCAGTCGCTTTGCTTTGCATTAGGCTTTGCTTGCTGTTTAAAGTAATGGTTTCTCTGAGTCAGGCAGCACCTGGCTCCTTATCAGGCTCTGACCTTGAAGAAGTGGCACTGCCTGGAAAAGGGATACAGTTTCTGTTGGAGGGGGCACTGTGGGAGGGGGCAAAGAGCAGGGTTTTAGCTAGTAGCTGGGATATTTGAATTTTAGTTTCAGCAATGCTTGAGTGCAGCCTGTTTGTTACTATGATGTAATAAATCGATTTCATGTGAACCTAAGTTTGGTTATTGTGTAGATAGTCAGCAGCCACAGCACCCTTGAAGATTGTCTGGAAGATGCAATTGATATACAATACAGCAGGTCGAAAGGATCACATAACTCAAATTGTGTTCCATCTACACTGGTTCCCAATAGGGGGTGTGCATAATTTGTTTGTTTTTTGATAGTTTTCAGGTTTAATAGCCCTGGAAATTTTCAACCCCCCCCCCCAAAAAAAAAAGCTGAATCCCCATGTCAGCTTTTTCAGGGTTTTCAAAAAATGTTGGATATATTAAACCCAAGCCCAAAAAATTCCTGCTGCCTCTGAGCATCATGTGGAGCTGGGAGGTAGCAGCATTGGTAGCGGGTCTGAAAAGGGTCTGATAAGGTATTTTTTGTTTGTGTGGGGTGGTGTTTAGTTCCATTTTTGTCAGGTGCACACACCTAGTTCCCAATTTGCTTGCTGACTTTACAGCCCTATATGGCTTGAGGAGAGCATTTCTTGAGGACTGCCTTGTCCCATATGAGCCTACCCATCTACTCTGGTTATCTCTGGAGGGCCCTACTTTGGGTGTCCCTGCCATCTAAGGTAAATAGACAGCTACTTATGAATGATCCTTCTATGTTGTGGTGCCAAAACTCTGGAACTCCCTCCTCAAGGAAATTTGTCTTTCTCTATTTATCATTGACTTCCATCAGCAACTTTTGTTTAGTTTGGCAATACCCTAATAGTTGTTATTAGCCTTCCTCCCTGATTTTGGGGTTGTGTATGTTTATTTTAAATGCTGTTTTCATGTTGAAATGTTTTTGTATATTAATATTCACTTTGGGAATTTCAGTGAAACGGTGGTATATAGATGTTTTAAATAAATAAAAATATACAGAACACATTAGTAACTCTGCAAAGAAAGCATCGTTTTGGGTTTGCGTTCAAGCCACAAAAAAAGAAAAAGTAGATATTGTATTGTCGAAGGCTTTCACGGCCGGAATCACTTGGGTGCTGTGTGGTTTCCGGGCTGTATGGCCGTGTTCTAGCAGCATTGTCTCCTTGACGTTTCGCCTGCATCTGTGGCTGGCATCTTCAGAGGATCTGATAGTAAGAAAGCAAGTGGAGTATATATCTGTTGGAGTGTCCAGGGTGGGTGGAGAAACCTTGTCTGTGAGTAACAAAGAAGGCAACCAGGTCAATAGTTGAGGGCATCTGAATAGAAGTATGAGTAACAATGAAGACTATAGCATGGGCGTAACACTGGAGATAGCAAGGTCACTGGTGGGAGCATCTGAATAGAAGTATCCTGGCCTTTGTTTCTTTTGTCTATGGTCATCCTGTGTTTGTGTGGAGCTGGTTAGACACTGTCTTGACTCTAGTATTTTTCAACACTGGCAGCCAAGTTCTGTTCATTTTCATAGTTTCTTCCTTCCTGTTAAAATTGTCCATGTGCTTATGGATTTCAATTGCTTCTCTGTGTAGTCTGACGTAGTGGCTTTCAGAGTGGTCCAGAATTTCTGTTTTTTCAAATAATATTCTATGTCCAGGTTGGTTTATCATGTGTTCTGCTATTGCTATTTCAGCCAGAAAAATCAAGAGTTAAACCAAATGAAAGTTCTATCAGTTTTCATCAGTGTCTACTTACATTCAGACACAATTTGATCAGGATTAGAAGGAGGCTTGCAGAAAACCTTTGGAAGATCATAGTTTTTAAAGAAAAAATGTAATTTGAATTACTTGTTAGGAACAAGATACTTTCTCTTTTTCAAATGCTCATTTATTGGAAGAAAACCAGCTTGATATCAACTTTTGACTTTTTCCATTCATTCATGCCAGCGTCCTGTTATAGAACTTTTCCTAATAATAGTCACTGTTAGACTGTTGCTTTTTTTTTTCATGGCCCTTCTTATGCATTTCTCAGAAATCCTCAAAGCTGTTTTACTCAAGTTATAAATATTTGATGTTAATTCAATATCTCTAGTTTTGGGGCAGTGTGCTGTGAAATATGCAAACCTTTATCATAAACTTTTAATTTCTTATAATGAAAAAACAAAACTGCATAAATAGAGAGTCCTGAGTCCAGAGGAGGGAAGGGGGCGGGAAGGGGGGAGGCTGCGCAATGCACCAGGGGCGCGCCCCTGTGGGGTTTGTTGCGAGGGCATTCTGGGGGCGTTTTGGGGGCATGGCAGGGGCATTCTGGGGTGGGGGCATAGGATGTTCCGGTGCACCAGGCACTTTCCCCCCTTGCTACGCCTCTGCCTAATTCACTACCTCATAAAAATTTTGATTCTGCAACATTAGAAATCATTATCAGAAGTTTCTTTCATATTTGAAAGAATTTAAAGGATTTCCTCTTTTCCTCCTCATTACTAATGTTAATTTTAAAATTCAATTTATACTCCACCTTCCCCCAGCAAAACCCGCACTCAGATAGCTTCCAATAACAATGCCATAATACTAATATTATAAAATGTCATATTTAAACAATATTTTACATTTATAATCATAACATCACTTCTGGTTAAGTATAAAATAGTCTTTAATTAAAACTTAATATTTTGCTCATTCCATCTCTATGGTGTTGGTAGTAGAATAGCACACATATCTGCATAGGGTGTGACAACTTCTCACCCCAAAGTCACAGATAAAGTTGAAGAAATCAACTTTCACTTCCTAGAATCATGCAGTTGCAAAGACGGTTTACCTGTGCTTCCTGTTCTCTGATCAGTTTTGAGTCACTTGTTTGAAAGGTGTGGAATTTCTCAGTCAGAAAAAAACTGCAATCTTTATCCTTTTTTCAAAACAATATTTTTGTTATTGTTTATTTTGGTGAACTATATGGTGTTATATGCCATTGTCCCTTTCTTCTCAATTCCTGTCCTTCTCAGGCTCCCCCCCCAAAAAAAATCTCAAGGTATTTTCCAATCCAGAGCTAGCAATTCTAGTTCCTGTTGAAGAAGTGGAAGTTCTCCTTTAGCTGATAAAAGACCCCCCTCATGAGTAGAATTAAAATTTTAGATCCAACCCAGTAGACAAATTTATATGATTCCTATTGTGTTTATTTTTAAATGATTTTTGTGGACTGATTTTTGTGATGTGCTGATTTTGTTCTCAGCATCCCCAGATTCAAGAGAACTATAGGATGAATCACCGGAAAATTGAAATAAAACCTGTAGCAGTAAGGCTTTTTTTTTTAAGATATAGTTTTGTTTTTTAAAAAAGAAGAAATAGCTGGCATATCAAGCACCTTCACGGAATTGTATTTTTCATGCAAACTGTGGAATGGAACAGGTACACAGTATCCTTGGCTGCTGGGACAAGATAAATGATATAAGGGAAATAGCAATTGTTATTCTCATAGAAGTATTTAGATTTTTTCAGGGAATATTTATAATACAGTCCTAACTGTTGTGGTTGTTTCTTTCAGGGAGTATATCTAAATAGTTATTTTTGCTTTGTCTTGTTCCATTAAATGTTCCATTAAATCTCCTACATAAGTAGGAGTCCCATAATTGTTGAATACCTCACAATTGCCGAAAACAAGTATCAAATGCCAGATAACGGTGGGGCCCTCATTTTGCACCAATGGCCATCTCACAAACAGAAAAATGTGCCATAACCCTTAAATACTTGTGTCTGGGCAAAATTTTTATTCAAGAAGCTGCCGTTATAGCTACAATCTCAGAAATAGTTGGGACGGTCTCATTATCATTCTTTTATTGCTGTGTTTTCATTAGAGGCGGAGCAAGGGGAAGCTGCACCTGGGGCATGTGCGCGCCCTGCGCCCCTGCCACAACGCCGCCCTTGCCCACCCCAGAATGTTCCTGGCATGCCCCCTCCATGATCCAGCCATGCCTCCACTGTGGCTCCACCCGGGGCATCACATCCCCCCATCCCATGGGTGCTACACCACTGGTTTTAATGCTAGGAGATATGAGCTGTCTCAAGCTCACTATCAGATACGGCTGAATCAACTTTTTCCATCTTCATTATTGGAGAACAGAACTGTATTTTTCTCTGGAAGTCTGCAGTATCAGTTGGGTTGAGTTACCTGGCTTGGTAGGCCAGTTTGAAAACAGATTGGAATTGACTAAGCGGTCATCAGTTTCTAATACCTATCTTACATCGGATTAAAAATGTTTTTCTATAAATGTGTATTCCAATTAGCAGTTTAGGTGGTTGCTGCACATGTTCATCTTTAAAACTAATAACCTTTTACATTTTTAAATATAAGAACTGGTGCATGATTTATGTCCTTTTTTTAACCTGTCTGCATTGTGAGCTGGGTTGAATTATGTTTCCCAGGATCTTAAGAGAAAGAACAACAACCAAGGTTCCCTCTTGAGATACTATGGAATTTTACAAGTTGCTGATTTCCAATTGAAACTTGGAGTTCTGCAAAGAGCACACTGTCCCATAGGACCAGCCAGATTTCAAGTCAGTCGCATTTACAATTTTAGTGGTTATATGATTTGTTTTTAAGTTTAACACAAAAATCTGAAACTGCATCTGACTTCAGACTTCCACTTTTACCCTTGGATCTGAATGGCATTTTGTTACAGGGAGTCTTCACAGGACTTAGTTCCAAGCAAATAAGATTGGGTATTAAATACAACTAGACCATAGTGCTTCCTAATGTAATGAAGAACATGACTTTCTTGAGCTGCAACAAAAATTTAAGCTCACAGAAATCATGTTATGTTTGTGAATATGACAAAATAAGTCAGGATGGAATATGATGTTCTCTAGCATTTCACTGATGAAAACATAGATCCTTGCACTTTTGTAGCTTACATTATTTTTTTCCTGGTGATTCCTTTTCTGTTCTTTGCAAAAATGTTATTCCCTCACACAGCCACCAATATAAATGTGCAGTGTTATTAGCATAATCTAGCTAGGATTAATGGCACACATGTGGGACACAAGCCCTTTCCCAAGAAACAACTGCATTGTAAGTGGCTCTTGAAATTTGTGTTTTATGAAACCTTTGATGAGAGAGATGATGTGGCTATTCCTGATGTGCTTTATGTATAGGCAGTCAGTGTGTAGATTGGTTATGTCAACATCAGTATTGTTTTCCAAGTGCCACTTTCCCTACATAAACAGATTAATGGAGATTAACTGGATCTTGGCAGTGGTGTATCTACCTAGGGACAAGTGGTGCCCAGGGTACCCCTTGTCCCTGGGCGCCACTCTTCTGGTCACATGGGGGGGCGCAAAATCAGCCCCCACATGACCAGGAAGTCCTTCTGCCTTGTCGCGTGCCTTGGCCCTGTCCAAGGCATGTAAAAATGACGAGTCAGTAGGAAGTCCTCCAAGTGCCCTCAACCCCACCCTGGACTCCCCCCTTCCCTCCCAGCCAGCAGTCTCTTCTAACCTCCCCTCTGGGCAGGCCAGAAGAGACTGCAGTCCCGGCCTTGGAGACCTACTTTTATAAACACTGAGGCTGGGGGTGAGGCTTGGGGAGCAGAAGTCCCACCCCTTCCTGCTCCCAAAGTCCCACCCCGGCTTCAATGCTTATAAAAGCAGGTCTCCGAGGCCGGTACTGCAGTCTCTTCTGGCCTGCTCGGAGGGGAGATCAGAAGAGACTACAGGCTGCTGGCTGGAAGCCCAGCCAGCAGGGTGAGTCTGGGGGGGCGGGGAAGGTGGGCATCCTAGACCTTGCCCATGTCCATGATGACATGGGTGGGGTCGAGGGCAGTGGGGGGTGAAGCCTGGGGGTGTCCTGGAGACTATTTGTCTCCGGGCGCCATTTACCCTTGGTACGCTTCTGGATCTTGGCAATATAAAGATTGTATAAATTCTGGCAATGCTTTTGGCTGTCTAGAAAATCTACAGGATACTTTTTAATATAACATTTTGTCTCTGTATAGAACCTCTGGACTTTCTTTTGGCTTCAGAAATAAGGAATATATAGTGCAATATCTCTATCGTGAAAATTTGGAAAAATAAGAATTTCATACTTCTTGACTCAATTGTGCATTGAATTTTTAAAAAGTTTTGTTAATAGAATAATAGAGTTGTAAGGGCCATACAGGTCATCTAGTCCAACTCACTGCTCAATGCAGGATCAGCATTCCAGACAAGTGTTTGTCCAAATGCTGCATAAAGACTGCCAGTGAAGGGGAACTCATCTAAATACATGTAAAATGAACAAAATCAAAACTCTTAAGTTGTACATAAACTGCACACAAATCTTATAATGGTATATCAAGATAAAAGTTGTCTTATTTTCCAGATGAGTTATGTTTTAGGTTGTACCTCTAAAAAATATGTTCCCTTATATATTTTTAATTCTGATTTTCCTTATGAAGGACAATCTTCTCTACAGTTACTTGAAAGTGACAAATAGCTATTCCTTTCTAAAACAATTTCAGTGGTCTTTGAAGGATGTAACTCTGATTTGGATAACACTGTGAATTTGAGTGAGTGAGAGAGAGTAGTGCATATGGCTATAGGCTGTTACAATCAAAAGATATAGAGTGATTGATAGATACATAAATCAGAGCTACATTAAATATAGAAATTAACATATATTACAGTTAAAATAAAATAAGATTATAATACTATTAAAATACTATTTAAAAACCCTAGCTCAAACATACAAGAACACAAGAAGTAATGAGTTGGGCCTTAAGCCCAAATTTTAATGGCAGCCAGGACATACAATGATACCTAGTAAGTGACGTATGGATCTGGGTTCACTAGGAGAAAATAATTTTCCCTACCACTGAATGCAAGTTCAGACTTGTTAAAATGGCCTGAGGTAAAGGGGACATAATAGAATACAATGGAGAAGACTCTACATTTCTAAGGCTCCACAGAGACAAAAATCCCAGGTAGACTTTCACATGTAACACACCATTACAATAGTCACCTCATTTCATTTCTCTTCTCCAAAGAGAAACACAACTCACCATGATATGTCTCTGAATATGCCAGCTGTAGATGTTGGTGACATATTAGGAGCAAAAACTACCAGACCTTGACCACACAGCCCAGAAAGCCCACAATAGCCATGATAGCCTTTGACAATGCTTTCAGATATATTTGGTATGTGAAACTAATCTGAATTCTTCCTCTACAGCAGATGGGGGGCAACTTTGTTATATAACTGTATATTTATTTGACTTTACAAATGTTTTCTGGAAAATTTCCGAGATCACCAATCATAACATGATCACCAATCATAACATGACACTGAAAAATTTCCTAGCCATTTCACAACCCTTTGTAAAGGTTAAGATTAATTCTAAAATCAAGCATATTTTTTTTTCTGGAATAGGTTGCATAATCTTGATAATATTTGTGTGAACTATGATCCATACTAATGAATTTCAGTAATGTCCTGTTACAAACATAATACGGGTGTCTGCCTGATCTATATTCTTTTGTTCCCAACTACAAAGTTTGACTTGCTCTCCAGCTGTGGACTGTAGTTCAAACTGTTGTCACATCCAGCTTTCTCTCTATGACATTTGTAAACTGCACAGATGATTGTCTGGACCGAGAATAAACATGCTTTTCTGCCTTTTCTAGCACATGTCCCTGCCTGTACGAAAAAAGGCCGCATTTTTATGACATATGAATTTAAAAAGCAAATTATGGACAACAAATAATGCCACCATTCAGGAGATGATCATGCTTCATGCAGAATCATGCTTCATGATTCTGAGTGGCCTGAAATTATTTCTACATTTAACATCACCACTAAAGCTGACTACAGCAAATCTGCTCCAGTTGTGCTGTTTATGCTGAGAGAGTCCACAGAGAATAACTAATTCTTCAAACCCACCTGTTAGGCTTAGAATATACCCCAGCAGACTCATTAAATCTTCTCAGTCAGTCTGGTTTAAATAATAAGAATCTCTTTGGTTAGGCCCTTGGATGCTTGCACTGGGCTATCAATAGAAATATATGTAGATTCTGGGAGAATCCAGCTTCGAAGTTTTGTCAGCGGGTTGCTGTCAGTAATGGACAGAGGCTCTGTGTCTGCTTTACAGGTACAAATTAACCAGTGGTTTTTCCCCCCTGTCACTGCATTTCTTTGCTGTTAAAAGCTTGATATCTGCCTGTTATGCAATTGTTAAAGGCCCAGAGCATCTGTCTGTTAAAAAGTGATAACCCAATTCTGTCTGAGAATGTTTGGGTACCAACCTCTAGTAGCACTATGTTCCCAATGTATAGTATAATACAATCAACTTATATATGTCTATGTGATTCTTCAGGGCATCCATATAAGAATCATACCCCCTGATTATTTCCTAGAGATATACAATATTTTCTTTTAAAAATTTCATTCCACAAGTTCTGTTAATTTAATTATATTCATTAGTAAATTATTCATTTATGTTTTTCATTCATTTTTGCTTCTTTTTCTGGCCTCAGGACAGTGAGGCAAATTCCTCTGAATCCCTTCTGGGAAAATATTTGCCCTGCACTGTCTTTGTTCCAAGCCGTGAGGAGTCTGGCAAAGCTAAGTACCAACTCCTTCCTGTTTTAGCTCAGGGTTCTTTGGGTGTCTTTGCATTCCTTTCTATTCAAGAGGAGTGCAGAGGACTCTGGTCTGTACTGGTATGGCTGAGGAATGTCTAGCAGGACTCTGAGAGAGCATCCAAGAGGGCAACACTGAAGTAGCAGCTGCAGCCTCAAGGCATCTGCTTGTTCTTCCTGGCCAATTCCCCATGGTCAATTAATTGTGTGATTCTCATACAAAATATCAAGGATTCAGAAATAACTCTCCGCTGCCTGATCAACGAACAAGGATTCATCCTGGTTCTGGTGCTCATTCTCCCCCTCATCCCGCGTCTTTGCCGAACTTTCTTGAAAATACTACTTATTCAAAAAACACTCCTTCGATCCAGTTTGGAGGGGAGGATTGGGGGTCTAATCTTGGTTCAAATTTCCCGCCATGGAGTGTGACACAAATGCCTTACAACCAATCAGTGTGCAACTGGCTCTCGTGGTTCAGTTCTTGCGAGAGCACAATAACCAACCAGAAACTTGGGACAGACGTGCTGACGTGCTGACATGCTGACGCTCTGATGTCATAACATGAGCATGCTTTTGCGGGGGGGAAGGTCCCGCCCCAACATGGTGCGACAGCCAATCAGGAGAAGCCCGATCACGTGGTAGTGGGGATTGTTACATTTCTTGAATCCGAGATAGGCCTAGATGTCTTCACTGGAAACATGCCGTGGTGAGGAGGTTGAAACCTCGATCAAAAGGTGCAGTTTATTTTCAAACTTGGTTTTATCTAGATTGAATTTCCCAGTGGGGATTTGGCCCCTGTGAGGCTGTTGCTACTGCAATAGTGTGTGGTTGTCTGCTCAACAAGCCAGCAATAATTGGTGGAATCAGCAACAATGGATGGATAGGTTTTTATCTTGCCCTTCCTCCAAGGAATTCATGGCAGCCCACATATATTGTCTTTCTACCCTTCTTTTGTGGCAGCCCATATATATTGTCTTTCCATCCTCATTTTACTTTATAGTAAGAAGGAGGTGGGGCTCAGAGACTGAAAAAGACAATGACACACCTATGGTCATTCAGCAATAGTTAAGGTGAACTGGGAGTTTGAATTTTCTGAGTCCTAATCTGAACCTAATTACGACATAAAACTGGCTTTCGTAGATTATACTTGTGATGAAATACAATTCCACTATTCAAGTATTATGAAGTACACATGTTTGCCCACAAGGAGATACACCTATTTGTCAGAAAAGTAAAATATATGAAGCATCCCAGACAATTTCAGTGTGAAATATTTTCCCAGATGTTACTACAATTTAAAGTTTTTAGCCAGGAGGTGATGTACCCACTATTAAAGAAATCTACTCTGGGCCCAGAAGATCTGAATAAATATTGTCCAGTCTCATGTATATTAATGAGCAAGGTGATCGAAGGAGTGGTGTGGGACACTTCCAGAGATTCTTGGACAAAGCAAATTACTTGGATCCTTTCCAATATGGTTTCAAGCCTGGTCATGGGGCCAAAGCAGTTCTGGTTGCCCTGGTGGATGAATTGTGCAAGTTAGACTGCTACAATGCACTGCATGTGGGGCTGAGCTTTAAGACCATCTGGAAGCTACACTTGGTACAGAACGCTAAGCCAAAATGCTGGCTGGAGTTCATCACAATGTGGTCATTACTTCCGTCGTCTTCTCTGTATACTGGCTCCCAGTAAGCTTCCAGGCCCAAGGTTCCTCTCTATCATTTTCTTCTATCAGTTGATGAAGACGGTTTAAACATCTGGACTTCCCTCACTGATCCACCTTTCCATGTATGTGTTTTAACTGTATAAGTAATCTGTTTAATCATTGTTTTTAATTGTTTTTATTCTATTTTAAAAGTTTGTTTTAATGTTTTTGATGGCTTGTCACCTTGAGAACCACAAGCCACATAGAAAGGCAGCATATAAATAATAATAAGCCACCTATGTAATTATTTACCTTTAAAACACAATATAATTTCAGCAATGAAATGAACAAAGATTCCATCACAAGCAATTTTAAATGCTGTGTTTTGGCCTTTTGTCAACTGATTTTTCAGAAATTTGGGAAAGTGAACAATGTGATTCTCCATACCAAGTTTCATACTTATAGGACACATTTTAGAGATAGAATGTGGGGCTTTAGAATGGTAAAATGCTTAGAGACCACTATAGAGCAGTGGTGGCGAACGTACAGCACGGGTGCCAGAGGTGGCACTCAGAGCCCTCTCTGTGGGCACGTGCAAATAGAATTCGTCATGTGGGCGGGAAATCGCCCCTCCCCCCCACACATCTAGGCTGGCCTGGGCCGCTGGACTCGATTATTAGCATTAAACCTAAGACCTAGTTTTGGGGAAGCTGTGTAGGTAACCCTGTTAAGCGCTGTTAAACCCCACTGATTTTCATGCGAAGAACTAAAGCACGATCCTTTACCTGGGAGTAAGCTCGGTTGTTGGCAATGGGGCTTGCTTCTGAGTAAACCCTCCTAGGGTCGTAATTCACCCGTTGGAAGAGTTGCACGGTTGCTTCAAAGCAAAGCCACCGACTACCACCAAGCTTACTTCCAAGTAACGCACACCTTGGAGTCAACCATTTTTTCTTAACTGAAACCTCAGTATTGAGATTAAATTGCTGTGTTGGCACTTTGCGATAAATAAGTGGGTTTTGGGTTGCAATTTGGGCACTCGGTCTCGAAAAGGTTCGCTATCACTGCTATAGAGTGACAGCTGTCATTCTTGTATTTTAGAGATAGTTTTTGACAAAATGTTTGACTCAGTATAAGCATATGGGCTGAGGTTTATTCTTTGTTCAGATAATGCAGTTGCTTGGATGTGAATTAGCAGAATGCTAACCCTTGTTCCTGACAGGTTTTTACCAGAAGATGAAAGGAGGTGAGGAGGTGAAAGAATGAGCCAGAATCCAAAAAAGATCAGAAGAGTGAAGGAATAAATAATACAAAACCCCTAAAAAGAACTACAAAATGAGACGATCCTATTGAGGAGATGGCAGCCCTTCCTGCAGCCTGAGATATGTCTGTCACATGATAGTGTCTACACATTTGCTTTGTTGTGGAAAAAGCCGATTGTGCAGAACAAACTGCAGAAAGTATCTGGACACTCTCTAGTCTCACTGTGGAAAAATGGTATCTTATCTTTCTGGTGTTCAAGTGAGCCCCAACACAAGTGTAGGGCTCCCAGTCACATTCTGTTTTCTGTCTCCGGCAGCACTAAATCTATCTTATCTGAGGAAGAAGATACCTGTATAGTTCAAGTCTCTTATGTGTCTCCCATTAGCTGCCTCAAACATTTCATGTTTTGAAAAGGAAGGCTTTTTCTTACTCTTTTAAACCTTGCAGATAAATTCTGTGATTATTTCAGGAGATATAAAATTGTGAGCACAGAATACATGAAGATCAGCACCAAAATTCTGCCCCCCATTAATGGTCACTGTCAAACCAAATGCTCCTTCACAGGCCGACTCCAGCTCACTGATGGTGAGAGTCTTATTTTGCTTGACTGTATGCCAGAATAACAAAAATAGTGAGTAAAAAGTTTTTGTTGCTGTTAACTGTCAAGGAGGCGAGGAAGCCAAAGAATAAGACAGTGTCCAAAAACAGAATCTTGGTGAAAAGACTAAAAGGAACAAACCAAGCTAATACAAGACTGCCTAGGCAACATGAGTTCCTTTTCTTTCCCAGTTTCACTAACACATCCCAAGGCTTATTTCAATTACATACTAAACAGGAGGATTCAGCTTTGCATCACACACTAGATTTCTATAATGAATATTTCTGAATCAAACTCACTCTGCCCCCATATGCCAGTCTCTAGACGTGGTTCAGAAATGGTTTGGGAACACTGGCCTTTCTCTTGTCCTACTCTAAAGGCCTACTTGGACTGAGGATCTTCTAGAGTCAGAACAACAGGCAGGTAGGCACAAGGGAAAGGCTGACTCTCTTTAGCCCCTTCCGCACATGCATAATAATGCACTTTCAATCCACTTTCAATGCACTTTGCAGCTGTGCGGAACAGCAAAATCCACTTGCAAGCAATTGTGAAAGTGGATTGAAAGTGCATCACTGCGCATGTGTGGAAGGGGCCTTTGTATCTCTCTTGCCTCAATGCCACTATGCTGGGAAGTACTACAGTTGACCAACCTCTTCTTCTGCAGTGATGGTAAGAGGTGGAAGGAGATCTCTACCTCAGAATGTCAGCCATTCTAAAACAGGGGCAGATGTGAGGACAAAATGCACAGTACTTACTATGAGTCCTTCAGCTTTCTGGCTGGTCTCAGAAGCTGAGGCAGGAATGAGAAGACAATCTGGATACAATGCTTTTTTTAAAGGTACTACTACTCTGTTCTATTTCTGTTTATTTACATTTATTCCCCATCCTTTATTATGGTCTCAGGGCAGGTTACAATATGAGATTGTGCCAATTTCACCCCTCCATCTGCAGATCCCCCTAGGCAGTTCTTCAGGGTCCACTCTCTCTTTCTCTGACTGAAAGATCATGATTTGGGAGAGCGCCTCCTCCCCACAAAATAGTGGGTGCTAAGTACAGATGAGCTGGTACTGGTGTGTACCATCGCCCTGTTTTGATATATCCCAGAACTTGCATTTGGGTTAGAAAGTCAGCTGCCTTATTTCTAAACCCCAGAATACTTCTCTTTTCCATGAGGCTTTATACATGGTGGTATCCTGATCCATCTTAGTATGCTCAGGAATAAAGAAAACTTGGCTGGCTCCCAGAATGAACTGAAAACAGCAACTGGTGGAGAGAGAGAAACTCTGCCTCCCCAAATTCCACTGCATTCCCTGTCCTGGGGCTTTTTTTGCCAGGTTTTAAAAACCAATTATTTATAAAGGATTCTGGCCAAAGTTCCAAGGTGTCTATGTGATTTCTTCATACTCTTCCTGACCAGCAGTTCCAAGCAATTCATAGCCTAGCAGCTTGCTCAATTGAGCCCTGCAGAGAGTTTTCTTGGAAAGTAATGGTGAAGCCCTGATGGAATTTATACAGACTTTGAGCTTTGGATCATGACCTTTTATTTTATTCTAGTGACTGATATTCAGCTCATTATTTTATTATACTCAGATAAACTACTAGGCTGATGTGTTAGAATGGTTCCTTACATGTACCCCTTTGTATCTAAACATTTCCCATTGCAATGCTTATTCTTTCACTCAAGGTTAGTAATGTTTGGGCAATATATGCTTCATGGAGCAGCAAGATAGTGGGAGCCATCTGGGTGCTGGCCTCTGGATTAACTCCCTTTGCTGCCAGGGGGTGCGAGTCATTGGCAGCCCCCGCCTGGGCATGCGGCACACATGCTCACTACCACCCCCAGGCCTCTTATGGAGGCCCCCACTAAAAGGGGAGACCTGACATGCAGGCTCCTCCTCCCCTGAATGGATCAGTCCCCATGCACAACCTGCCAGGCTGTGACAGATGAATGTAAATAACAACAAAACCCAACAAACAATAGGGCAACACTACAAGGTTGAAAAATGAGGGAGAGTGGGTGGGAGAAGCTGATGTAGCTTGAGCAGAAAAGAGGCATGGGAAGGCCCGGCCTGGCCATCTACATCACGTGCTTGCGCCAGCAGTAAAATGGCGGAGCTACCAAGGGATTGGGGGGGTGCATTGCACCAGGCAAGTGCCTGGGAGGGCAGAAAATCACCCCTGCCCCCATGGCGCCCCCCCATGGCACCCCCCACTTACCTTCAATAAACAGTGCAGTGGGGGCGCCACGGGGGGTGCCACAGGGGAGAACACAGAGTGCACACCGGGCGCACTCTGGCCCAGCTATGCTTCTGCCCTGCCTGCTCCCAGGCAGCAACAGTGGCCAAGGTAATTCTCAGCTGTGTTCTCTTAGTACATTCCTTTCATGGAATATGATTATTTAGATGAATATGAAGGTCTAGATGATGTTTACCAGAAGATAAGGTGAAATTCTGTTAAGATTTTTTCAAGAATCAGCCAGCCAATCACTAAGTTTGTGATGCAGCATTGACTGTGTAGAAATGTTGGATGGTAGGCTATGTTGGATAGTATAAAAGCATTATAGTGATGTAAAATGCTAGAATACAGCAAATAATATTGTGGCATGTCTCCAACCACCTTTGCAGGGTGAGTCTTTGCCACTTCCCCCTTTTGCTGTACCTTCTTTGCTCTCTGAAAGTTTGTTCCGGAGGGCCCTCTAGAACAGTATAAGGCAGTGTACAATTGGGGGGGGGGGGACTGGAGGAAATTACTGTCCCCATTTCACAAATGAGAGGAACTGTATGTTTGGATTCATGCCACTTTCATTAATTTATGGAAACTTGATATTGCAAGCAGGTCTTTTGCCCAGAGACCAATATTTAATTGCTAGTTTATTTTAGACTGCATGGGAAAATCCATAGGAAGAATGATTCTATCCATTAAATATATAAGTAAAAGTTCCCTGGGCTCAGCTGAAGATAATGTTGTTTAAAAAATAAAGAAGAGCTCAAACAGGCTTTGAATGCTGCCGTGAAGGGTGGAAGGCTGTTTTCCCATTCCAAAATGGGATTTGTACAGGCAAAATTGCTGAAATAACTCCAGAGGTGTTTTGGTGTAGGAAAATGGCTTCAGGGAAAGACAGGAGCTTCCCCACCCACAGTGGTGTTCCAAGTCTAAATGGATTATCCTTTATTTTTTAAAAACAACTGTTCATTGCAATTGCTGTGTGGCAGCAGGGAATCCAAGTTGGGCCTGGGAAACCCAGACTTAACGCATTAAAAAAACACTGTTTTTTCCTACTTTCAGTGTGTTTGATTCTCATATTAAAATACTGGCTAAATTTGAATAAAATAATGAAATAGATTTCTATTAAAGATTCTGCAAAATGTTATAATGCATAATCCAAAGTGGAGTGGAGTTCTGCATATGCCTCACTGGCGCAAGCTGACACTTTCCCGGAAGTAAGGCCTACTTAATAAAATGGGAATTCTTTCTGAGGAGCCATACTTATGATTGCTCTGGCACTGGCTTGCACTTCTCAAAAGGGGACCTTCACAGGCAGTATGGTGTTCAGTACAAGGAGTTACAGTGGGCAGGGGAATGATCAGAAATCATATCCAGAAGCTCTTGAATGGGAAGAAAGTGAATCTCCCATATAATTTATAAATTGGACCCTGTTAGGGATAATCTGCAATTTTATATTGGCCATTATTTCCTCCATCCCTGTCACATTTATTGGAATTTTAATGTATTGCTCCTTTTACCTGTTTTTTCTTTTATGCTCTTATCACATACAAATGGGGCATCACTTGTAAATGTGGACATAGATTGTCAGTGACAGGGCAATCCAAAGTTATTACTATTCTATTCTATTCTATTCTATTCTATTCTATTCAGGTATAAAGATCATTAAACTGCTCTTCCGTAAACCCAAGAAGCCCAGCTTCTTCATCTTGGATTACAGTAATGGCAGAATTGTGGCTTTTCATTAGGTCATGGGGTCATTGTTTCCTGGAGACAAAATATCCTTGCAAACTTGCTAAGTACTTTAAGTACAGCGTACTATGTTTTGACAGCTGCAAATGTAGTTACAAACCCCTTAAAAAGCCCCAATCCTATTTTAAAGTATGGGAACCAATTTAACATAACTGTAGTTGTGTTTTTGGATGAACACAGTAATGACTGCATAGACAGTTTTCAGTATTTCACCAGTATATTTCAGAGTTGTTTCCAGGCAACTGTGTTTGCACAGTAGTCATGGTTTTTGATGCGCATGTGCATCTTAACACAAATACTGAAATTATTTCCCCTGGTAATAAAAAGCTTTTCTTATGTACATGCTGTCCGTATCTTGATGGAGGAAGAAGATGGAAATTAATGGATAATTGTTTTCCATCAGTGAGCTTAAAGCTCCGCATGTTCAGATTCTCAGTTCAGTCATTCATTTCCTAATAGGACCTTTCCCCAGAGATACTGCATTGTATAATGAACATGTTGGCACATAATCTCTCTCAGTAAAGGAATATTTCATAATTGCAAGAATACTGTATTTTTAAAGCACTCACAGTGAAATATAGGATACCGGTGAATGGGTGAATCCCCACTGGGAAAATAAAACTTGTTCCCCCCAGTTCCATAAAATACAGCACATTTTCATCCCGGTCTCTGCCTCCCCACCACAGCCTGTGTCTGTTGAAGGGGTCAAAGTTAATCCCAGGATCAAAACCTGCAACTATTTCCACGAGCCTGCAATCTGCTCTGCGGTTCTTCCGATTGGCTGTTGTGTTTGGGTGGGAATGCAACCCCACGGCCCCTCCCCTCTGCTTGAGGAAGGTTTTTTTTTACATTTCTGGCTGTGCAGCTTCATAGGAACATAGGAAGATCTTTTTTTGGCTGTGCAGCTTTGTTGGTACACACAGTCAGTGCTAGCTCTCCTTCTATTTGTAGGTTCATGCCTACGAAGCCACGACCAACACAAACAACCCCCTCCGTGTACTCTGTGCCCAGCCCACTCCGCTCTGATTGGTGCATACCTCCCAGGGTGGGAAAAATTAACCGTATTATTTTTCTGCTGCCTCCCCACTGATGTGGCCTTGGCCCGTGTTTTTCAAAAAAGTGTACCTTTTTTGCCGGTTTTTGAAAAACGCAGGATGAGGGGGAGAGCGCACGTCAGGGCCAGGATGGAGCCGATTTGGGCACTGAAGTCGTGGGGACTTCTCGCTCAAACCAGGACTTTACAGTGAGTATCACACACTTTCTTGAACGTGGGGAATCACCCAATGTGTAATACTTCCTAGTTAGTGCACTTATGGCGATGGTGATTGCTATAAGGAACATGCTGGTGCAACTGACCTGGTACATTGTTGCAAGTTTTGGCAATGCAATTAGTAACAAGCAGTTGAGCTATTCGTTGTGCCATGACTACATCATTTTTTGAGTCTTTGTTTGAATATCTGTATTTGTTTGAAGCTGTCACCTTCATTGTTGGCCAACTCCAGTGCAAGAGAAGCAAGCCTAATTTCTACAAATGTCTTAATTTTTTTTAGGGTTTTTAGGGTTTTTGTTTTAAAATGTGCTTTGGAGGCTATTTGCTTATCTCCTGGAGTGCATATTACATCATGTTTATTCTAAGAAATACCTTACCACCACTTTTAATTATAAGAAAATGAGATACTGTGCTATTACTGCCATTAAGAAAGGTATGGACATATCATGTAAAGGCAAACTTATGGCAAGGTTATGCCTTGACAGATAGTACAGAAAGGCCATGGGATGATGAGGTTCAGACCTGGGACAAAGTCAGATAGTTATAACTGGAGAGTTTTCCAAATTGAATGGGTATAGTACAGTGTGACTACCACAGGAAATAGTGGCTGTCCCATACCTCATTCAGCTTTGTTAAGAAATACTGTATCTAGCCTAAAGGCCACTGACCTGGGGCCACTGACTTCTGACCTTTGTCCAGATACTACCTTCCAAGTTTCCTCTTGCAGTCATTAGGTCTAGCAATTAAATTGTGGAATTCACTGTCAGAGGATGGCCACTAACACAAATGGCTTAGGGGGAATTAGATTAATAGAAGATAGGTCCATCAGTGGCTGTTAGCCCTGATGACTACAAGCAGCATCAACACCTAGAGACTGTAAGCCTCTCTACAGTGCTAAGAGCCAACATCAGAGGAAGGCTTTGAGATCTTTGCTCTGTTTGTAAGCCCTCCAAGGCAACCAGTTGACCATTGTGTGAGACAAGATGCTGGACTGGATGGACCAGTAGTGTGATCCAGCAGGACATTTATGTTCTAGAAATTTCTTTAGCCAACACAAAAGAAAAAAGGGTTCTAATAGAGATCCATTGCATTTTAGGTGTGCTTGAATTTGTGATCTCATGAAATTCACAGCACTCAAAACAATACCTCCTTGAGGCTTGACAGATTTCACAGGAATGTCTCTACGTTATAAGATTTTTCCTGTTATTAATAATGTGGTGTTGTCTTAAATAGTTTCTGGAAAGGACCCCCCTGATTGTAAGAGTCAGCTGAATGAGATGAATTAAGTAGCATTTTCCTATTGCAAATAGTGTAGCCAGATGAAACTTTGAGAAAATCTCAGACCTTTCATTGGTGTAATTTGACACACTATTTACTGTAGCAAATGCATGTATAAGAGCCCTTTGGGAAATTTTATTGCTATGTGGGAAACTGCACATTTACATTTTTCTCACTCACTGTCTTTCAGGATTCCAAATGATACCTCCTCTGAGAATATCACGACAGACATTTCCTAATACAAATACACTACTTATATAAAAATAAACAAAGGGAATATTATCTGTCCCTGTATTTCTGTCAAAAGGCTGAGTGTGTATAATAGCGCAGTTCCTGTAGCTCTTTTTTCCTTAGTTCTCCCTTTTTCTTTCTTCCACAGGCATTGTCTTAGCAATCCATTCAGTATTCTTGTGATGTAGGTTAGCACTATTCCCATGGGTTAGCGTTATTCCTCCTGAAATGGAAGTGGAGGTGCTCCTATCAGAATCTGTCTTGACTAAGGTAAAATTGGCAGGGACTCATGATTTTTTGTGAATGGCTGTAAGGTACCATAGGAATTATCTCAGTCATTATTGCCTGTATCCTACTTCTCTACTAAGCAAAAATTTAAACCTTCCTCCAGTTTAAGGTCCCTTTGGGCCTTTCTCTAACTTAAGTATCTGTTTTATTGGAGAAAAAACTGCTCAGTTCTTCCAGCCTAAACTTTGGTGTGGGTATGTAAAGTGTTGTCAAGTTACATCCAACTTCTGGCAATCCTGTATGGTTTTCAAGACAACAGAGTGATATTCAAAAGTGGTTTGCTTGCCTCTGAGTAGTGACCCTGGATTTCATTGGTGGTCTCAAATCCAAATACTAACCAGGGCTAAGGCTGCTTAGCTTCTGAGATCTAGTTAGCCTGGACCATTCAAGTCAGGCCAAACTAGGATACAGCCTAATAATAATAATTTACAGAAGTGTGACTGAGACTGACAGTTATTGGCTTGCAAAAGGCCTGCAAGGGAATTTATGCTTGTACTATTATTCAAATTGGACTTCCAACTCCTAGTTCAGTTTCTTCACCACTTCACTCCAGAATGATAGCTCTGATTGTGGTATGGACAACACAATCCAGAGCCCTGGGGTAGCCATGGACAGCACCACTGGGGCAGCACCCTGCTGGATTTTCAGCATTGTGGGGAGGCAAAAAACAAAAAATCCTCTCCACTACTCAAAAGGGTGTCATAGATATGTCCATGCCCCAGACACCTGCGTCCTTGGAGGCAATGCCAGGGTGGAAGCCAACTAATGTCAGCTCCATACCTCTGGAATGCCTCTGGAATGTCCCTGCTGCACCAGTGGAGCTGGTGGGGGTGTAGCATTGGATGCCGCATTGGATATCCTGGGAAATCATTATAGGTACTTGCCAGGAAATTTGCCCCTTTGCTGGGGTAAGTGCCCCAGGGAGAGAATTTCTACCGGCATAGTGCCCCAGCACCTCTTCAATTCCTTTCAGCCCCCCCCCCCTAACTCTGGACTGGGCTGTTAGTGTTGGACTGGGCTGTTAGTCTTGAACATATTTGTTCAAAGTACTTCTAGATGCATGTCCCAAAGACCACACACAGGATAAATGAGAAGAAACTAGAATATAAATACAAGGGTTGTCATTGATAGGGATCTCAGATTATAATATTTTTAATATTCATAAGGTAATCCTTGTTTTAACTTGAAGCTGGTTGTTTTATCTCTTCTTCATAATGACATTGAAGTAATCTTTTTCCTTTCTTTGCCAGAGCAGTATATTTGCTGTCTGCTGTTCTTCGATATATTTACTTTGTTCACATTTAACATAGATATATCAAATGTAGTTGTCAAACTTTGGAGTAACCCCAGGTCCTGGGAAAACACCACTCTGTATTAGCTTCCTGCCTAATTTATTTCCAGACTTGCTCTTTGGAAGATTTATCCTTGGAAATTAATGATCATCCCCTGGTGTAGCTACACTAAGACCTCGACCAAACTTTAATTCATGGGACTTGATAAACTGAGACATTACACATTACCCTTTCTTCTTACCTCCTAGATATTTTTTAAAAGGGAAAGATCTTCATTCTAAAAATTCATTTTGAATTGAAGCAAAAAAATAATCATGGTTAAGGCAGTGTACAAAATAAAGCATAAAAATAATCAGTGGGTTGTACATCATAAAAACCTGAAAATTTACAAGATTCATAAACTAATGGTTTAAAAAACCTATGCTAAAATGCAAATATAAAATATAATGGGGATAAACAAGTAAACAAATGCCTAAATTTCAGGAAGTTTGCCATGAATGTCAATGGCTTATGGTTATGAAGTTCTGTTTGAACCTCTTGCATAATAACAGATCAAATATAAACAACCAATCTAGTTGACTATTTAATGTACTATTAGTTGACTATTTATGTTCTATTAGGTAAGAGTTCATGATTTTTAAAAATAAATTAGTGTTATGTTATGAGAAACCCATTGATAATGAATGAAAGAACAAGCAGTTCTGTCTGGCCCCCCTATGCCATGGTAGAACTTGTAACCTAATATGTTCTGGAAGTATTATCCTCTTCCTTCCTGTACACGTAAATATAATTCCACCTACTTGTTTCCTTTGTGGAATAGAGGACATAAACTTTTAGGTAATGTTCAGCTGTATCCAATATAATATTCCTTGGGATAGTGTGGCAGGTAAGTTTTACTCATTTTCAAGACGTGACTAATTCAAATCAGGAAGTGTTTTCTATGGATCAACTGGCTGCAGAGGAGAGTGGTTGGCCTTAAAGTATCCCTCATTTGAAACTCTTTGCTGTGCCAATATGTTTTTGGCAAACTTCTTATGGTGGCTCATGGTAGTCTGGATTGTGCATGGCCTTACCCTCCAGAACTTTGTTCTAAATGATGTGTCCTTTCAGTTCTATGGCATTGTGAGAAGCATAGTTACAAACCAGTCTATAATTTTTGCTCAGTTCTTAAGACCAGACTGCAAGCATGGCAAAATTGAGTTCACTGTTCATATGTATCTAGTGTCATAAGATATTTATTTTGCAAATTTTTGTGCTTTTAATTTTGATTTAATACTACTATTCATTGTAATACAGTATAATTGTATAATATCAAAGAGACCTTTAAAAGCTTAAAGTTTTATTATGATACTGAAAATGAAGCCCTAATGTAGTATGCCAGATATATACAGGTCTTAACGCAACAATTTCCCTTCTTTTCTGGAATTTTAATAACATTTTCCCTTGGTGTGTGGAATGCTATGCGAGCTCTTATTTAGTGGTTTGAATTACTGATTTCAACAGATAGCCATATTTGAAACATTATTTTGTAATGGACATTTTTGAAGATCTACTCTCAGGCCATTACTTCCTACAGCTGCTATATCTATGAAATTCTGTAATATATTGATTAATTATGAATGGGACTGTCATGGACTACACAGAAAAATAGAGGTTTAAAGGTACATATCAGTCAATGGAGCAAAGTGCTTTCACAACAGAACAGGGGAAGCCTTCCTAGGAATAGGAAAGCGCTCTGATTGGGCAAGCTGACTTGAACTCTGATTGATGAAGCAACTGGCTGAGAGAGTCATAATCACAGGATGCTTGAGACTTACACAAGATGGTTTTATTTGCATTCAGGTGTTCTATTTTCCACAGCTGTTTCCTAAAGGATCTTTCATTGAGGTTGAAAATAAATCAAATTTTGTACATGAGAAATTACATTGCTGATTGAGAAGACATTATTAAATAGGTGGTGTTAGCAGAAGAAGGCTGTCATGCTAGAAGATAGGGTAGTGCTAGAAGATGGGTCTGGCTGGAATGGTTTCACTCAGCAGCTTTCTTGAAGTACCAGGGATCCTTTGTGACCCCCTCTGCCTGATACTTACCTTCCTAGAAAACCACATTGATCCAAGAGAGCTGTGGGTTGCTCCCCATCCATGCTGCCTCAATCTGCTAAACAAAAGCAAGGGATGGAAATCAGCCCCTTGATGGTACTCTCCCGCTGCGTGCTGTGAACCAAAACTTATCACATCAGCTTTCCACAGCTGTGGCAAACCTTATGAGGGAACAGATACTAGAACAGGCTTTGTAGAGCTTATCAGCGACTCACTTTTTGATTCAGACCGAGTGCAATCCAGTTCACAGTTCAGAAGATCAAACATACTGTGGTCTTCTCCAAACTAAAAACCCAATGGCAAATAGATAAGTTTTTTCCACACTGATTTACCCATTGTTGGCTGCTTTTATCAGCAAAACCCTGTCAAGTCATTCATCAACCTGCTAAGACATCCAGGGACAAGTGTAACTCATCAATGACTGAGCAGCCTATGTGGCTTTCAGCACTGATCCTGTGGTGACTCACGATCACAGACAGAGATTGATCGGTGCTGAGCTGCCAGTTACAAACTATGGAATCAGTCTCTATGGGCTTGCCTTCTTCAGCATTCCAAGGGCTTTGGTGACCCTGGGGGTAAGGCTGGCAACTGCAGGGCTGCTGCATCTGCTTTCAAGTACTACGCTGTGGAACAAATGGTATGGCGTAGTGGCCTCTACCCACGATTCTCCTTCTACACCTGATAAAGTCTCCACCCTGTCTGGAGGGTCTTCCTGTAGCATCTAAGGACTGGGGCCAGCTTTCTGATCTGAGGTGGCATCAACAAGCAGTCCCATAACACCTACTGGCAGTCTATGGTGCACTGCAGAAGGACTTTGACAGGTAATCTTGCTCCCTGTGTTGGTAAGTTGGTAAGTAGAAATGAGTTAAAGAGAGGGCAATCTGTGACAAATTCACATGTTTAGCAGGACGGGACAAAAAAGCACAGCAGAAAACCCCAGGGAAAAAACCCAGAACAAAACCTACTACACTATGGCTTTCACAATAACAAGATGACAAAAACACTACCCTTGACAAACACACTTACTGGTTCCACTTTGTGCAGCGAGCAATCGGAACGTTACTGTTCCTGTATAACCGCAGGAGAACCTAAGGACTTATCTATATTAGGCACCCAAATATCAGGGCTTGTTATTTCTGGATGTTTCATTGTGTGTTTTATACATCTATGCCTTGTAATCTATGTTGCACATTGTCTGATAGCTGAAGTGACCATTGTTTAAAATATTGTCACTTATTAAATGTACACTGTATTGTTTGTTTTTTGTCATTTTGTTATTCTAAAAGCCATAGCATAGAATCTTTTAAAAAATTCACATGTTTACCAAGTTAGAAAAGCATGGTGATATGTTCACTGCATTGGTTTAACCTCAGTTACTCACTGGAATCTACTTCGTAATGTAGAAATACACAGGTTGTACATATTCTGGATTGTATCTTCTTGCCCTTATATTAACTTTAGAAACCCCAAGTCACAAAGGAGCAACAGACAATGAAATTGCTGGCTCTGAAGCTAGGGCAATACCTGTTTTCCATGATCTGGGGAGGCTCCTTGTTTTGGTAGTTAGCATAATATATGTAGAATTTGTTAGGACTTGACAGTTAGATCACCAAAATCTACTTGACAGCTTGGCTGATGCAATCCTCCACCTTTCACCTAGTTTCAGTGGGTGATGCAACCGTGACTAAGCACATCTAGTGTGATTGCATCACTGCTCCCTGATTGGTTGAATGTCTCTATATGTATGCACAGAACAGTTTGGTCTATGCGAGCTTTGGTTATCCAGTTGCTGCGCTGCACTCTGTCAGACTGTTTTGTGACTTTGGAAACAAGGAATAAACCCTTCTGTTCTTTGAAGTGAACAACGCCTGGGTTCCTGTGTTTTCTTTTCCTTAACTGCTTCTGCTGTTACCACGACCGCTGCTGGGTGGCTCCTTCTCAGGTTATGGGCCCAGCTCCTACGTGCTATTCGTGAGTAACAGTGAGTGTACTGCGTGCTGTGTGACTCAGCTATTGCCATGGCTTCCACTATGTCCGGCTTGCTGTTTGAGAGGCTGAATGAGCATAACTATGTGGCTTGGAGCCAGAAGATGCAGAGCTATCTCATTCGTGAGGACCTGTGGAATGTTATCTCTACCCCTCCAGCGGCCCCTACAGTTGCTGAGCGACGTGCAGATGAAAAACCACGTGCGTCTATTGTGCTAGCAGTGGAAAACTCACAGTTGGTTTATCTGCGAGAAGCTGAGACTGCAGCCAAGGCGTGGGCGGCTTTGAAAGGCATCTATCAGCGTGAGTTGGCTGGGGCAAAGGTTCTCCTCACAAGACAACTGTACAATCTCAAACTGAGGCCAGGAGGATCTGTGTTTGAGCATCTGAAGCAGATGCGTGAACTGTTTGCACAGCTCGCTGATCGAGGTTTACAGTTTGAAGACTCCCCACAAAGTTTATCTGTTGCTTTAGATCGCTGGATAGCAGCTGGGACCAGTTGGTATGCAGTTTCCAGAGCGTCGCGGAATCTACGCTGACTTTGGATTACGTCACTGCCAAGCTGCTAGACCACCAGAAGCAGAGGGACTACCAGCTCGAGAGCACGGCTGAGAAATCATCGCAGAGGGATTTTCCTGCTGATTCTGCCGTCCCTACTTCCTGTGCTGTGAAAAAATGTTTTCGTTGTGGGAATCCTGGCCATTTTGCACGGGCCTGTACAAATGCAAAAGTGGCGCAGAGGAAGAACAAGCCACCTTGGAAAGCGAGGGCTAACAGACAGGAATCACAAGCATCTACTTTCCTGGTAACAAGCAAGGAGAAGGACTCCAACTCACTATGGCTCATTGACTCTGCTTGTTCTGAGCATATAGTGAATAAGGAAAGTCTCCTTACTGACCACGCTGCACCAACCTGTTATTGACCACGTTTGTTTAGCTGATGGCACCGCAGCAAAGGTGCAACTACAAGGATCAACATTTGTTCCTGCTCTAAATGGCTCTCTGAGTAATGTATATTTTGTGCCTTCATTTGAATTTTGTTTGTTAAGTGTTGTAAGATTGACAGCTGAGGGTTATGTGGTGGAATTTAGTGGGCAGACCTGTTCTATTAAGAAACAAGGGAGAGTCTGTGCCACTGGTATACTGCAGAATAACCTTTATCAGCTAAATAACAATGCTGTAGGGCAAAGCATGGCTAATGCAGTTAACAAACCTATGCATGATGACTGTATTCATTATATGCACCGTGTGCTAGGACATGCCAGTTTCAAAGTGCTAGGAAACATGTCCAGGTTGTGTGGTTTGAAAGCCAAGTCCTGTCCTAATTATCTTGATTGTACTGTGTGCAGTAAGGCCAAAGTAAAGGCATTTCCTTCTACAAGGAAAAGCACCAGACAGTCAGATAGGCCATTTGGTTTAATTCATGCAGACCTTGCTGGACCATTTCAACCCAGCCAGGGGCATGCAAAGTACCACATGGTTTTGGTGGATGACTATAGCAGGTTCACCTATAGTCTTTTCCTGAAATCCAAAGCTGAGGCTTACCCAAGGTTTAAAGAGTTGGTGGCAATGGTGGAAAGACAGTTTTCACATAACGTGGCTTGCCTCCAAACGGACAGAGGAGGTGAATTCTTGGGTTCTGGGTTCCAGAACTGGTTGAGGAAGAAAGGCATACGTCACAGAAAGACCAACCCTTTCTCTCCTTTTGAAAACGGGGTTGCTGAGAGGAAATTTGGGGTTCTACATACTATAAAACGTTGTTTGCTTCTGGATGCCAACATGCCTGAACATTTCTGGGCTGAGGCTGTGAACACTGCCACATACTTGACCAACAGAGTATGGTCTTCTAGTGTGAACCAGACTCCTTATTTTTTGCTGTACCAGAAAGATCCATCTCTGGATCTGTTGCATATCTTTGGCAGTTATGCCAATGTGCTGGTACCTGACGCCCAAAGGCGGAAGGGGGATCAGAGGTGGGTGAGATTGAGGTTTCTTGGTTATGAATCTGGGACAAAAGGTTTTCGTTTTGCACATTCCTATGGAAAGGTTGTGATCTCTCAAAGTGCAAACTTTGAAAAGCATGCAGGATGGGAAACTATCCATGCTAACACAGAGGTTTTGCTACCTTTCACTCAGCATGAAGGGGTTAACAGAACTGCCAGGCAGCAGCCTGCAGCAGCTCAAGGTCAACCAACTGCTTCCAGTAGTGGCAAACGTCCAAGGAAGAAAGCTGAGAAGGGGGAAGGGCTGCAAGACAGTGACACTAGCAGTAGTGAAGATGAGAAGCAAATTAAAGTGCCTCGTACCTCTGATAGGTCTACAAAAGGGATACCTCCTGACAGGTATGGGTTTTCTCAAAACGTCTATGTTTGTCAAGCACAGGTATCAGAGCCAAGCTCCTATAAAGAGATGTTAAAGCTACCGCCAGCTGAAATAGAGCTCTGGCGTGAAGCTATGGCTGAGGAGTATAAAACCTTAGTGCAACAACAGGTGTTTACCAAGACTGTTTTGCCAGAAGGAGAGGAGGCAATTGGGTCAAGTGGGTGTTTCGGAGGAAAGAGTTGCCAAATGGTACTCAAAGGTATAAAGCTAGGCTTGTCGCCCAGGGGTTTGTGCAAGACCGTTTGCTGAATTATGACCAGACCTATTCCCCACAGCACGACCTAAGTCTTTGAGAGCTATGCTCGCATTAGCTAGTAAGAAAGGCTTTATGGTGAAGCCTTATAACCTCCAGTGTGCTTTTTTAAATGCTAAATTGAAGGAAGCAATTTATCAGAAAACCTGCACCAGGGTATGAAGAAGCAGACCCACATACTGTTTATCTTTTGCATCTTTGTATGGTTTTAAACAAGCTGGTGCTAACTGGTGTGATGAACTGAACAGCACATTGCTTAAACTGGGGTTTAAGAAGTCTGTTGCTGATGCATGCTTATACATCAGGGGAACTAAAGAGAATCAAGAGGTCATTTTTCTTTATGTTGATGACATATGTGTGTGTGCAAGATCTAAACAACAATTTGACAAATTGTATAAACAACTCAGTGACATGTATGTTCTAAAGGACTTAGGTTTTATCAAACATTACTTGGGTATTGATGTCATATCTACACCAAAGCAAGGTTATCTCCTGAGTCAGAAGAACAAAATAAATGAATTGGTGCGCAAGACTAGATTGTCAAAGGCAAGGGTTGCCACAACACCAATGTCCCTAGACTTTCAGAAAGTTAGTGAAAGTGAGGAGTTCAACAATCCTGAACTGTACAAATCTGTTGTAGGTAGTCTCCTACATATATCTAACTGGACACGCCCAGATATAGCGTTTGCTGTTAGTGAACTAAGCAGAAAAGCTAGCAAGCCCAGCAAACATGATTGGGAGGGTGTTAAACGTGTGGTTAGGTACTTAAAAGGAACTGCTGATCATGGTTTACTGATCCAGTCCACGCAAAGCACAGAGTTGCGTGCTATTGCAGATAGTTCATTTGCAGACTGTGGTGACAGGAAGTCCTGTACTGGTTTTGTCATTCAGTATGGTGATGTAGCTATCACCTGGTGTTCTAGAAAACAGACCACAATCAGCCTGTCCACTTCTGAGGCTGAGTTCTGTGCATTGTCCGAAACGTGTTCAGAACTACTTTGGGTTGAGACACTGCTAACTGAGTTAGGTGAATCAATAAAGAAGCCTATAATCGTGTTTGATGATTCACAGACCTGCATCGCATTAGCAGAGACTGCAAACATGAAGACAAGGACTAAGTACATAGGAGTAAAGTACCAGAATGTTAGAGAGCTAGTACAGAATGGAACTATTCAACTTGCCTATGTTGAGACAGAGCGAAATGTTGCTGATGTGTTTACTAAAGCTGTGTCACAGAATAAGCATCAGACAATGTTAGAACAGCTGAAAGTAATAAAGGTGCTGTCATAGTAGTTTTGGGAAGGGGTGTTAGGACTTGACAGTTAGATCACCAAAATCTACTTGACAGCTTGGCTGATGCAATCCTCCACCTTTCACCTAGTTTCAGTGGGTGATGCAACCGTGACTAAGCACATCTAGTGTGATTGCATCACTGCTCCCTGATTGGTTGAATGTCTCTATATGTATGCACAGAACAGTTTGGTCTATGCGAGCTTTGGTTATCCAGTTGCTGCGCTGCACTCTGTCAGACTGTTTTGTGACTTTGGAAACAAGGAATAAACCCTTCTGTTCTTTGAAGTGAACAACGCCTGGGTTCCTGTGTTTTCTTTTCCTTAACTGCTTCTGCTGTTACCACGACCGCTGCTGGGTGGCTCCTTCTCAGAATTCATGCATAGTGCCTCTGCATAGTGATCCTAGACTTCCTTGGTGCTCCTATCCAAGTACTAAGGGCTGACCCTGCTTAGCTTTCAAGATCTTAGAAGATTGGGCTAACCTTGGTTATCCAGGTCAAGGCCAATGAAACATACTGTTCTTCTAAAGGATCATGTTAGAATTCAAAGAATCCCATGCATGAATTTAGTAAAAAGGCTAATGTCTATGTGATCTGTATACATGAATAATTGTACATCTTTTCCCTCATCTCAAGATTAGAAAGAATTTTTAAAAACCACTCATAATAGACACATTAATTATAGAATTGCAAGCTGTGGTTCCTTCCAAGTTCTAAAGTATTTGCAATCCTGACCTTCAGGAACCTGCTCAGTAAATGTGGGATTTATTCTTTAGTAGGGTTCTGGGTTCTGCAATCCTGACCTTCAGGAACCTGCTCAGTAAATGTGGGATTTATTCTTTAGTAGGGTTCTGGAACCCTTTAGTAGGGTTCTGGATTATAAACCAAACATCAATGATGGAGAGCCAGCATGATGTAGTGGTTAAGTTGTCGGACTAGGATCTGGAAAGCCCAGGTTTGAAGCCCCGTTCTGCTATGGAAACTTGCTGGGTAACCTTGAGCCAGACACACACTCTCAACTTTGAGCCTGGCAAATATTTGGATGGAAGACCTCTAAGGAATACCAAGGTCATGATGGTAAGGAAGGCAATGGCAAGCCACCTCTGAATGTCTTTTGCCTTGAAAACCCTATGGGTTTGCAATAAGTCTGTTGTGACTTGATAGCAAAACATGCACAAATGGCCTGATCCAGTCTTGCAAATATTTCAGAGAGCTTAATTTTAAGAGGTGGTCTCTTAAAATTCATTTGTATTTCTTATGTGATCTCTCAGTGGAATCTACATGGATTTCACTTCATCCTGATGATATTTAATATATTTTGCTTGTTAACAGGGAAGGATCATGAGATTTTTAAATGGAAACTTTTTGGGGGGGAAAACAACACAGGCACAAAGTTTGCAGCTATCATGCCACACAGTCTCTGGTTCTTTTGGCCTTTGGCTGCTTTTCCTGAGACCAGTGTGTTCATTACCCAATGCAGAAAGACTGCAGATTTTGGCTTTGCAATGGGGCAGTGGATGCCAGTTTGATTTTGTGCAATTTAAAGATAGCATGACCTCTATATCATGAGGCTTCCTTGCCCAGAACATCTTGAAGGAGAATTGGAAAATGAACTCGTGTTGCAAAATCCTGCTTGCAGAACCTTTCAGTAGCATGAACTGACTCATAAGCTGCTGTTTATATTCCCACACCCACCATCATATTATGGGGCCTTCTGGGAACCACTACAGGATCCCCTCCACAGTACACAGCAAGGCTTTTTGTCAAAGACCTTTGACAAAATTGTGGTAAGACAGTAAGTCCAGAAGCCATAGATAGAATTACAGTCCTGTAGTTCACATACTAGATATTGAACCAAGAACAGTTGTGTGACAAACTAATGCATTAGCCCAGATTTAGATAGTAAATAATTCTACTCTTATGGAGAGCCCAGAGATCAGGGGAATTAGCCTTTTAGAAAAGAATTTGGAGTTGTACCAATTAAAAGCCAGGGAACAATTGCTTTTTAATAACTTCTCAGGGCTGTTCTCAGAATTGATTTGGGAATGTATTTATCTTTTCATTATCACATGGCTCTTCTTTCTGAGCTTGAACAAATATTCAAATGTTATCCACATCTGGTCACAATGAGATATAGCTTTAATGCAAACCTTGTTGCCATCTTTCAAGATCCTCTTTCACTTTCCCATCGTTACATCGTGCATTTATTTCTTGGACCTTTTGAAAAGTCTGCTCATGCCAGATTTGGCATAGAACACGACAAGCTTCATAGGATTATTGAAATTTAGATGTAAGAAAATAGTCTGCAAAAATAATAACTTAAATCTAGGGGAAAAATCAGTGTTTGCATTGCTGTTGTCCCATGGGCCTATTCACATGACCCCTTGAGCCTCTGGCAGCTGTATTTGTTCATCATCCCAGGCTGCTTTTAGCTTCTTGGCCATGGACTGACACCTTGTGTGACAGCCCATGATGAATGGCTGAACTCATCATGGGTCTTTGTTAAGGGTCTCATTGCATAAATTTGCAGCACAGCAGCCATGATCAGTCAAAGCTTGATCTGTTCTAGGTTCAGAATATCATATTGACCATTGCACAAATCTTCTCAGTCCACAACAGTACTGCAAAAAATCAGTATAGCCTCAATACCAATGAAAGACAGTAAGGCTCATTCCACACATGCAGAATAATGCACTTTCAAACTGCTTTCAGTGCTCTTTGAAGCTGTGCGGAATAGCAAAATCCACTTGCAAACAGTTGTGAAAGTGGTTTGAAAACACATTATTTTGCGTGTGCGGAAGGGGCCTTTGAGTGGTTATTGACACTTTAAATCCCAAATTCTGGTACCTAGACATTCAAATAAAATGTGTAAAATTTGTGTATTCACCAAGTGGTTGAAAGGAAAAACAAAAAAAACAAAAATTAAACAGGTATTTTTTCTGGGTCCCTCCAAAAAGGATCATTGAATAATCATTGAGTACTACATCCCAGTTCCCTTCATGCCAACAAAAAAATTATTGCCATATAGTTAGTCAGTCAGTCAGGTCAAGAAGCATATATTCATCATAAACCAGGTCTGTGGCATATATTGCCATAACCAAGTTATGGCAACACCAAATGGTTTTCAAGGCAAGGGAAATCCAGATGTTTGTATTGCCTGCCTCTGCATAGCGACCCTAGACTTCCTTGGCGCTCTCCGATCTTAGTACTAAGGGCTGACCCTGCTTAGCTTCCAAGATCTTAGAAGATTGGGCTAATCTTGGTAGTCCAGGACAAGGCCAATGAAACATACTATTCTTTTAAAGGATCGTGTTAGAATTCAAAGAATCCCACGCAGGAATTTTATTAAAAAGTGCTAATGTCTACGTGATTTGTATACATGAATAATTGTACAACTTTTCCTCCTAAGATATTTGTGTATTTCAAATATTTATAAATTTGCCTTTACCTCAGATAATTGGGACCTTTGCTGGGTAACATCAATTAAAATGGAACAAAACACCATTTTTAAAAGCAATAACATTAGATTTGATTCAAACAGTCATCAAAAGTACTGTATGGTGAAGTTATTGTAAGGGTGAACTGCTGTTTGAGGTCAGGGTGGATCTTCTTTGGCATAAAAGTCACCTCTGGATGCCCATCTCTGGATGCCCATCTGGGAACTTCAACTTGGCATAGTAGTTCTTTCTGTTTCCAGCACTGGCCGTCCTGAATCATATTGTGTCGCCTGGGTTTATATGCTGGGAGAACCCCCCGGCCGAGGTTGTTAACTAATGTCTGCAGAGGACCAGTTATATATGTGACCTTTTTTATCATTCTGCTGCTGGCAGTCTGCTTTTAATAGACTTCATTTTTCAAGAGCAGTGGCCCACTAGCAGATGCTGGTCTGGTAGTACCGTGTTTCCCCGAAAATAAGACAGGGTCTTATATTAATTTTTGCTCCAAAAGATGCGTTGGGCTTATTTTTAGGGGATGTCTTGTTTTTTTCCATGATTTTGCGTCCCCCACGTGACCAGATCAGCTGCACCAGGGAATCTGTAACTAGGGTTTATTTTTGGAGTAGGACTTATATTTCAAGCATCCTCCAACAATCCCAAAAGATCATGCTACGGCTTATCTTCGGGGTAGGTCTTATTTTCAGGAAAACGGGTAGCAGGCTAACACTTTTGAAAAAAATTGTAAAATAGCCAGAGCAGATGAAAAGTTCCCCAGGTTGTACCTACCTCTTATACAAATGTAGCTACACCCTTAATATATGCCACAGACCTGGTTTATGATGAATATATGCTTCTTGACCTGACTGACTGACTAACTGACTGAAAGAGTATTCTGCACAAGCATTCTCTAGGAGAAAAACATTTTTCACCCCTAGCATTCTGATTTACTGAAAACAGAAAGCAAAGATCCACTGTGAGAAATCTGCTCTACAACATATAATCTGAGAACAGGGCCAGGCAAACTCACTTTCTCATATTTAATTAATGTCAAGTATATTTTCCAACCACACACACACATCTAGTAAAATGTACACTGGCTTTGGGGTTTACAATGTAACTGGATCCTTTTGGTCTAAGGGTGGTTTTAATTTACTGTATGGCTATCGTCTGGTGAGAGACTGGTTTCTTGTTTATTTTTACTTTCCTTCTCTTCCCCCTCCCACTGCTTTTCATAAAAGAACTTTCCCAACAAATTTAGTTGAAACAAATATTGTCGGTGAGTCCAAGTCATGGTAGAACAAAGGGATATTGTTCAGTAGTAGTAACTGAGAAGGAAAAGTTCAATGAAAGCCAAATGCTGTTTCTGAAAACTGGAGAATAAAATGAACATATCCTCCAAATTGATAGACATTCTTGGATGGGATTTTCCAAGCCTGGTTATTGTATTCTATTAGGAGCTCAAATGAAGCCTGTAAAATCACATTTTATATCCTTGTTCAGAGCTAGTCATTTTAAAATGGAACCTGAGAGGAACAAACACCAGTGTAATTGGGCCTGCTGAAAATTATGACTATCTCTATGACTAGTTGGAGTCATCATTGCATTCATATTTAATCAACTACCACAACCATTTCAATCCTCTTTCTCTATGGCTCCTTCTACACATGCAGAATAATGCACTTTCAAACTGCTTTCAATGCTCTTTGAAGCTGTGCGGAATAGCAAAATCCACTTGCAAACAGTTGTGAAAATGGTTTGAAAACACATTATTCTGCGTGTGCGGAAGGGGCCTATGACTCTTCTCATTTTGACTATGACCCTTCTCAATGTTGACTAGTATAGATCATTTATATGTTTACAATGCATGGGACAATTGGCCTCCCAAAGCCATTGTTGCCATTTTATGTCCTAATGGCTACATTGATCTCATCCAAGATGTCATTGGTTTCAATTTCACTTATTGATTAAGGCCCAGTTTGAAAACTCCCATACCAACACATTCACAGACAATGCTCAGGCCAGCCATATTCCCTGGCTTCTTATTTGGCCTTTGATGTGCACAGTTGTTTCTGTGTCGGAGAGAAAGCTCGTGGATGCCAGCCACTTGCTCTTCATTTCAACGCAAGCAAAGCAATTACAAAGTATTTCTGATCCCAGGTATTTTTCTCCAGCAAAACAATTGAGATTTCTACACTATGGTGAAGGAATTAATCCATAGGAAGGTTCAAACTCTGCAGTGTTTGAGGCCTTTTGGAGCCAATTGTTTTCCATTCTTGCCCATAGCTAGGTTTTGTCCTAACCATCCATATTTTTGATGCTATGATGTCATAATTATCATCCAGTCGTTCACTGGAGTTTTAGACCTCCTCAATTCCATTTGTTTTTGCCTTCCTGGAACTAACTGTCCATGTCCATGCTATTACCTGTACTCTACCAAAATTAATTTCATCAGTTTTTTTTAACCTATCATGTTGGTAAACTTTTTATTTGGCTCTCCACCATCTAAATGTAAGTTTTTGTTGCCAGCTTTTTAACAATGATTCCTTGACCATTTTAACAATGATTTCTTGATTCCAACAGGGGTTTATTTATTTGTTCACATTTATAATCCATGATTCTTCCACCATGAAATGCAAGGAGTTGCTTGCTAGGTTGCCCTTTTTTGGGAGTGGGATTCATTATTCATGTCTGACTTCTACCACACGGCTCTGGTAGTTTTCTGCCTTTTTTGGGTGCCTCAGTTCTTCAATCCTTTGTTAGAGCTTTTCTTGCATCTGGGCTAAACTGATTTTCATTGCATTGTAAAAATCATCCCTGCCCTGTACCCCATATTTCAAGCCCTGATCTTTTGCAAACAGAATCACAGATGGAAATCCAATTGTTCTAACAATATTCTGCATGTACCATATGGTTTTTTTTAATTGTAGTGTTTCGGTATATATCCCTGCCTTTATCCCCATCCAGCAAAACAAAAAAAAAATCTGTATTTTGTTTTTGCTTGCATCTCCTACTTGTGCTTTTAGCCACTCTCTTCAGATCCTGAAAAATGAAGTAATAAAGAGTTAAAAATGAGCCCTTTCCTCCCACATTCATCACCAGGCATCTGTTTATAGTTAGTCTGACACAAGGAATATTTCTACATGCAGGTCTGTGGCAGATATAAAATTGCTGAATGTTGCAGATTCTTTATCACTAGTTTAATCTCACATTACTTTTGTGTATTAAAACCATGTGTGCTTGTATGCCCATTTACTGCATCCAACTGAGATTTGTCTCAGATTATTCTGCACTAGATGTCACATTTTATTTTTAGTGCTAGCTTGTCCTGTATCATTCTTGGGTGTGGGACAAGTTTTGCTTCATGTTATTACAACAATATTGGGGGAGGGGGAGTTCCATCAGTTTTATGATGTGGATATTGGGAATCTGAAGTTTATTTTTGTAACGTGTGGTTTCTAGTAATTACGTACAAGTCCTAGATATGTGACTGTTTCTGTAGGGTTTTTATAAATGTGATTTCTCCACAAGCAGACATGTTTCCTCAAGGAAGATCTCTGGATTCCATGACATGCATTGCTGCTCTTTTATAACACAAACAAATATGAAAAAACATAATATACTAGCAACCTATATAACTGATTGGAGAAGCTACATAACTTCTTAGCTAGTAGATGCTTATCCATGGTTACTATCAGATGTTGTCATATGGTCATTGTACAATGCAATATCCCTGCTCCCAAGGAACTGAATTGTGAAGTTCTGTCCTTAAGTATTTAAAAGTTATTTCCTTTCTTCTTAGTATTAACTTAACATTTATTACATGGTTTTTTAAAACTCATATGTCAAGTACTGGCAAAATTTAAGGAATAAATTGCACTTCATGAATGAACACAGCGTCTTGCTTCTGGAGTTCACGGTAGTTCAAACACTATGAATCAAATCTGTATATTTCTTCTCAACAGGTTATTTGGTACTTCTTCTCTTTCTTCAACGATTCATTAATTCTTTTGGAAGTGCAACATAAGCAATGAGGCAGAAAATCACACAAAAAACACTTGGAAGCACACAAGAGATTTCTTTTCATGAAAAGTGGTTCTAAAGAGCCCAAAATCTCTCCCACATGTTGTAGAATCAGGAAATTAGGGTAGGTCACTGATTTTTTGGCCACCCATGGCTTCCCTATTGTTGATGCAGAGCTTCATACTGTCCTCTACACACCCTTCAACCATGTGATAAGGCTAATTCAGACTTGCAGATTCACTGGTTGGTCGACTAAATGTGATACAAAGTGTGAATTTCTACTTCAGAAAATAACTTTAACTTTTTGGGACAGTGCATTCCAGGATAAATTTGATTTTGTTAAGTTCATGTCCGTGGTGAAATCCATCATGCTTAAGGCTTTAGTTATTAAACAAATTCTCATGGATTGGAAGAGCTGCCTGACAGAGGCATAGCTGGGCCAAACTGCGTCCGGTGCGCAGTCTATATTTTCCACCCCCATGATCTCCCTGTGGCGCCCCCCTTTTCCACACTTACCTTAGTTCCTTTCCTTTTCCTAGAACTTTTTCAAGCTGAAAAAAAGGCCTATTCACAGTTCAGGCTTAAAAATGGCCTGATGGGAACTATACTTCAAAGGAGACCTTGTGACCTCCAGGAGACCTTGTGAACAGGCCTTTTTTCACTCTGAAAAAGTTCTAGGAAAAGGAAAGGAACTCAAGTAAGTGTGGGAAGATGGTGGTGGGGCACCACAGGGGGAAGAGGGAAGGCCCAGGGAGTGATTTTCTGCCCCCCAGGCATGCGCCTGGTGCACGCCTGTCCCCTTGTAGCTCTGCCACTGCTGCCTGATGCATATAATGCATAACCAGGTGTCTTGTTTGTGGGTGCAACAGGCGCCAATAAATTAATGAGCTGGGGCTTCTGCTAGTAGGAGAAAGTTAGAGGGTAAAGCTTGCTAGGAGTCAAACTGGACAGTGGCAGATGCCTTTGACCTCTTTTTGGAGGAGCTGAAGATATTGGCTCACCTTATTCAAATCCTGCAGGATAACCAGTGTCAGAGATCTCCAACTGCTACTTGGGATGTTGAAAACTGCCTGTAGCAGTTGTGCCAGGATAGGCATTTTATGTCTACCTTAAGTTGCTCAGAAAAGTGTAGGTGATGGAGTTCAAGCTCCCAACCGTCACATTAGGATCTCTGATGCATTTAGTCAGTCTTTCTGGCTGAATAAAATGAAGTATCTAATTTGTTGAAGAATGTGAGGGTGAGTTATGGACATGGACTTGATTTGATGCTATGGACAGCCACCATCCTTGTTTTTCTTTAAGTGGTGCATACAAGAAAGGCAGGTAAATAAATACATGCAAGGGTTTTTCATGTGCTTATATTGGAAAGCTTGTAAAAAGCATCTGTAAATCAGGGGAAACTGATGGGAATTTGCCCATCAATATATTCTAATGAAGTACCTGGCATTTGGGGCATGTGGTTCCCACTGTCCAGACCCTGTGAGGCTTAAACAGTAAGGCAGGAGCCAATTTTTTGAGAGGAAAATGGAAGGGGAACCCTTAAGAGACCAAGGGATAAATAAGCACCAAAACTGGTCCTACGGCTTTTAGAAGTATTAAACTCTGTTCTCAGGAGATCTTGTGTTTAAACACTGGGCACTTATCCAATGTCATCTTCTTTCCACCTCGGTAAGCTGCAGTCCAGCTTGCAGATCTACAGCACTAATCAGAATTGGTACTGGCCAGAACATTGGTTGGTGATGTGCCTTTCATCCCTGCTGACTTGCCAGACTCTCTGCTATCTGTTAAATAGAATGACTAAATTTATGGTCAGTGTCATCCAAAGACTGGTGTAAAAGCACATCCTTGCTTCTTCCTCTCCTGACCATTTTGCTTCTCTATCCCCCCCCCCCCGCCCTCCCTCTGTCACACTCAAAGTTCCTCAGTCCATGTCTCTGTTCCACTTCCAACTTGGCAAGGCCTGATGTGTGAATTTTTATGCTCATCACTTTGTGACTGAAATTCCCAGGGTAGCTCTTCACAAAGAAAATAGCAGATGAAAACAAGAGTCTTTTTGCAGTGGCAGACACTACAAGGACTTGGCATTCAGGAGCTTTATTTGTCTGTTCTTTGTTTATGTTTATTTCACATTGGAGAATCTGCCTTTTTGAAACACTTTTTCAGTTTGAAAAGATATATATAAAGTCCAGCTTCACTTCATTCCTTCCCAGAATGAATTCTAAAGCTTTTCAAAGTAGAATTATCTATATGCTAATAGCCAAGAGGATCCATAACTTTGGCCCCCCTGAACCAAACTTCACCAAACTTGGGTGGCATCATCAGGACAGTCTCCGTATGATACCCTGAAAATTTGGTACCACTAGCTTTAAAAAATGCACCCCTGACAGGCATCCCAAGAAATTTGCCCAGATTCTCTGCTTTGCAGTGCCTTGGCTCCATTGCAGCCAATGGGAAATTTCTGAGTGTGTAAGCAGGCTGCACATTTTTGAAGATAGAGGCACCAGACTTTCAGGGTAGCTCCAGGAGACCCTCCTGGTAATAGCATCCAGACTTGGTGAACTTTGCTTCTGAGGGTTCAATTTTATGGGGCCCAAAAAGGCTTATTTTGTTTCTCCACTCCTGCACATGAAGCCTGCTGGCTGAGTTATCTCAGAACTCTCTCAATCCAGGGCCCCCCACCCCCAGAAGCAAAGTTCACCAAGCCTGGAGGCCTCCTGGAGCCCCCTTGAAAGTCTGGCACCTCTATCTTCAAAAATATGCAGCCAGTGCTTACGCGCTCAGAAAATCCCCAGAATCTGCCAGGCTCTTCAGCAAGTTAGTTAGTTAGTTAGTTAGTTAGTTAGTTAGTTAGTTAGTTAGTTAGTTAGTTAGTTAGTTAGTTTGTTTGTTTGTTTGTTTGTTTGTTTGTTTGTTTATTGGATTTTAGAACTGCCCACCCCTGGAGGGCTCTGGGTGGTGTACATCAAACCAGAATCAACAATACACACAATAAATAAGTTAAATTCAATTAAAATCATATTACAAACTCTATAAAACCATAGCAGCATTACAAATATGGTGGCACTCCATACAAAGTGATGAGTACAAAAATAACTTTTCCCACCATAGACTTCAATGGGGCTTGCTGTTATGCCCAGTTGGCTCTGTGGTAGAGGTTTCAATGGGGGGGGGCACTCTGGTGGGGGTCTGGGTAGGGGCACTTATTTCCTGCAGGGCTGCTGGGCTTTGCTAAAGTTTGCTTGGGAGGGGCAAATGCTGTGGGCACCCAGTTGAAGGTGTACCTGATGCCCACAGCATTTTCCTTTCCCAAGCAAACTTTAGCAAAGCTGCCTGGTTCCTTTCAGGAGACTCACACCAGCAGCTCTGCGGAAAATTAGGTGCCCCTACCCAGAACAACCCCCTGCCAGAGGCAGCCCCCAAATCTCCAGCACAGAGCCAGCTGTGTTGCTTGAGAATCCCAGTGGTACTGCAGTCCAGGTAGGAAAGGGGGAAAATCTGGCAGATAACTTCTAATTGTACTAAATATAAATATATTAATGATTTTTGTACTATGTTTTTGTATATAGGAAAGCTGTTACTAGCTCTTTGTGATAATTCTTGGTGCACTGGCACGTACTTACACACAACTTGGAGCATTAAGTAAGATTATTTACTACTGTTGTATAAGGTATTTAGTGGTCATGGAAATATTAGCATGAACTATTTGGATATGGATTCTCTGTTCTGATAATGGATACCTTTATTTTGCTTGCTTTATAGATGGGCTGAGAAGAAGCCCTATGAAATTGAAACCAAAACCAGTGGTTCAATTGTCCATATCAGCGTATGAGAAAAGAATTTTCTTTCTGCTAAACAATGGCTGACAAATTATTTATGAATGAATATAGATTGATTTGTATGTATGCTTATTTGAAGATCTTTTTCTGTGAAAAAAAGAAGAAATATTTGTTACTAAGTTCATTTAAGTCTTTGGAATTTATTGGTCTTGATTGATCTATAGCTATCTGGTGCAGAGTGGCACTATTACACATTCACTCTGAAGGTAAAAAGTATATCCCTTAAACAGAACAGCACTTTAAAATTATATATTTCTGCTGCAGTCTGTCACAGCTGCTTCTCAGATTTGTTCTGATGGTTTTTAGGCGGTCAAGAGAAATTAAAACAGTCACATCTGGCATATTACTTTGTCCCAGTCTTAGAGGGAAGAGCTCTTGTTCACTGACGCCAATGTAAATTGTTTTTCTTACTGTTGATATTGGATCAATACCCATCTGTCTGAAGAAGAGGTCCATTCTGGTCAATAAACATGAAATTAGTATTGCAACAACAAAGTTGGGTAATTAAATAGGGAAACAATATGCAACTATTCATAAGCAAGTGCCTTTAAATGAGGGTAGGATAGATTTATTCTTAGAATTATCATCAGGTTTTGTGTTTGTATATTTGGTATACAGCTATTTAACTTGTCATTTGCAATGCAGTTTTTTAACTATATTTTGAGTTCACTGAAGTAAACATTTTGAATGTGGGTTGCTGTGTTTTGCAAAGTAGAAAAAATGATTTTCCTTTGGTGTTTGATATGACCTTGTTTTTTGCAATTTCAGTGCTCTTGATTCTTCTAAACATCACCCTAAATTCTTTCTTTCCCTCAGTAACTGAGAATTCAAGCTTGCTTCTATTTTCCCATGGTCTCTATTCCAAAAGAAACTTTTTTTCTAAAGTTTGTCTTGAATTTCCTACTGTTTATTGGCATAGAACAATACCAAGCTATTAACTAAGATCATGCCTGAAGAGGAGCATCTTTGACTGAGGTTTGAATGCAAATCCAAGTTTTGAGAACAATATTTGCAGAGCTTTGCCTAAACTCAACTCCAGAACTTGTTACAAAAGAGCAACAGTTTGGAACAATAATCTCAACAAGTGTGCAAAGAAAAGGCATTTGCACCCATATAAGATGAAGAATTTTGTATTTTATCAGTATTCTGAGCTTGTGTAGCTCCTAAGTTGTGTAGAAAATTCCCCACAGGGCCATTTTGGTTTGGGGAAATGGTGATGATGAGACAGAAGCCTTTCCCATCCCATATTACAATCCTGAGCTGAATCAGGCATTTGCAGGCTTTAAAAATTACATTCCCCAAAGCTGCTATGTGGTTAGGGTTGTCAGTCCACTCTCTGCAGATAGGGAGAGATGGGGGGGGGGGCGACCCCATGTGGACCCTGGTGTAGCATGCATCACAGTGTCACTTCAAGCTAAAACCAATAAGTTAACATCACTACTTCCTGCAACACTCTTAGGAATTGTCCAAATTTCCCTGGATTTTTGCCAGAAGTTACATTGATGCATGTGATGCTGGTATCCCCACACATTTTCCTCCACTATCCAGAGGAAAATGGTGAGAGGGCTGCGTTGAAGGTAGAAGAATGGTAACTTCCACCTAAAGATTGGTAACCATGTGTGGTTGCAGGGAAAAAGAACTGGATCAAGCTTGTTTTTATAAAGTGTTAGTTCAGCACTGAATATTGTTGTAGAAAATCATGCTGACTCATCTGGACAAATGGGACAATTTGGAATCAATAGTGCTGTACACAGTGCCATCCACACAGTGATAGTTGGCTTTGCCTGCCCAACAACATATGTGCTAATGTTCTGAACTAAAAGCTACAGTATTTGTACAAATTTCTGTGAATACATATGAACACTACAGTTGGTTTAATTGAAAGCATTTGCAGAGAAGGTCTTTATCATTGAATTATTTCAATGAATTCATTTAAGAGCGTTAGGATTGTATTGTTTGGAAATGTGTGGTCTTTTGTGTATCCTTTATTTGTTTTTTTGTATTTTGTTCATTAATAAATAGCTTTATTGGAAAAAATGTTTAAAACTTAGGGTTGTTTTGACAACATAATTCAGCAAGCTAGTGTGTGAAAGATTACTTTGCAATGATTTGTGAGCTAGAGAAGCCAGATAGAAGATAAATTTTCCATACATATACATGATAGGGAAAAGAATGCACAAAAAAACCCCATCCTCAGAACAAAGGCCTTTATTATATGTAAATTGCATTGAGACATCACAATTTGCTGCAGTTAAATACAAGTTGCACTTGAATATAGTTTGTTGCTATGCTTACATGCACTCTAGCTCCTCCTGTCTTCATGCATGGAGATTGATTTAAACTTTCCTGATTTGATGAAGCGCCAGTTTACCATGAAAGGAAAGGCGTTTAGATTCCTGAAACTTTATTTTTGAAGCCAGCAACCTTTACAGTGCAATCCAGAGTTGAGGTGGATGGAGACAACTTGAAGGCCACTCTGCTTTCCCATGGTGCAGGGGAAAAAAATTTTTTTTAGAAAAAACCTCCAACTTCCTCATAGGGGAGCATAGAGATATGCCATGAAAATCTGCTGGTGCCTGGCGGCTGTGGTTCAAAATCACGGTGTATCTCCACCAACAGCTTGCTGGCATATGGGGGCTGAGAGGGGTCTGGAAGCCCACTAAGCTCATCTCCACCCCAATACTCCCAGAATGCCAGCCTACCTGGGGGCAGTGTTCAAGCACCGGTGCAAGAACAGGCATTGCAGCTGGGCATTGTGGGGTGTCGCAGTGGCCGAGTGAAGGATTTCCCTTTCCACTGGTGTAAGTTCCCTGGAGAGGTCATTTACACCGGTGGATTCCCCCTGGATTGTGCTACCCATCTTGTTTGGGTTATATGTAGTTAATTACTCACTATTGAGGATTGGCCAAAGCTCTCCTCATTTCAAGTTACTTTAAGATATGGAAAATGAGATCATGATCTAGTGGTTTGAAGAGTTGATCAAATTAAGAATTTCATATTCTTCTTAGTCTCATAACCCTCACTCTTCTAACTAGTAGTTTTAGGAAGTGAATTTTAGGAAAGGGGATCAGGTGGCAGGATTCCTGTGCCTCCTGTTGCAAACACAGTTGCAAAAGGAAACATTGCAATACATTGGCACCTACATAAGGATAGGGTCTGTTCAACTAGTGAACTGGTTCTATAATGTCTTCTGAATGTATTCTTCAGTATTGCAAGCCAGGAGGACAGAAATAAAACCAAAATTAGCAGGCTCTACCTGTTACTGAGTCTGGTGTCACCTATCATGGACTTCAACCCATCAGTTCCAGAGGGTACCAACCACTGTAGCAACATTTAGGAGAGTTTTGATATTAGAATATTGTAACAGTTTTCCATCAGCTATCCTGGCAGTTACAAGTAAATCCTTTGAATAACCTTGGCTATGTCCTTGTGATTTAGAAATAACAGAGACTGTTGCTTATTTGGTGTTCACCAATGAAGGAGTCAGATATTAAATTATTGCACTATCCTTATTTATTTATTTACAAAAATTGTATGCCGCCTTTCAGCCCTTACATGGGCTACCAAGTTGACCGACAATTTAAAACATATATAGTAAAACCCCAATTTTAAATCATTAAAGTCAACCCACCAATGCACATTAATTAAAAACAGTTAAAGTACATGCAAAACCTAAAAACAGCAATTAAAACATTGGTTTGGAAGGACAGATCACAAAAGAATCTTAACCTGCTGGCAGAAGATGGCAACAGAAGGGACAGATGAATCTCCCTAGGAAGAGTTCCAGAGTTTTGGTTCCATGACCAAGATGGCCCTCTTCCAGATTACTACTGATCTAATCCCAGAAGGTGGGAGCACCCAAAGATGACCAGAGCGGTCAGGCAGGTTCATAATGGAGTAGGCTGTCTTTCAGGTATGCTGGTTGCAAACCTTATAGGGCTTTGAAGATCAAGACAAGAACCTTGAATTGTGCACAGAAACATCTAGTCTTTGTCTGCACATCTTAGTGTGCTGCCAAATATGATCTAAATATGTTCTTAATTGTGTATTCTTTTCTAGTTATGACCACAGAAGATCATAGAGCTAGATATTTGAACACCAGGTATTTACTGGAAAAACTATCAGAAAATCCAGCCAGATTCTTCAGTTCCACAAATTACTATAGTTTCACTAAATATTTAGAACATTCAACTAAAACAAGCAAGCCTCTCTCCATTTCTGATGTTAATCTTTAAATTCTTTGAAGTAAGTTTTCAACTGCCAAATATGATCCTGTGTAATATGTGAACATGGAATTATCAATTGAAGGACTTTTTACTGCTTCTGTCCATTTATATTGATGGTGGTAGGAGAGTTTCATATAGTCTGGCCAAGCAGCAGTTTCTTCAGCATAAGAAAAACAATCTTTTTGTCTCAAGAGCAAATCATGATGATTAAAATATTAATGCCCCATTTTTCATTTTGCCCAAGGCAGCTTACAAGTAGCTATTAAAACATTATAAACTAAACACTCAAACCTCGGTCTCTGTTGCCGTCGGAGATCGATGGTTTCGGTCTTCGCCGGTCGCCCCCAGCCGTATGGTCACCTCGGAGATTGGCAGTCGCCTCGGCTTCCATCAGCTTCCGAGGTGACTTTTGAATACCTTTGGTGCACGGTTTGCGTTAATGCGCCAAACAGCGTTAGCATCGCCAAACAGCTGTAGATTGCGCATATGCAAATGGCGTACCTCGGGGTACACCACTTTCAGAGCTTATTAATCGGATTTTGGTTGTTGTAAATTGTTTTAATTGTGATTATGGCTAATGTTGGACACCGCCCTGAGCCCTTCTGGGGAGGGCGGTATATAAATTTGATGAAATAAATAAATAAATAAATAAAACCAACCCAGTAGGATTTTCAAGGCAAGAGATTAACAGAGGTGGATTGTATTCACCCTCCGGTGCATAATGATCTTGGTATTTTTAATGGTCTTCCATCCAAGTATTTAGCTTCTGATAGCTGACAAAATCAGGTTAGCCTGGGCCACCCCAAATACCCTTCCCCCAAAATTCCTGCTATTCACATCCCATCAGAAGTCCTGCCATACAAACAAGCTTTGCAATTTCCTTTGCCCCTACAGGAAGGCTGTTCCATATTACGGAGGCTGTGATAGAGAAGACTCAGGCTCTGGTTGATACCTGGCAAGCTACACTAATGGGGAACAGCCATTGTAGTGATTGTTGTAATTTAGAGAAGCATCCTTGTAAGAACATAGGGGATGAGAATGTACAGAGGATACCTGCTGGCTAGGAGGAAGAAGCTGAGGGCTGCCACCTACTCCTTGGAAAAAGAGATTTCGGGTGGTGTGTAGGAAAGGAATGGAGCTCAGTAGGGATATGATGCTGAGAAGGACCCACACCCTTTCTATATATTTCCACGCAGAGAAACCACTCACTCAGGTTTCCCCCACCTTTTCCCCCTCAGGGACTGAGGTGCCTCTAATAATGGTAGCATAAGATAGAAAGCACTTTCCCTCAGCCCTGTTCACACCCAGAAGGTGAAGGATGCCCACTGACTTTTAAAAACTTTCCTTGGAAAAACTCCTTACAAAGGCACAAATAAAATAAATACTTCAAGCAGATATAAACAAACAGAACAACAGATTTATTTAACAGATAAGAGATGGTAAAGAGAGAATAACAACTTGGAGAAGGGTGAGTTAAACTAGGCAGGAAACAAGAGGAATGCAAATTATACACTAATTACAAAAGAGCTTGGCACAGATACTCTGCCTCTCTCTGAAGTTAAATAATATTTTATTTCAACAAAACTGCTTTTTCACCAAAAAAATACATATTTCTACTGAAGTCAGTCTCAGGTGCCATAGTATCTACTCTCCAAAGTTTTTATTTCCTCCAGGAGAACTGATCTCTGTAGTGTGGAAATTAGTTCCTGTTCTGTGAGGAATTGAGGTCACACTTTGAGGTTGGTAACCCTAGAGGACCTGTAGGCAGTAGGACTATGGTGCTTTCCGCACAGGCCAATTAAACCAGGATAACAGTGGTAAAAAACCCAGGTTGAAGGGGAACTTCACATGGCTCCTGATCCTAATGCAGATGTGCTCCATGCCCCCCTCCCCGGGTTATTCAAGAATCACACTTTGTGCGATTCTTTTGTTTTAATGCGCCTTGCAGCCGCAGCCAAATGAACAGTCACGGCTGCAAGGCACGTTATGTGACTGCGCCTTATTGTTTTCCTCCTCCCTGCCTCTCTATTTGACCACGCAGGAGAGCATGGATGTTTAGAGATGTCAGAAAGGCTGTGGGGGTCGTCTGTGGCCGGCTGAGTTGCTACGCAGCTAAGAGAGTGAGGTACAAAAACAACAGTCATATCTCCATGCAAAGGCATATCGGCGAGCCATGCTGGCTCCAGGGTCACCTGCATGGAGCCATATGAAGGGCCCAGCTGCCCGCCACATATATTGCCCCATGTGGAAAAGGCCTTTGAGAGCTTTCAGGGAAGCTAGGAGAATAATGTGTTTGGCAAGAAACTATTGCATTTATTTTTACTTGGGTGTATCCCTCATATGATTGAACCTTAACTTATTACACCCAGCTGGTCGCAGCCTGAATATTGTACCTGGCACACAGGAATGTATGGGAGGAGAAGAGGATGGGAGAAGTATCTGCATTGTGGGGGCAGTCCTAAGCAAGTCAAGTAAACCCTACATTAATCCCAGGAAGTGTTTTTGGGATTGTGCCCAAGGTGTGTCAACACTCAATGAAAGATAGTAAATTGTAGGGTTGCCAGTCAAGAGCCTTCCCTGGGAGTCTGGTGTGGCAGGGCTTATCCTAGCTACATCCTGCAACACCATGATATCACTTCTGACTCCATAGCTGGAAGTGACACTGCTGCACCATAGGATGTTCTAGGATTCATCTGTCACTTGTGATGAAATTTAGAGCATCCTGCAGCATGACGATATCACTCCCAGTTTCACAGATGAAAGTGATATTGCAGGACAATGTTTCAACCCCCTCCCCCTTATTTTTTCCTCTATTTAGTACCAGCAGGGCTGGCAGTGGTTTTACATTGCCAGTGGACAAATGACAACTGTACTCACAGGCAATTCAGAAGACCATTGGGGACATTTTATCCATGTAGCAAAAAGAAAAAAAGGAAGGGAAGGGAAGGGAAGGGAAGGGAAGGGAAGGGAAGGGAAGGGAAGGGAAGGGAAGGGAAGGGAAGGGAAGGGAAAGGGAGGGAGGGAGGGAGAAAAGAATAGCCAAAAAAAGCTCTATTTATGATTATATGAATGAACACAGAGCATCATATGAATAAAACTGTGAAATCTCAGTTACAGCTTCATCTTTTGCCTTTTCTCTGTAATCATTAATACTTTAGAAAGTTTTAAATTGTAAATTTACTTCCTCCCATATATTCACTCATTGTTCAGAGTATATATGGACACACATAATCTTGTGCCATGTTTTTTCCCCATGTTTGAATTACTCAGCCGCCCTCCTCAGGCTTCAAATCTTTCATTCTGCCAACTTGTGGTCAGGACCTTTGGCTCTCCTAAAGCCCTGCCTGACCTAATACTGCTTTGGGCTGCATCTGGTGTGGGCTGTGCAAAGAAAAGTTAACTTCATTTGAGTGTCAATACAATACAAAATAAGTGCCTGCACACAAAACAAGAGAAGTCAAGCGAACCTTTCCCAGGGCTTTCCGTTCAATCATCACTGCCTAGCTCAACAAGGGAGCCTAAAGAAAGAGTTAGCAATGGAAAGAAGAGACCTACTTGTCTTTCATGTACAAAAAAACAACAACCCACCCCTGACTCGCCTCATTCTTTTCAAGGCAAGAGAGCGTCAAGGAAGGTTGTGTTGCCTAAGGCAGCAAAGGAGCAAGGGGATTTAAATGTAACCTCAGTGTACAGAAAAAGGAAGTCCCTTAATTCATTCAATATTTCATTAGAAATCTCTTAATGCCAGTCTTATTCCTGAAGGTAAACATCTCAGAGGCTTTTTGGAGCTTGTATTTCATTATTTAATAATCTGTTTTCAGTAATATGACTCCCCAGGTTGGAACTTGTAGCTACATCCACATCAGCAGTCCAGGAATCCTTAAATAATTAAATTGTTAGTGCCTGTAAGCGTTAGGGCTCAAATCACTCAAATTTTTATTAGCCCAAACAGCCAGAGAAAAAGAGTGTTGTAAAATAACCAAGATTACCCTACTAACTCTTGTCATGGAGTTTATCTATTGTGAATTTCTCTTTTAAAAACATGAAATTGAAGCTTATGTTCACTATAGAGCCTCATACCAAGGCAGGACCAATTTGCTCAGTGGCATACCTGTCATCACTGATACCCAGACCCTGAATATTGCTTCCATCCAGTGAAATGCAGGAGAATCTCTGAGAATATTTATTTATAAATCTTGACCTTGCTTAGTGCAGCATATGTGCTTCTCCCTGCCTCCGAGGGCCATTGATTAGACTGAGAGTGAGTGACTGGCTCAAGGTCACCTAATGAATTTTGTTGCTCGTGGGAATTCGAAGGAGGCTCTCCACAGAAGAGTCCTACACTGTAATCACTGTACCATACTGGCTTTCACCTTAGCGTCACAGCATTGGGAATTGCTTCTGAAAATCTGCAGCCTCCAATTTTACGATGTTTCCGTAGTAGCTCACAGTCAGGGGAAGTGAGAGAATGGAGTGTGTTAATGGTGCCCCTGTCCTATGGTTGGAAAAGATGGAAAACTTGTTAATACACTTAGAATTTCAACAAGCTGGGGACTTGCAAGGAGCATCTCCCCACCCCCACCCCCAAAATATTCCCCTTACCTGAAAATCTTGTCTTTTTCATGCTTCTTTCTCTCCCGACGCTACTTCTTCTTCCTTTCTTCCTGGCAGCCATCATAGTTTTACCTTTCCTTGCTTCCTTTTCTCATTCTCACCCATCAAACAGCTTATCTGCCGTGTCTTCACCTCTCTTCGTTATTAGCTATCAAGTTGCAGCCCTGTACAGCTTCCAGGGCAAGAAACATTCAAATAAAGTTTGCCATTGCCTCCCTCTCCTTAGCAACCCTAGGCAGCCTTGATGTTTTTTAATCTAAATATTAACCAGGGCTGACCCTGCTTAGCTTCCAGAATCTCATCAGATCAGGCTGTCCAGGTTATACATGTCGCTTATGCTCCATCATTCTCCACAGTGAGGATCCAAAGCAGCTTCCATCATGATCCTCTCCTTCATTTTATCCTCACTACAATCCTTTAAGGTACATTAAGCTGAGAACATGTGGCTGGCCCAAGGCTCCTCATCTTCCTCCAATGTTGCTGCTAGTGGTACTATTTTCCTGTGTACAGGGAGGTTTTTAAATTGAGGTGTAGTGGTTAACAGTGGTGGACTCTAATCTTAAGAACTGGGATCAATTCACCACTCCTACACCTGAAGCTTGCTGGGGGCCCTTAGGCCATTCACAGTTCTCTCAGAACTCTCTCAACCCAAATAGAGGCAGGCAATGGCAAACCACCTCTGAAGTCTCTTGCCTCAGAAACCCTACAGGGTTGACATAAGATAGTTGTGACTTGACAGTACTCACACACACACACACACCCTTCTCCCACTTGCAATATCTTGATATGGTCCAGCACGAGCATTAGACCCTTGCAGTGTCATCAGGGTCTGATGTTACCCTATTCCAACCTGCTACATTCCAAATAATGATTTTTATTTGCTTTAAAGAAAGGTTGTTGGCATCCTGCTTACTATCTAGCCTAAAGAATCAATGTTGTCTATAGCTTGGTATAGTTTAATTGACTAGGAGCAGCAGTAGGTTAGTGGCTAAGAGCAGGTGCATTCTAATGTGGAGGAACCAGGTTTGATTCCCCGCTCTGTCGCTTGTACTGTGGAGGCTTATCTGGGGAATTCAGGTTAGCCTGTGCACTCCCACACATGCCAGCTGGGTGACCTTGGGCTAGTCACAGCTTTTTGGAGGTCCCTCAGCCCCACCCACCTCACAGGGTGTTTGTTGTGAGGGGGGAAGGGCAAGGAGATTGTAAGCCCCTTTGAGTCTCCTACAGGAGAGAAAGCAGGGGATATAAATCCAAATCCAAACTCTATATGAAACCCTTAATTGTGTAGCATATATAGCTAGAGTCAATTGAATATGGTTACAGGAAAGAATCAGTTGGTCATCAGAGGGATTGTCATGTCACCATAAAGGATGTTTTGGTGGTTTTGACCTTCACAATGTGGAGTACTTCAATAGATATTTATTTTCACAGAGCCACATGAATTATAGGAACAGTCTGTGAGTTATTTGTATAGGTGTCCAGGGATATATATCTATCCCTTGTGAGACATATCTTGAACTCCTAAGAAGGAGCTATTATATCTTGAACTCCCATGAGGAGATATTGAAATCACTATGCATGCATCAACAGAATGTAATACAGCCCGTCAAGGATTTTTGTGGATGGTAGGGATCACTGTCTATGGAACTTGGTTTCGTTGCCTTACCTAGTCTGTAATATCTCAAAATGCTAGTCCTGGAGGACAGGACAGGAACAGATCCCCAAAACAGTGTTAGACTGAGGTTTCATCCATGGGGTCAAATCCAGTATATTTTCCATTTTTTATGTTGCTTCATCACACTAGTACAGTACACTCTGGACTCTTTAGCATACCTAGTATAATGCATCTGGACAGAAAATAATTAGTGGATGAAAAACATTCCTGCATTATCCATTTTTGGTCAAGAAATGTGTGCGATCTTTCGGGTGCTAGAGCAGGAGATAGAGAGGCACATTCCAAAGTACTTTTATTCAAAATATCTGTGCATGGACACCCTATCAAATCTGCCAGCAAATGTTTGAGACAGAACAAATTGTACTTAGATGGGTACTTATAAAGGACATTCTTTGTTGGAATTAATAGGCAATTAATTCATCCGTTAAAAGTGTGTGGTACAATTGCCTCCATGGTGGTGTTTCTCATGTTGCAACGATTTCAATTCTTGTTTGGAAAACAAGTTTGGCAAAAAAAAAAAACCCCACAAACGTTTAAGGTGTCTAAGAATCTGCCAAAAGTATATTTATTTATACACATACGCTTCTCTTCTTATGATTATGCACAATTCACGACACAATTCCATATTCTGTGGAAACCTATCTTTTTGAAGTTCTACTAATGCCTTGTAACGATGCATTATTCCAAACCATCTAATATCCTGCCATCACCTTTTGTTAGTGAATGTGAATGTTTCAATAGTTCATACTACTTCCAAATAAATGAGCAACTGGAATGCATTGCTTTCTATTTTTGTCTGCCATTTTTCTTCTGTTGGATCTATAAACCACCCTGTGCATTCTGAGCTGCTTAATATCCAGTTCAGTGCTGATAAACAATGCAAAGGAAAAATGACTACCTATGCTTCAAAGATATTGCAACATTCTTGCCCCAGTGTTTTAAAATCATTGGTTGAGGGGGCTTTCTTTCAATGGAAATGTCAGATTTGTTCTTGCTGAGATTTCTATTTCAGGTTTTTAGGAAAACTGAAACCTTCATAAGAGGTTATAACTTTGCCCTTTAATGAAATTGTATTAAGCACAACTAACACAACTGAGTTAGTTCAGCTTATCTAACTTATAGGGTACAACTAACTACATTTTGTACCTCTGGTGCTTTGATGAGAGTGAATATGCTGCAAGTAGTATTTAAATACTGGGAAGAGTACTTTGAGAGGAAAGGGAAATGGAACCTGTCAAGAAGCACATGCCTGTAAAGGAGAGGCCATGAGAAACAAAGAGATGTCCATTCCTTTTAGTAGCTCTTTTTGAGAGCTGTGCTCTTTTGGGCAGTGCTGGTGGGGAAGGTTTTGAAGAAATTATACATCAATAGCCACAGAGTTAATCCTATGCAGAGTTGATCATCCTGAACCTGCCGGCACACTCGATGAGCAGGTGGAAGATTGGAATGCCCGGCTTTCCGATGCCATTGAGGTTGTTGCCCCCCGGCGTCCTCTGCGTCCCCGTTCACGGCTGGCTCCGTGGTATACCGAGGAGCTACGCCATATGAAACGGAAACTCAGACGACTAGAGCGAGTGTGGAGGAAATTTCGTGATGAAGCCACGCGAACATCCTATAGGACGTTTATGAAGGCCTATGAGATGGCGACGAAAGAGGCGAAGAGAGACTTCCTCTCCTTTTCTCTCGCATCTGCTAGCTCCCGCCCGGCACAACTGTTTCGTTTAATTCGGACTTTGACCTCATTACCTGCAGGATCTACAAATTCTCAATTGGCTATTAGCTGTGAGGCATTTATGAGCTTCTTTGCAGACAAAGTCGCGTCATTTCGGCCAGGACCTTCCTTCTGTGTTGAATACAATTACCGAACTAGAGACTCCCTTGCCGCCTTCCTGCCCTTGTTTGTGGATTTTCCTATACTCCGAAGCCAGTGTCGACAGGGTTCTGGCTGCTGTTAGAATCCTACTGCCTCCTCTGGATCCGTGCCCCTCCTGGCTTATTAAAGCTTGCCGGGGGGGGCTCTGACCCCACCTGTTAGAAGATCATCAATGGCTCCCTTGAGCAAGGAGTCTTTCCGGGTGGGTTGAAGGAGTGAGTGGTCCGCCCACTCTTAAAAAGACCATGCGTTAGATCCAGGAGATCTGGCCAATTGCACCGCCCCGTCTCCGAATCTGCCGTTTCTGGGGAAGGTAATTCCAAGAGTGGTGTTGGAGCAACTTCAGGGCTTCCCTGGAGGCCTTTACAGGCTTTCGATCCCTTCCAGTCCGGCTTCCGTGCTGGGCATGGGACGGAGACTGTTCTAGAGCCATCGCGGACACGCTCCGCGTACAACTTGACCAAGGCGGATGCGGCGCTGCTGAGCCAGTATTAGACCTTACCTCAGCGTTTGATATGGTCAGCCGCGACCTTTTGGCCCACCGCCTGGCCGCTTCCGGAGTGCGGGGCACTGTCCCTTCAGTGGATTGTCCTAAGTTCCTCCCGGTAGGAGTCAGCAAGTGTGGTGTGGGGACCAAAGCCTCACAGAGGTGCCCACTTCAGTGTGAAAGGTGTGCCTCAGGGGGCATTAACTCTCCATATTGTTTAACATCTATATAGACCACTTGCTCAGTTGGTGCGGGAGCTTTGGAGCTGATCTGTCACCAGTATGCTGATGACACTCCAGCTCATTCTGCTGATGTAGGGGGGGACAGTTGCTGCCCCTGCGGCTCTACAGGATGGTTTGGAGGGGGTTGCTGGATGGTTACAACAGAGCAGGTTAAAACTGAATCCATCGAGCCCGGAGATCCTTTGGCTGGGCGCCCGGGGGGGGGCGGGGGGGGGGGAGTTTCCAGCTGCCGGAGGTGGGAGCGGGCTACATTGGCACCAGCCTCCTCCGTTCACTTGGCAGCCTGGGGGTCCACCTGAATTACGTCTCTTTCAATGGAGACCCAGGTGGCCCATATAACCCGGTTCGCGTTTTTTCATCTTCGACAGGCCCGGCGGTTGGCCCCCGCCTCTCCCAGGCAGACCTACGCCACTGTAGTCCATGTAGCGGTCACCCCTCTAGAGTTTAGACTGGCCTAAGCTCGCTCTACATTGGGCCTTCCCTTACGTCTGATCGAGGAAGTTGAAACTGGTACAACATGCAGCGGCGCGTGTGCTCACAGGTGGTGCCTTTAGAGAATTTGTTCCAACCTGTGTTGCGTCGCCTGCATTGGCTTCCGGTTGAGTTCCGAATCATTCGCCAAGGTGTAGGTACTTTCCTGCTAAGGCCTTACGTGGTCTGGGACCCCATTGCCTTAGCGGGGCCGTCTTACCCCATATGTCCCTCTGCGGCCTCTGCGTTCGGCAGAGGCCAACTTACTAGTTGTCCCTAGCCCCTTGATGGTGCAGTTGGCCTCTACCCGGGACAGGGCCTTTACAGCCCTGGCCCCTGCCTAGCCGGAACACTTTACCACCAGCTATCCAGACCTCACCGGGATCTTGGAGAGTTCCGCGGGGCCTGTAAGATTAGTGTTCCACCCGGGCGTTTTGGAGGGGCTGACCGCTGAAGTGTGCCCTCCCCCTCCTCCCCTCCTTTTTTACGCTCTGGGCCCTTAATTTTATGGGGCCCTCAGCTTTTTGGGTCTGTTTCCAGGGTGGGTGTATTATGTTGTATGAAGTTTTGTTGGATGCCGTTGTAACTTTATTTATTTAATTCGCTGTTTTAACTGGGATTTTAATGTTATTGCTGTTATATTGTGTTGTTTACCGCCCAGAGCCCTTCGGGGGAGGGGCGGTATATAAATTTGATTATAAAATAAATAAATAAATAAATAAATTCAAATAGTGAAGGGGTGGTGGTGGGTGCCAAACCTTGAGTTCTGGGATCTCAGCCACCCTCAGTCAGGCCCCATGAAGAAGCAATGTGGCCAACTGCACAGTCCCACTTGACTCCTTGAAACTGGCTCAGAGCCTCTGAACCAGCCATCCTTAGCTTGTGGCACCAGGTAAGTTTGGGACTGCAGCTTTGGGTTTTTTTCTTTTGTGAAGAAAAAATGACTTTTTCTAGCTGACTTTCTTTGAAATTCTGAATAATTTGCAGTTGCATTTGCAGATTTGCATTTGTAAATATGTAAGTCCTGGTCATTTGAATGTATGTGACTCATCTCATAAATCAGAGAAAGGTGAGGCAGTGGCAGTTGGGAGGGAAGGAGTTTGTAGCATCTGGTGCATTGTTGAATATTGTTTGAAAAGCCACCTGTTTTTTTGTTTTGGGGTTTTTTAATACCATTAGCCAGGTTTTGTTCATTTACTGACTCTCTTCTTTTTTGTTGAAACTGTTTCTATATCCAGAAGACAAAAACAGCCGCTTCACCATATGGGTAAGTTAATTTATATAGTAAATGGCTTTCAGATGTGATGGTTGACAGCCACTGCCACATGCAAAAATGTCCAAAATAATCTGCAGGGGGGGACATAATGTTTAAACTACCCCAAAATTCCATAACAAAAATCTGAGCAGGTGCCTATGGGAAAGTTGCTCATTATCATGTTTGCTCACTATCAATTTTGAACCCTGCCTGGAGCCAACTGTGTACTGTGACAGAGACCAAATTGGCAATGTAGAAACCTGATCCCACAATGACCTAATGAACTCTGTGAAAACATATTGAAGTTTAAATTATGTAAGAAAGACATACTCTGCTGGAAGTGCAATGTTATTGACACAACTATTCTTTTTTCTTGTAATTGTTTCCAGAAGAACCTTGTTATGGTGCTTCAATTTGATCACTTATCTACTAGGTCTAATGGTCATTTCCTTGTTCTTATTTTGGCAGGCAACTGTTAGTGCTGGCAAATCATTAAAGCTGACGTAGATTATCTTTAAAAATGTACAGTTTGAAGGTAAGTAGCTTATTTTGAAGGATTTAAGTTAATAATGTCTCTTCCAGCCCTGAGTCTGATATATCAGGCTACAAGAGAGCAGCTTTACTTGGTAGCTACATGAGAACAAAAGTAATTTGAACAAATAAATATGTGCAGATAGGTCTGTTGTAGTTTTTTATTGTGTGTATTGTAGATTCTTTTTTTAACTTGATGCTGGATGCTTTTGATGTTTTTGCATCCTTGCAGTTTTTGCTGTTTGTTAGCTGCTTTGAGGAGACAAAGTGGGATATCAATATTTCTAATAAATAAATGTGACACTAAACAGGGCAACATCTGGGATGAGCATAGTAGGTTCACTGACCATCTTGAGGGGAAGAAAAACAGCTTTCTAATTTGTGACATGACAGTTTTCAATTCCAATTTATTTTTAGAACGGGAACATTTCTGATTAAAAAACAAACAGTGGTGGTTAGTGCCCACTACAAGAGCTGTCCAGGCCTCCCAGTTCTGTCCATTCAAGATTATACCGTGCATAGGGTGGAGTTTTCAAGATTATGAGCTCAGTTTTGAAGCTTAATTGGGCCTAAAAGAACCCCTCTAGGCCCAGACTGGGGTGTATGTGTGTGAAGCCACTTCTGGGAGCAGTGTGGCTTTGCACCAACACATTCGCCCCTCCATTGGCATAAAGGATACCCTCATTGGCACAGAGAGCAAGCATGCTGGCATCTGACTGCCCACAGCTCCACAGTGGCAAAACATGCATGAGGGCTCTAGCGGATGCCAGTGCAGAGGGAGTGGATCAGGGCATTCCCGGTGGTGCAGTGGTGAAGCTACAATGGGGACATCTGGGGACAAACGTCCTGGGTGCCCCCTGGTGAGTCACGTGGGGGTAGAAATTCACCCTCACACCCCTCCCACTTCCCCCCTCGACCCACCCTTTCAGGCCCGGCAGAAGCTTTTCAGTTGGCTGCTCTTTGCAGCTGGCTGAACTAAGGTAAGTGGGTGAAGGGGGGGCACCGCAGTGCCATAGTGGGGCACCCCCTTTCACCTCACCCTGCCAGGTCCAGCAGAAGCTTTGTAGCTGGCTGATCTTTGCAGCCAGATGAACTAAGGTAAGTGGGAAGGTTGGTAGGGGGCCATGGGGTGGCAGGGTGCTGCAGGGGGTGGAGCTTGGGTGGCATTTTGCCCCTGGCGTCATTCCCCCCCATGCCTCTGCGGTGGTGGAGCCAACTTTAGTCATCTTTCACTCAGACTTTGGACTCAGGAGTGCCACAGCTGAGGCCTGGGAATTGTGCAATTCAAAAGGGTGGTGTAACTCCATTGAGCCCTATAGAGGGCTTTCCTGTTGACCAAGGTTTTCTTTGTGTTCACTGCCTACCCAAACTCCTGGAGGTCCTCAAGAGGTGGTGGTGCGGCAGTAGTGCTGTCTCCAGATGCCAGAGTCCTTGGATGAGGTTGTATAGCGATTATGACTGTGAGCATAGGATGGTGCTATAGGGGAATCAGGTGAACTTCCTATTTATTTAATAAATGTATTAACTTAAAGTAAAAGTTTCCAGACTTTTTTTAAGCCTGATTCCAAAAATAGTATAAAAAACCACATGAAGGAATTTGCTGTTGGATCTGCTAATTTCCTTATACTGAGTTTGTATGTTTTTAGACAGAAATGATATGTGTATTGTATACCATTTATTTGTGTAATATAAAGTGGTTTGTTGATGCATAAAAAATGCAGTATCTTTAATCAGAAATCATAGAAAAATAAAGAATTATGGTTTCTCTTCAAATTTAAGAGAAGCAGAATAGAAATGAAGATTTTCAAGCTGAAAAAGCAGGGATGAGATCCTTAAAATTATCCCTAGATGGTCCACGTTTCCACCATAGACTGACTGTAATGTTTGACTGGCAAACATTTAACGAAAGGCACATAGCAGATGGGCTCACTGATGTATGTATGTCATCAAGTGTTTTTCTGTCCAGACACACCAGTACTGTTTTAACATTACAAAAAGGACATCATATTTCAAAACATGATGAAACTGGTTTTTAATTGAATGGCCATGAGATGTATATTTTCCATGCAGAGTTATCATTTTTATTGTCAATGTTAATTTTGGTTGGTCTCCAGTAGAATATCTGAGTCCAGTAGCACCTTAAAGACCAACAAGTTTTTGAGAGACAAAATTCTCTTTATTATATCTGAGAAAGGGAACTTTCCTGGACATCTTGTTGGTCTTTAAGGAACTATTGTCCCAGTTATTAATTTGAATATATTATTTCATATCACCACAATCCTCAATATATTTACTTAGCAACAGAATTCCTAACAATTTGCTTGGTTAGGGAATGTCTGTACAACCTTTTGTGTCCTATTAATCTGTCTTGTGTTAACATCTATTACTGCAAAATCTGTGTCATAACATTGTCTTTTTAAGAGCTTCCCTAATTTCCACAAAAGGCACACAAGGAAGCTGACTGAAGACAAAAGGGAAAATATTTACCAAGTTTTATTTACTTATTTAAAGAATGTACAAGATGATGTACAACACATATAAAAATCCAGCATAACAAACCCATAGCCAAGATGACATCACAATAAATGCTTTATGAAAGGAACTGTTACTTGGAGAGAGTGTAAAAGAATACAATGGCGCATAATATATAGTTTGGGTCTTATAAGTCCAGCCAGCCTATTTGATAGTGGATTCACTGTATCATCATTTTTGCATTGTGTCATGTATGCTCATCTTCTTCTGTATGTTTCATTTCCACCAGTGACTCCAAAACCCTGTCTGTAAGGCTGAACACACTCAAGCAAGTCGACTTTATAAAAAAGGAACAAACTTTATTGATTTATGTCGCCCTAGCTACAGGGTGCTGGAACTGAGGGTTCTTGCCCTTAGTTCCAGTATTTATGGAGTATTTGAACGGGCGGTCATGGCTGTGATTGGTCCTTTCTCCCGCTGTTGAGAATTGGCGGAAACTGGTGATTCTGGGAAACGTAGTCCTGACACTGTCCAGATGCCCATGAATGGAGCTAATCAATGGCATGAATCCAACAGAGTATTTCCATGTCTGAAAACAGGCTGGTGGATTGGGGAAAGAATGGAATGAGGAAATTTCTCTCCCTGAATCACCTTCCTTACTTCCATTCTTCAACTGAATTCCATAAATTCTATACATGTACACAGAGGCTTTATGTGATTAAAGTGTACCTTGCAAAAAAGTATAAGCATAGAATATGAACCACTGTATGTATCAATGTCTAGAATCTGGACCACTGTATGTATCAATGTCTAGAATCTGGAAATATCCAGTGATCCACTAGTGGAAGGTATTGGTGACTGTGAGTCTTTCTTAAATTCCCATCTCTCCAGCAGTCATATCTAGTGCTAGGAAAGCTTATTCCCTGAGACATAGATCCTGTGGGGACTAACATCCATACTGATCCACAGGCTCCTGTGAGAAGGGAAAACAAACCCAAAATCAAGCTTCCTACCTCTTCTGTCAACAGAGCTCCTCTGATGTCCAAGGAGGATGGCAATAATTTAACTCGATTCCCCCTTCTCACTGGAGTCCAACAAATTCCCTTAAACTTCTTAGTTGAACCCAAAGAACCAGATTGTTTAGTTACATGTGGTAGAATAACACAATGGTCATACATGGAAGATTACTCTGAGGTAAAAGGTGTATCCTCTACTTTAAATAAAACAGTTGTTTTCACCTAAACATAAATCCCATTAAATCACAGATGATTTATGGCAACCATGTAGGATTTTCAAGGCAAAACACTTTAGGATGTGATTTGCCATTACCTGCCTCTACATGGGCATTCTGAGAGAACGGTGACTGGTCCAAGGTCACCCAACAGGCTTCATGTGGTAGAGTGGGGAATCAAACCCAGTTCTCCAGACTACAGTCTGCTGTTCTTAACTACTACACCACAGTAGTGTATGTTGTGTATGTATTTGTTTATTTAGAAGTAAAACAGTTTAATGGCTTCAGTATCATTTCAGATACATACTGTTCTTCTTTCTCTAAATTTCATTAAACAGACATAGCTACAAAGACTTATTTCCCTCACTTGTCAGGCTAATAACTTCCACAGAGCTTAGTTTCCTCCTTTGCCATTTAGAATAACTTCCACCCAGAACACAGATTTCTCTCACAGCACTTCACTCATCTCTTCATCCACTCAGCTTGCTTCTCCACACCCTCACACACAACCCATTACCAAACCCAGTCAACTGTGCCCCCTAGGGTATAGCTACCATCCGATCAAAACACACTTTGATCATCCATCTGGCTCCCCTTTTTCTTATGCTAGAGACCCATATTTTGAACTAAATAACAACATACATATAAAACCTTACATTAAATCACAGAAATAACATGGACACAAAATATTTACATAGCAAAACACTGCACAAGCCATTAACAGCATCGGCTCTGAGTTGCTTTTAATTTTCACATCTAATTTTCTGAATGTTGTACATCCTGTTCCTGTGACTAGAGTAATTTTGCACTTTCTTCAAAACATTTTTATGGCTCCCCACCCCCTTTCATTACTTTGCTGCTGTTCAGCTGCTTGTAAACAGGACTCTTAACTGAATCCTGTTTTTAGCCAACAGGAAAAAAAACCTTGTAGTCTGAGCTTAAACATATCCTTTAGACATGAATGTTAGAGGAATAATCAACTGCAAATACTCATGTTACTACTGGTAAGCCTGGACCTGCACAAATGAAGGAAGCTCTTGGAGAAGTAGTATTTTGGGGTGTCCAATGAAATTGTGCACACTCTGACCCCAGGATCCCTTTTAATGTGTTTTACAATGCTGACATGCAGTTCTAAGAACTTACAATGTAACACAGCTGTTTAAGGTGGCTAGGCAGGTGTTGAATTCCTAACTAATGTAAATAGGTTTGTTCCTAGCCCTTCTTTAAGGATTTAGGTTTCTTGATTGGATAGCCCAGCCTAGCCCAGCCTTGTCAGATCTTAGAAGCTAAGAAGGGCTGGTCCTGGTCAGTATTTAGAATACAGACCACCAAGAAAGTTCAGAGTCACTACACAAAGGCAGACATTAGCAAACCATCTCTGAATATCACTTGCCTTGAAACACTTATGGAAACTCTGTAAATCGGCTGTGATTTGATAACAGAAAATGGCATAAATAAAGATCACCAACACTGGATGCAGTCAGACTGAGAGTTTCATGAGATAAAGTCAGATAAGAAGTCTACAGTTCACCTCTGAAAAGGTGCTGTTCTTTCATTTTTTCAAGAGGTGTGCAAAGACTGACACATGCTATTCTATTCTAGTTCTTTTCCACTTGTGCCCCACTATCTTTCCCCAGAGGATTTGCTATGCCTCTATAATGCTTGATCTGTAAATGAAAAGAAAAGCTGCCTTACGCAGGCACTGTTGATAATGTAATTTTTTTTATCATAGGTCTGGCTTAAAATAAACCTTTGCATGGCTTTGGAACACAGCATTAATGGAAGCTGTGACTTTGTGTCTCCTGTAAACGAGGGTAACTCTAAACAGCAGATTACCAGAAAGTAGAATTCAAAAGTTTATTCTTCAAAGAGCTCAGAGTGGCGTACAAATTTCTGTCTTCCCCTAATCCAAGAATGACCCTTCCCACAAACATTCTACCTCCTCATACCCACCCCAACCTGATATGCAATTTTTATGTCTTTGTCAACAGTGGCATGAAACAACTTGTTCGAACTGAACACTGTATTGGTGTGTCTATGTATTCTGTTGAATGTGAGCAGTCTCAACTAGACTTAAGTTGTGAACCTGATCACACCTGCTGAGAGGTCATGCTGCAATCAATAGGACTTACTTTTAAGCAATTCTGTATAGGAATGTTCATAAGATTCATTTTTGTAATTGTTTTAAATCTTTGCATTTCTGTGATATTTCACAGGCCTAGTGGGTACCACAAAATGCAACATTCCTGGAATGCTCAATGCTCTCTCTGGTCAGATTGCACTTTGCTTGTTATTTGGATGCTGGCCACCCAAATCTTTTTTTTAAAAAACGGTTCTTTTTTTAATATCTAAAGCTGGATTGAAAATGCTCTCACACAACTTTCCTTGTCGCTCATAGATTCCTGCACAGCTCTCCCCACCACTTCTCCATAATCCTTGTTATATGTTAAATGACCCGTACTGTCCAGTTTGCCAAACCACTTATGATCCTCTCCTACAGCTCTATAGGCAGGGCTGTATGCTATCCTTCCCCTCATGGGCTCAGAGCAGCTTCCAACATAATAGATATACATATAATAAACCATACGTTTAACCACAACTTAACTAACAACTCTTACAGGGAAATTCAAATATGCAATTTCTCCCTCCATGGACCAATCACAAACCTGTAAAGATATTAGCAATTCCCTCAGTCAAGCTCTGTACATTTTCCTGGTACAGGCCACACTGACTGAGGAGATAAGAGTTTTAAACCACATGTTTAATCACAACTCAACTAACAGCTTAACAAACCCTTTCATTGTAATAACTCCTATAGGTGAAATTCTAATATGAAGTTTCTTCTCTCACATATTTGCAAGGAAATTTTCAGTTCCCTCAATCAAGCTCTAAGCCTTCCCTCTCCTGCTGCATGTTACAGTTACTGATGGGGATGAGCTCTTGCATTGGTAATATGTGTGCAACTTTACAAACTGCCCATGCTCAATCAGCTTCTGTTGTCTAGATCATAAAGTCCAAAGCTTCCAATGAAAATAAAATGTGAACATGAAAATGGCATTGGTTATATTTGGTGGTCCTTTCCATCATTTCAGAGCAAAAATGTACTCCTTCCTTCAGAAAGATATGACAAAAGGAAGGCAATGAGCAAGAAACCAGCCCTTCCCCCAATTTGTTTACTATTCTTAGTTGGAAGCTCTATGCTATTACAGAGTGAGAAGCAGCCAGAATATGTGACAGTAAGCTAACACCTGCTGAGCAGTTTCAAATATTTGGGAAATGGCTGAGGAAATGATAAAGCCCTTAGATACTTGCCTAATGAGACAGGTGGCAGGAAGTGATACCGGCCAAAGTTCTACTTACAGCTCTCATGAAATTTCCAAAGTACACTGAAAAGAAAGCACTCCAATTCAGCCCAATCCTGTGGTTTCGTCTGAGAGTTGAAAGTATGTGGGAGAGGAGCCTTCACCGATTTCAGGGAGGACAGCCCTCATTGACTTCATCTCATATGCATGGTGCATCGCTGCAGACTAACTTTATGACTTTTAATGACTCCAGAGCACCTCATCACTTGTGAAGAAATATGCTGGAGTTTGCCTTCACTCAGCTTGACAAGGTGATGGGAGTTACATTTTGCCCTCCCCTTTCCCCCACTCTTATATGAAAACACTTGTCAGTGCTATCAAATTGGTGAGACAAGCACCCATGACACCTTGAGGAAAATATAACTCGGCTGACACCCCAGTGTGTACACGCACAGTGCATGCAATAGCAACAAAGCCTACATTCAAGTGAGATATGCAAATCCCCTCTCCCATTTTGCCTTTCTCCATTTCCATGGTGCTTTCCTGCAGTGCTGCACATTAGATGATTAAAAAGCATCACAAACCACCACCTAAGCCAGGAAATAAGTGTTTTTCTCCACTACGAACATTCCATTGAATGTTGCTGGTTGCTTCAGGAGCAATTCTGTGCCATACTGTCTGATTACTTTTTTAAAACATTCAGTTCTTAGTGCTTATTTCTTAGCTCAGAGAAATCACTTACCTTCCTAGCTACAGGAATTTTGTTTACATTCCAATCAGCCACTATGAGTGAATTAAACCACTACCACCATCCTTCAATATTTGCTAATGGGAATTACTTTATTCAGTGAGTACTCAGTGGCAAAAATATCCCTTGTCTGATAAATGGAACAGGGTAGTGTCATTTGCTTGAAGGAGATCCAGAGCCATGAAACTTGTCTGGTAGCCTTGGGTAATAAAAGCCTTTGTAGATTGCAAATATCTTCCTCTCAAAAGCTTAATAGTTGCATTAGCTGGAAAAATATTGCTGGGTGTACTGGGTACAAATTATCATTTGTCCACAATGGATTTGCTAGTTGAAGGAAAATATTTGGAACCATCACTATGACTTATGTAAAGGCCAATGCAGAGGCTATGCAACATTCTGGTTGGATACAGGCTACTAATTAACCCCTTAATTGAATGTAAATTCAGCCCAATTTTTTAGACATACTTTAGTGACCTAGATTAGTTACAGGCCACTTGAATCTACAGGCCAGGATATTGCCACTTATGAAATCACCACCTGTTTTCTTTCTCTGCTCTTGATATAAGTGACCATTCAGCTGACCTTGAAGAGCCTTTTTGATCAAGTGCTCATTTGCTTGTTTTTCCCCCCAAGGGAAAGTGATTGAAGACATCACTGTGAGGTCTTTTTGTTATTCAGCAAGCCTTTATTGGCATAGACAACAGTACAACAATAGTAAAAAACTGATTAAAAACATATACAGCACAGGAAATAAATGTTAAGTGGAAGGAAATCTACTGGCATTTAGTAATTTCCAGAAGAAAGTCTGCCACTATCCTACAGAGAGAAGGATCAGGATTGTCCCGCAAGTAGTGTAATCTAAATAAATCGGGGAGATTGGGTAAATGTAAAGGAGTAAGATTCACATACTTGGATCTGATTTCCTTGAATCTGAAACAGTGTAGTAATTGGTGGGCCAGAGATTCAACTGAGCCATCATTACACGGGCACAATCTTTTAGCCTTTTCTTGCTTGTTAAATCTGCCATGTAACAAGGCAGAGGGCATAATATTAAACCTGGTGAGCATTATGGCTCTCCTTTGAGCAGGGTTTATTAAGCAGTACAGATAGTGTGCCAAGTGGCCCTGTTCAAATGGGAGAGAAAAATATAGGGGGGAGCACGTTTTCTTAGCTGCGGTGATTAGGGTAGACAACTCTCTATCCAATAGTTGACCTTTTAATTTTCTATAAGCTTCTGAGTAGGACAAAGGGCAAAGTGAATCCACTGACAGTCCACTAGAAGCCATTTTTTCCTTGATTATGGAAAACCAAGGGTTGGAAAGGGTGTTAGAGAGCAGACGGTGGTCCAGGGAATTACAGTCTGAGAGAAAATGAATTCGCAGGTGAGGTATTTTAAATAATCATGTTATTCTGAAAGCTACCAGGTTTCTGCAAAAATTGATGACTTGTTCATTTGATGTTCATTTGATGTTCATTTCATAGGGTTACCATCAGGCATGATCTGTGAAGGCATTAAGGGGAAAATAAAAGGAAATGATGTTAATTGGGTTCCCCTGTCCTACTTTCTGCACAATGACATGACTTTAGAGGATAGCAGACTTTTTAAGTCTCTTATGCTAAGCAGGTGGGTTTTCATATACTCTGTAACCCACATCCTTCCAGACATTTGGCTAAAAACCCTAACAAACTATAAACAGCAGTTAAAAGTTCTTCAATCCACTTCTGTCCACTTTCCCACAAGAAGTTCTTTTCATTCACTTTCCTTTTTGTTCTACCAGAAAGACCACCATGTTCTTATTTATAAATGAGTCATTTGTGCTTTACAAATCAAGTCAGTAGGAATCAGTTTCTACTTTGTGTGGGATTTTGGAAGCACCTGACATCCAAATAGCTCCGCAAGTTTTCCTGGAAACTAGCATTGCATCACGTATTTTCCAAACTGTTTTTAGCAATGCTCCTTTCCTCTTGATCTTTAGGGTAATTGCTATCAGATAAGCAAATTTCCAGAACTTCCAGGCTTATGAATACACACATACAAAGGATTTGTTGGTTGTTCTGCCTCAAAATATTAAGCATGTTTTTTTTTAATCCAGTCAGTAAATAAATGGGGTTAAACTACGTGGCCATTAGTGTCCTTTAATTTTCTTTGCTGGATAGTTTATCCAAGCATAAGAATTTTGTGGCTAAATATTTGTGACATTTAGTAAAGATTAAATATACTCTATGAGGTCAACAGTTCACCTTTCCTCCTTTTTTCTGTGAAACTGTCGAGTGCTTTTCTCTCATGAATTGCTGACTGCCATTTTGTAAATGGATTGAATTTCAGTAGTCAAAACTTGTCTTATGGGGAAAGGGATAGTATACTCTATGTAGTTTGTTGGGCTAAGTTTGTGGTAGGGTGACAGAACATCTGTGGAACAATTCTTATTTCCACTGCTAGCTGTATAAAAAGCTCTTTTACATAAAAAGGGAAACTTCCCCCCCCCCCTTATATTTTATCATGAAGGAAAGGAAAGAAATAAACTATACTCTTTTCCATCAAAAGATCTAAGTTGAATTGTAACCATTTGCCACATGCTGGACTGTGTTTTAGAATGCTCCACTTAGATTCTAGTGCCTACCTAGTTATGTAGTGAATGAAGTTATAATTCTACTTAGATCTTTCAGAGGAAACAGTATAATTAGCAAACTAATTTTTCCTTGGTGAGATACGTAATCCTTAGGATTTAATTCTGGTTAAGGAGGGGAAGGGAGATGACATCTTAAATGCATTTCCATTCATTTCTTAATACAACTAGTTTAAATTCTGGTATTTCTTTGCCATACTGAAGAATCATATATACTCCCTGATCAACCTACCCAACCACTTTGGCCATCTTTAGAGTTTAAATAGTGACTACCCAAGAATGGGTCTTTTCAATTGTGGCACCAAAATGATGGCATTCCGTCCCGGGAAAAATAGTTTGTCTTCTTTATCACTGTCTTCCACTAGCAGGTGAAGACTTTTGTTGTTGTTTTTATTTTGCTTTCTCTGATATATTTTCATTACCGCACACCCTTCTGTTTTGTGTGTGCATGTATGTGTTTTGTTAAATTGCTTTTTAAAAAATACATGCATTTTAATTTTGTTTTGATTGTTCATCACCTTGGTAACCCTGAACTACGTTGAAAGGTGGCATAAAATAGTTTAAGTAACTTATTAAAGAGCTCAACCAAAGTTTTTAAATTGAAAAAGAAATCTGAAAGCAACTATGATTCTTTTCTTTTAATAGCCCTAATAAAATACTCCCTCCATTGCAGCAAAAGAGCAGTGAGTGCATTCAAGATATATCTGGAGTAGCTCTCTCTATGGGTTTCACTAACTCACATAAAACTCCCAAGATAGTGCCATACACACTTTAGGAACATCTGTAATTGTTCTTGGTAGAGATTCCACATACTGGCAGATTCTGTACAAGGATGTACTAGGATGTAATAGCTAGGAACACCTTCAGCCCCCTTACAGATATAATTTTTTGGAATTTTTGGAAAGGGTTATATAAAGGCAAATGAATTCAAGAGCAGGTTCAAAATGTTGCACCAGAAACTTTCAGTTTTAGTCTGAAAATTGAAATACTTGGCTAGCTTCATAATGCCAATCAATCAATCAATTTTTATTGTGGCCATAGACCATCATAAACCCCATAACCCCTTCCATTCTGCATTAATCAAGTTTCCGTCAGGAATTTCTTGTTTCTATATTCAGTTAGGCACTTCACTCTTGAAATATCTGGAATTTGGCAGAAGTGCCTCTTTAAGTGTGAAAACAAGCCAGCAGAGCATGCAGGAGAGGAGTGACCTTTCTCTGAGCCAATGGGGCAGAATAATAGGCTGGTATCTTCTTGGCAGATGGGGGCATTTTCCCCATAGACAAAATATCCTGGGATAGACCTGGGATCATATATCCCAGGGTGTTTTTGTCCCGGTTTCTCTCTTCACATGGCTGCCCGTCAGTGCATTCAGGCCAGGAGGAAAAACTCCAGTGAATCATGCACGAGCCCCTGGTTTATTTTCATTTTCTACATGAACGTTTACGTTTATGTAATTTACATTGTTTATGTAGTTTGCATATGTTTACATAGTTTATGCAGGTTCCGTTTTTCTGACATTCTGATTGGCTGCAGCTAAGGGGTGGGGAGAGCAGGGCCCAGGGTGGGCCCGTGAGACCCAGAAGCCAATGTGGAAGTCATGGCCAAATCGGGATGGTTCACTTCCTTATCCCAGAATATATTGGCCGTGGGGAAACCGCCGGGGAATGATTGGGCAGAATGAACCTTCTAGCTTGTGATCACTCTTCAGTGTTGGAACAAGTAATCTATTTAATTTTTTGAGGAGGTCTCGTCTTTTTCATCCCTGTTTGGGCTCCATCCTGAATCCCCCAACACCTTATGAATAAGAAGGTCCTCATTCCTGTCACAGGGAATTTCTCAGAGAAGAAGGCTAGGAATGTAGAGTGTCTATTTATATTGAAGGCAATTTGTGTAGAACTCTGCATATGTCAAAGTCCTTAGTTTCGAATCAGAGCTATGAAAGTTAGATACGTTTAGTTGCCATTGAAATAGGTTATATGTGCATTTTTCATGTGTTGATATTCCATTAAATAAGAGTTGAGCAGCTTACCTCTTTTTTTTTAACTTAAAATGTTTTTTCTTCCTGTAAAAGAATGATGGCCAGATTTTCTTCTGCCTCTGGAAAAAAAAATAAAACCAAATGGCATGGTTTATGTATTCTACTGCAGATTGTTCTTTTCTGTACTTGGATTACTGCCTCAGCTGTTTTTGTAAATATACCTCAACATATTATGACCTTTCAAAGTAAGTTAAAAAAAACCCAGACAGCCACAATGAATAACATAAACAAAAATTTTTATTCTAAGCACATCAAGTAAATATGTCATTAGACTATAGAAAAATGCTGGACGTATGAAGAAGAAAAGTCGGCTTGCTTTCAATTAGCTTTTTGCTTCTAGCTGTGACTTTGGTGAGACCCCTTTATTCTGGCATATTGTTTCAATGAGTTGTATGGAAAGGATTCTGTTGTTTTCTGAAAGAAACAGATCTCAGATCTCCTAGCTCTGGTTCGCTCATAAAGGGACCTTTTTGATAGGACAGCTTTTATGGTGAAAGTCCCCCTTTTTGTTTGATTCTCTTCAGGTTTTCATTCTCTCACAAAGCTCCAAAAAACTCACTGGTTCCCATCTCTGTTGATTACCTCTCATGCTTCTAGCGTACTGATCTCTGTTGTATTTTATTAGAAAGCCTGTACAGTGTGTTTATTGAAAAAGTGTGTTTATTGAAAAAGGCAAACTCTATGCTGGGGATAATTAGGAAAGGAATTGATAATAAAACTGCAAAGATTGTCATGCCCTTATATAAAGCCGTGGTGCGACCACACTTGGAGTACTGTGTTCAGTTCTGGTCACCACATCTCAAAAAGGATATTGAAGAGATAGAAAAAGTGCAGAGAAGGGCAACGAGGATGATTGAGGGACTGGAGCACCTTCCTTATGAGGAAAGGCTGCAGCGTTTGGGACTCTTTAGTTTGGAGAGGAGACGTCTGAGGGGGGATATGATTGAAGTCTATAAAATTATGCATGGGGTAGAAAATGTTGACAGAGAGCCCCCCCCACAATTTATGGCTACCAATCTTGATCCTCTTTGATCTGAGATTGCAAATGCCTTAACAGACCAGGTGATCGGGAGCAACAGCCGCAGAAGGCCATTGCGTTCACATCCTACATGTGAGCTCCCAAAGGCACCTGGTGGGCCACTGCGAGTAGCAGAGAGCTGGACTAGATGGACTTTGGTCTGATCCAGCTGGCTTGTTCTTATGTTCTTATGTTCTTAATATGCATCCCCATTTATACAGATACATTCAGCAACAGAATGTTTTACTGATAACGATGTTAAATGTAGAACATTGCCTCCACACTTTTTCCCAGACAAATCCAGGCGTGAATCTGAACTGGAAACTTAGATTTCCGCTTAGATCACCTTCAAATGTGGAACTCTTTCACTTTGCATTGTATTCTGGATATTCATAAATCTTCCTTCATCTCCTATTAATCACTTGTTTGTCATGTTTGTTCTTTTTTTTTTTAAGATTTCCAAAGGACATTAAATAAGATTTCCAAACACAACATAGATTCTTGGCTGGCGTTACAACCACCAGGAGTGCCCTTCCTTGTGCATTTAAACCACGATAATCAGTACAAAGTCTCAAAGACCTGTCTTTCTTCTTGACAAACAGAACTGGTGCTGCAAAGGAGGCAGGGAGAGGGGAGGGAGGGGTGGCATGCAAGTGAGGGGAGGAAAGGGGAAGGGACTTGGCATCTGGACCTGGCCCACCCACCCTAGCAGAGGGAGGGAGGGAGGGAGAGGAGAGGGGAGTGAGTGAGTGAGGGATGGCATGCAAGGAAAGGGAGTGAGTGAGCGGTGGCACGCAAGGAAGTGGAGGGGCCCCGACATCTGGACATAGCCCACCCACTCTAGTGGAGGGAGGGGAGTGAATGATGGGTAGCATGCAAGGGGGGGAAGGGGAGGGGGTCTGGCATCTGGACCTGGCCCACCCACCTTAGCGGAGGGAGGGAGAGGGGAGGGAGAGGTGGCATGCAAGGGAGGGCCTGGCAGGTATGTATGGGCACAGGCAAGTAGGCAGGCCCCAAACTGTTTATGGCTTTGCACATCAACATCAACACCTTAAATTGGGCCAAGAGTAAACTGGGAGCCAGTTAAGTTCCTTAAAGACCAGCATGATGTGCATTCAGCCAGTTGTACTGGTCAGCAGGCCAGCTGCTGCAATGCTGCATCAGCTCCAGCTTTCAGAGCTTCTTCAAGGGCAGCTTCACATAGAGCGTATTACAGTAGTTCAGTCAAGAGGTTACCAGAGCTGTAACACTGCGGCCATGTCCCTTTTGTCCAAAGATGGCTGGTGTACTACAACCCAGCATAATAAAGTGGAATGTATATGGGTAGTTAACTCTAATCCAGTTTTTGGGAATTTACTTGTATAATTGATATCACAATAGCAATGATTAAGTCAGTGACACAAATATATTTTGTAAATGATGATGTCTTTCAGTTGCCTCTCTGTAATGCCAGAACAATTGTCTGCAGAAACAATTTACATATTTATATGCAATTTGTGTTATATATTATATTATATATAAAATATTATATGCTGGGATTCAGAGAATACCACCATATAATATTTATTATTATTGCTCTTGGTAACATAAATATATAATCAACTGAGATTCTGAATCCTACCAGTGGATAGATGCTGAAATTATATACAGAGTTCTCTAGTTGTGTAAACAAGCTCATTAAAGATTTAAAAAGTTGAGTAAAGGACTGTAAGAACAACTGGAATTAGAACAGTGACATTTAGGAAAATTGGAGACTTGAATATGGTCACTCAACAGAACTACAGTTGTAATAACATTTAGATGGGAAATGAACTCACCATCCAAAGTTGGAGAAGTCCTGACTTCAAGAATTTCAGCCTCTATTCATCTGTTTCGTAAGAGAACTTGCCCAACAGAGGCGAAGCGTTCATGGGGACATGTGGGGTCACATATCCCGGGCGCACATCAGTTGGTTCCGTGGGGACCAGAGAATTGCCCCACACCCCTCCCCTCAAGCCCACAACTGCCAGGCTGCTCCTTTAGGTGGCAGAGCCTCTGCCAGCCGAAGGAGCAGTAAAGCTGGGCCGCCACTAGGCAATCCTTGGCCCCACTACGCCAGGCTGCTCCTTCAAGTGGCAGAACCTCTGCTGGCCGAAGGAGCAGTCTGGCTGGGCCGCCACCGGCCGCCCTTTCATACAGCCAGGCTGTTCCTTAAGGCAGCAGAGCCTCTGCCAGCTGAAGGAACAGCCTGGCTGGGCTGCTGCCATGTGCCCCTCGGCCCTACCCTGGCAGGCTGCTCCTTCAGGCAATGGAGCCTCCGCTGGCTAAAGGAACAGCCACAGCAGGGAGGAGGCTGGGCCAAGGGGTAACGGCAAACTCCCTTTACTAAGGTGAGGTGTAGAGAGGAGTGGCAGGGAACTGGGAGAGTGGTGACGGAGGAAGGCAGCAGCAGATAGGGGGCAGCTGTAGCAGGTGTTGCCTTGGGTGCCATTTCCTTCCCCCCATGCCTCTGTTGCCTAGTTCACCTGTTCTCTTAATAGTCACAAGAACACATACCTGGGGAACAGTTGGGATTGTTTTCAAGTTTAAAATAAAGTGGGTTTATCTGACCATCTGTTTGTGAAGGGCACACTGATTTCCTACTGTTCCCTCTATCTTGGCTACTCCTAGGTCACAAGATCTATGCAGAAGAAGATCTGTGATTTTTGGTGGGCAGGAGCAAGGAGGGACAAGAGGATGAAATTTAAAGGAGTTGTGCTTGCAGAACAGGAAGGAGAAGTAGTCTCTCCTCACTCCAGGTACTCCTCCCTTCCAGAAGTACAGCTTGTTCCTCTGCACTGGTGTTGTTACTGTAAAAGAACTGCACCACTCCAGAGGAACACAGAAATACTTGGTCTTCCACCCAGAATCATGTAAACCATACAAAAGTAGTACAAAAGGAGATGCTAAAACATCTCTAATACAAGCAGAATTAGTGGAATCGTAATTATATTACGCTACACATAATTGTTGGAAGTGAATATGATCATTAGCTTGCTGTGCAAAAATGTCTGAATAAAATATATAGGGTGAGACACAAAAGATAACTAAATAGAATAGAAGTCTGATTGTGGGGAAAATGATTAAAAATTCCTTTAATCCTAAATTTCCAAGAATACCATTATTTTTGGAAAAGTTCCACCTAGTACATTTATTCCTTCATTTCTTGACAAAATGATGTGTTGCTCCGAGAAAAGAGGAAGAAGGGAAAATGAAAACTGTGTGAAAGTTTTAGCCTTTGATCGCAGTTCAGAGTTTACAATGTATGGCTACGTGCCTAGTTTTTGTAAGGCTACTCATTTTCTGTAAACTTCTACAGCTCATTTGAAAAGAGGATGAAATGTCAGGGAGGCAAAACAAGGCACTATAGTAGTAAGTAAATGGTACTAATGGTAGTAAGCAAAAGAAAATAATTAAGAGGAGCTAAAACATCTCTAATATAGGTCAAACAACTGGAATCTGAATTATATTGAAATACTAAACATCTTTGTGGGGGAAGTGAATATGATTACTAGATTGCTGCTCAAAGATGCTTTTCATTTTGATTTACTGAATGATCTGGAAATATAAATACTACAGTGTGCATTTTAAGAGCAAAACAAAATTATTTAGAATCTGAGACATAGCTAATGAGCCAACTTACTCATTATTATGGCTCATGCATGATAACAACACAACATTTGGTTCTCAGCTCTGGTTCTGTAAAACTGTTCTTTATTTATTGCCATGTATTTCTAACAGACCAATCCGTGTATTCTTACCTATCGCATGAATAGATTTGTCTTTGGAGGAAAAGTGTGCATGCACAAAAAAGCTAGTACCAAGAATAAAACTTTGTGGGCCTTAAACTTTGTGGGCCACTGAACGGAAAAAAAAATTCTGTCGCTTCAGGCCAACATGGCTACACATATGAATTTATTTTAACCTATTAAACTGCATCCACACAATTCATTTAATAGTTCAAGATGAACCCTACTAGCTGTAGCATGTGCAGTGAGTGGCAGGTTGAGTGCCTGTCTGTGGAGGTGCATTCCATATGTACATTTAGGAGGCAAGGGAACAGCCTGGCTTCTTGAAGCCACAGAGGAAGTTGTACCCCTAATCTTATCACTTCTGTCAGTGGCCCAAATAGCCATTTCCTACTGAATACTGAGCTGGGGCCAAAGCTGCTTTTCTGCTCAAAGGAGATTCAGGCAAAAGACTCCTTTTCTAAAGGGAGCTTTGGATCTTCCAAGGCTATGAATCTCCGGCAGCTCTTGTGCAGCATGTAATAGAGAGCATTGAATAGTAGAAAATTTTCTCCAAGTGTTTCCTAATGTCTAGTGAAGCTTCTAAGGTTGAAAAGACTGCCCAGTTTTGTGGTACGTTTACCTGCATTTTATATGGTAAAATTACTTGGATTTCTGAAGAGAATGTTCTGAGATCATCACGTTACCCTCAGTTATATACACCTTGTCATGTGCTATCAGTTGCAGTAAATATTACATGACAATAGATATTATTAGTGGTTGGGATTGACTCTCGGTTTTGGTTCTCTCACTTTTAATAGCTGTTTTATATTTTGCCTGTGGGCTAAAAACTAGACTACAGCCCACTTTTCTACATTTCTGCTTTGACTGTCATGCACCAAATGAACATTTTAAAAAATGGGAAATCCCATGCAAAAAAAGAAAACCAAACCAAACTACGGTTTATGTATATGTTGCTACGTGAAAACAAGCCCATCATATGAACAGGTATTTCATGCAATGCCAATTTTAGTGCTTTATAATTGTACTGTCACTTTACTAAAATTTTGGGTTTTGATGACAATAATAGCAGCAAAGGTAATTTTGTGTAGTCAGAAAACTTTGTAGGCTTATGGGGCAGTCCTATGCAGATCTGCTTCGGTATAAACCCACTGATTTCAGTTAAAAGCACACATCAAGTCACCTTCTACTGAATCAGGCCAGTGGTCTATCAGGGTCAGTATTGTTTACTCAGACTGCCAGCAACTCTCCAGGGTTCCAGATGTTCCAGATGTTCTTCAGTTCCTCTTTCCTGGTCCTTGGGAATTGAACCTGGGACCTTCTGCATGCCACTGAGTCATGTCCCTCCCCCCTTAAATTGATGTACGAAGGAGATAGAGAAAACATGACACAAGGTCACAGCAGGTTTCATCCATACATGGCAGCCCACAAAATGGCATAAGTGAAAAGCCACAAAAATTAGCCAACAAAATTTTATTTTCAGCACCACACACAGAAAAGGTACATTATATGTGCATTTAAAAACTAACAGAGAACAACCAATTTCCAACAAAGCAACTTTTAAGAAAGGCTAACATGGAATTGCTGCACTAAAGTTTATCGAGGTTGTATTTGCTTTACAGTGGAAACAAGATGAAGGGTTTCTCAATCACTACAAGTATCAGTTTAGCTTACCAATGGTAGGAAGATGGATTTATTGCCAGATTACTTCTGTTCTTAATGGCCATTAGATCTGCCTTGTATATTTCTGAGCTTTCCATAGAAATTACAGACCATAGATTTTATATTTCATGTTATTTTGGCTCTATTTACATTTTTCTCATATGACTATGTGCGTATGTGTATGTATGGAGTGAAGGTTCACTTCAAACGTCTGATGATGTCATGCCCCCACAGAAGCCTTTATTATTTTCATTGTTAAGTGTCAGTTTCCCATAGATAGCATGGGTTCAGGCCTCTGTATAGTCTCGAAAGGGAGGGAATTTTAGTTAGCCCCTGTCCCTTTAAGAAGTTTCCCAAGAGGCAGCCTTTCTGTTATCTCCCAGCAATGTCCCTGTTTAACTCAGTTCAGTTCAGTACAGGTGCCCAAGGAGTTAGGAGGCAGAAGTATTTTGCCACATTGCTGCCACACACATACAGGGCCATACAAGCAATACACACACATACATACACAATAACAATGTCAAAGGGTATATTGAGCATCCCAGCCACAAAGTTGGGAAGCTTCCTCTTTACAAGAGAGATAAAAGTAGCCAGATAAAGACTCAATGAACTTAAAGAACTTAAAGACTTCCCTGGAAGCAGTTAAAGAAAGAACAAAAGTCTACAGCTTCTACTGTCCAGTCAAGCAAGTACTTTATTTTACACAGACCCTGGGAGGAGTTAGGGTCTCCATTCTTCTAAATATTAAACTTTTTGTTTGAACTGTTAAACCTTGCTTGTGACTCTCCCACTCTGTTCTGGCCGGGTACAGGACACCAGAAACAGTTTAGCTTGGGGAACAGAACAGATGAGGTGGGCCAAAGACCACAAAATCTTTTCACCAGTCACTATGCTTGTTTCTAAGGTGCTGCAAGACTCTTTTAAAAAAATATAGCAGACAAATACAGCTACGGGTCATGAAACCTGTAGTCACATACAATAAACCCTTGCACAGGTGAGGTCATAAGTAGGTTTAATGAAATATCACACAAGAACCAAATGCAAACAGAGGGTTCTATGGTCACTGTTTTGCGTGTACTTTTTATCTGCACTCCTGGACACTACATTGGTCTCCTTTGTAGCGGCAGACAACCTGTTTGCCTATATGATTGCCTTGGAGAAATACACTAATAATGGCCACTAGATGTCACTGTTGGTCTCTGCTATCTTGGTCTGTGAAGTTTGTTAATACCTTATATAGCAAAAAAACACTCTAAGATTATTCTAAGTTTCTTGACTGCAAGGAGAATGTTATTAGGGATATATTCTGAGACATGTCTGCCTAAATAACTGTTGAGAAATACAGCACAGAATATTAAATCACATTTAATAGAATAACTAAGCAATTGTTAAAACGCAAGCTACCCACGTTCATTCAAAAATATTCCACAATTCAATACTCATTTGTAAAAAAACTGACAATATTTCCCTTCAGCTAATCACTGCAGGGATTTCCGAAACCAACCAGGTTGTCCAAAACAATAACGAGATGTGCAAATATACAGATTATTCTGCATACATAGCAGTTTAATATGATTATTTTGATAAGTAAAATCATGAAAAAGATTTATATTTTTGAAAAAATTAGATATAGATCCTATAATTCTATTTCTACTCTCAAGTCTGGAAGTACGATAATAATTACATAGAACAACTGGAATAATTCGACACATAATAATCACCATATGGAATATATTTCCTGAGGGTGGAGTACTGGAATGCTACTAGGGATGAGTTGGAGGCTACCAGATGGTGTTAGCAAGGGCTGCATCACAACTTTTAGATTCTGGGAGTCATTTTCTGCAGGGGGCCTGGTTTTGCTACTTATATGGTTGGCACAGAGGCCAGCCATTATACTGTTAGATATAGGGATGCCTTATGCTCACTAGCCTTTTATGAATGCTTTGGTTTTAACGTATTTCCATGTAGAAAGTGCTCCCCAAAAGCAGGAAATTGGAAAATCACTGTGATTCAACAACAGTAATATCAATAATACAGTTATAATACAGATTTTCTTTCTGGTGGAGACTCAAAACAATTTACATTGATCTGTCCTTCACTGTATCCTCCCAAGAACCCTGTGAGTGTGGCTAGGGCAAGAGCATGTGACTGGTCCAAGTTCACACAGCAGGTTTCCATGCCACAGTAGGCATTTGAACCTGGATCTTCCAGATGCTGGTCTAACACATGAACCTGGGCATCCAGTCCTGAGACCACCTTGGAGCACCTAGCAGACAGCAGAAAGTTTGCAGAGAGAGAAAAGCTTGATGAGAGAGATTTCATTTCAGTTCTAATGTCAAAATATTTTGCTGACTGTCAAAAATAACATACATGAATGACTTATTGGTTCTCTCTTTCATATTTAGGCGGCAGTTTGCATGTGTTGCTGTGGTGCGTGTTTGACCCACTCGAGCCAGTGCCCCGTAGTTTTTCCTTTTCAACAGCACTTGAGCATTATGCTACAAACATGGGGAGAAGCTCGTTTGCTTCTTGCTTTCCGCAGGATATCATGTAGGCTTGTACATACATAAGAAGGAATGCAAAGAATACTACACGATAAAGAAACATTTCACTTACTCATCCATTGGCTTCCTAGGTCTCATGCACAAAGAGCGACACTTACCGTGAAGGTGTCTTCTCTTCAGTGGGACTCAGTCATCCAGGCTGATTAGGTCACGCCTCAACTCTTATTTGCATATGCTTTTGGACTGTAATGGGCCGTCCCTCTCCAGTCATAGGAATCTTTGCTCCACATCTACTTCCATATTACCACACCAGTAAACTTTTCTTGCAGGGGAGAGAGAGTGGATGACTTCACCCCACTGAAGAGAAGATGCATTCATGGTAAGTAAAGTGCATCGTTCTCCAACAGTGAGGCAAAGTCATTCAGGCTGGTTACATACCAGAGCAGCCACACTAGGGTGGGATACAGTAAGACACCTTGAACTGTGCTTACAGCTGTCATATGTAAAAAGTTTACCTTAAAAGTCCTGCTGCGGGACTCACCATCCAAGAACACTGCCAACTGATTCTCATAGGTCTACTTGATAGTGCCTCACAAAAGTCGATAAAGATGACCAAGCAGCCGCTCAACAGATTGACTCAATAGGAGCCCTGGTAGCAAACATGGTAAATGTAACTGCTGACTTGGTCCAATACTCGTGATACTGCTAGAGACACTGTAACGCTGCACCTCATAGGCCAGTGGTGGCGAACCTATGGCACGGGTGCCAGAGGTGGCACTCAGAGCCCTCTCTGTGGGCATGTGTGCACAGAGTTCGTCATGTGATAATAATGTAATTATTTCAGGGGGATTATTAGCATTAAACCTAAGACCTAGTTTTGGGAAAGCAGTGTAGGTAACCCTATTAAACCCCACTGATTTTCATGTGAAGAACTAAAGCATGATCCTTTATCTAAGACGAAGCTCAGTTGCTGGCAATGGGACTTGCTTCTGAGCAAACCCTCCTAGGGTCGTGATTCACCCGTTGGAAGAGTTGCATGGTTGCTTCAAAGCAAAGCCACTGACTACCACAAAGCTTATTCCCGAGTAACACACGCCTTGGAGCCAGCCATTTTTTTGTATACTAAAACCTCAGTATTCAGGTTAAATTGCCATGCTGGCACTTTGCGATAAATAAGTGGGTTTTGGGTTGCAGTTTGGGCACTCAGTCTCGAAAAGGTTCGCCATCACTGTCATAGGCAGTCATTATGTAGTCCTGGAGCCATCAGGCTAGGGCTGCTTTCAAAGTCCTTTTATCCAAGCAGTTTTTTGTTATGTTATTTTACAACACAAACCTGGAGTCTGTCTGATGAAGACTCCTTGACCTTTTAATACAAAAAACAAAGACCCCTTTGCGCATCAATCCTGTGCCATTCCTTCCTGTTTGGGAATTTTGGCTTTGGGCAGAAGGATGGCAGGATGATGACTTACCTCAGGTGGAACTGAACTGTCTCCCCACTGTAAACACGAAAGGGGAATCTAGTCTGAGGGTCATTGCCGCTGCTAGGTTGTAGGGAATTTCCATTGTGGAAACACCCCCTCTGCAATCTGCATTCAACCTTGCAGCACTTGGGGTGGAGTCTGACCCTGAGGGAAGAGACCAGTCCCCACGATTGTGACCATCCTGGCTCAATATCAGCCATCAACACTCTGCACTTGGGCGGGACTTGCCGGTGCTGAACTCCCTGGGAATGCCACCCAAGTATCTACCACAATACCATGGTCCATAGTGTTAGAGAATCCCAACAGGAGGCTCTGAGAACTGTAGTTGCTCCTTGCTGACTCTGAAGCCACATTTGGGTCTGGCATCTACCCCCAAGCCATCCTTAAAGGTGCCTTCTGAGGAGTCTGTTTATATAGTTTTCCCCCTATCTTAACATGCTTTGCCAAAAAAAAAAAAAAGGCATGCAGGCAGAAAGCAGAGGCTTCTTGTATGAGTTGTCGCCATCTCGGGCTCAGACCAGGGAATTGCTCAGTCTCTACCCAAGCATTTTTGCCAGAAGTGGGCAAGCACTTCGATGGAAGGTCCCACATCAGTGATCAACCCTCATCTCCCAAGCTGCTGTTGGAGAGTTTGGAAGGTGGTTGTTCCCCACAGAAGTCTCATGGTTGCAGGTACCAGATTTGGGGCTGAGGAGGAAAAAAGGGCACTGGGAATAAGTTACACTGGCATCTTTGCTGGGTTTACTGGCTGCGGGAAACTGTCAGGAGGTACCTGCAACAAAGTTGGAGGAGCCTAGGCAGGAGTCTGTCCACAAGCTCTTCCTGTACCTTGAATCCATGACTCCTTTTCCTAGTCTCTGGAACAGCAGAGAACAAGCTTGCTCCCTCTTCAACATGACATCCTTTCAAATATTTGAACATGGTTATCATGTTACCCCTTAACTTTTTTCTCCAGACTAAACATACTTAGCTCCCTAAGCTGTTCTTTATAGGACATGGAATCCAGACCCTTCCCTGGACCCATTTCAACTTGTAAAGATCCTTCTTGAATTGTGGCGCCCACTATTCCAGGTGAGGTCTGACCAATGGAGATAGAGTGGCACTATTACGTCCCTTGATCTAGACATTCTACTTCTATTTATACAGCCTAGAATTGTATTGAGTTTCTTGACTTGTGCATCGCATTGCTGACTCATATTCAGTTTGTGGTCTACCAAGGTTCCCAGATCCCTTTCACATGTACTGTTGTCAAGCCACATGTCACCCACTCTACATCTGACCATTTCATTTTTTCGAAGTGTAGCATTTTACATTTAGCTCTGGACCATTACTCATGGAATAATTACTCCAGGGCTGTTTTCTGTGCACAGAGGGCTTTCCTCGCATTTCTCTGTTTACATACAAGAAGGCAGCCCAGTGCCCCGTCCCCCACCAACCGCTTGGTCCTGGGCAAAGCTGTACTTACTGGCAAATCTGCCTGTTCTGGCTGCAAAACAAATTTTAAGTGTGCTAGAGGTGGTCTCACTCCCACAAGTCATGTGTGTGTATTTGGCCACCCCCCCAAATGGGGGAGGAGTTGATGGTGCTGCCACTAGGCTGAGGCACATCCAGCCCGTGGGTGGAAGCAGTGGAGCATCCCTGAGCGACTTGTGAAAAGATATGACCTGCCCATTCACAGCTAGTCACCACATTTAAGCATCTTCAGATTTTGCTGACTTCCCTATTAGTTTACAGATAAACAATATAAAAATGATAATAATGAAAATAAAACTCAAATGGATGGTAATGTTAACCTATTCTTTTTTCCAAAATTGGCCATATCAGCTAAATGTGAATACTGTCTGATTCACTATGTGAAAACTTATTCAATAATCCTTTTCTGGGTAACGGAAATAGCAAGCACAGATTCCAGTCACCAGTATTTAGAAAACCGTACTAGTTTCCTGCTCTTGTGAGTGCACAGATAAACTTAAGATCATGTCTGACAAACATTTCTTGTAATCGGTCGGGTGAAGTTCTGTTATCATCGATTCTATAATAGGAGTGACCTTATATCTCCAGATACAGGACTGATAATAATGCCCCTACCAGCATGGTCAATTGGCCATGCTGGTAGGGGCTGATGGGAATTGTAGTCCATAACATCTGGAGTGCCAAAGGTTCGCCACCACGGTTCTATAACCTCTTGTTCTTGCCAATGGTAATTTAAAAAAAAACCAATTTACTGAAAGATGTAAACAGAAATGGGCTGAATTTGCATCATTTTTAGGCCACTAAAGCAGACCAGAGTTTGGATTTTACCGATGCAGACCTGAGAGGGTTTTTTTAAGAAGGTTTTTTTTACATACCTCAATATATTGGAATTATTGTCACAAAAAAACCTGCAATTAGTTAACCTGAATTCCTTTTTTGAAAAAGAAAAGAAAGCTCTGTACTGGCTGAGATTCTCTCACCCTGATTACATCTTCCTAAGAATTAGGATGATAACGGTAGTGACGGAGTGGTAGTTGAAGCTGTCTTGCAGTTCAAAAACTACTTTAAAAGAACAAAAAAAATTATTGGGAATAGAGTCAGTTGCCTGAGATGGGAAGAAAGCAGAAATCTATTATTTAAGAAAGAAATACAGCCAATATGATAAAAGTATCTTTTGGTCAGGTGCAATGTGCATATAAATGTTTCAAGTTAAGCTTTAAGATCAAGAAGAAGTCTGTGGGGAACCCTGGTTTTTGGAGACCTGCTTGTCAGAGCTATTCCCATTTTTATTTCATTATTAAGGATGAGAGGATGTTGTTTCCTGATACACATTAGTTTGTTGTTTGCAGTTAATTTTGCTGAAAAACCAAGTTCAGTGTGACAGTCTGCACTCTGCACCAATCTCCAGCCCGAAGACCCATTAAACTGCTTCATTTATTTTAATAAATGGTTTTACCATAAAGTGACTAACAAAAAACTTCTTGCAAAAAAAAATTAAAGTTCTGCCTGACTCCATCCTCATTCTCATATTCTGTGCCTTAAACAAAATATAAAATTCTCATGTCCCATAAGTGATAATTTGACCTTCCCAAACATGGAAATGTCTTTGCCTTTGGTGATTTTTTTTCTCTTGAACCGAGCACCTTTTCTGATCATTTGAGTTCGTGATTTTAATGAGCAGTATTTTGAGCAGTTTCACACCTGCCCAGTTGATAGCATTTTATGTGAAAATTGTCCAGGCAGCCGCTACTGACATATGCTGACAGTACTGACTTGCTTGGATTACATCATGGGATCATCATGGACAGATCACACACCATTTGAAATCTCCCACACCACATGCATGTATTACTTTATAACTGCACAGGAATTCTTCAGTGGATTATATTCTTCATGTACTCAGGGAGTGATCACAGTTCTATGGTAAAGCATCTTTTGGCATGCAGAAGATTCCAATTTTAGTTCCTAACATTTCCAATGAAAAGGATCTGGTAGGGTGGGTGGGGGCTTAAGAGTTTTTACTGTTTCTGTACTCAGAAATTAGTGTTTGTATTCCTGCCTATTGTAGTCTGTTTGTTTTAGGTCCATGACTGGGTCCATGAAGAATGGTCATTTTGAAAAGCTAGAGGTAAGCGGATCACCACACACTAAATCCACAGCAATGTGTACATCCATGTGACCTGTTGCAGAGGCAGAATTTGTGTTCCATGATCAGGAAGCATATACCAGGCACTACATGAATTCAGCAGATAGATCCATGCAAGTGATTTGTAATGAGTTGCTTGGGCTGAGGGGATCTTGGAAAATATACATGTGAGGAAAGATATAATTAGATTCTGTGGGCCATCTGTGTTCAGCAGGTTCCAGTTCTCCAGATGTAGATCTGATTGATCTATACCAGTGGTGGCGAACCTTTGGCACTCCAGATGTTATGGACTACAATTCCCATCAGCTCCTGCCAGCATGGCCAATTGGTCATGCTGGCAGGGGCTGATGGGAATTGTAGTCCATAACATCTGGAGTGCCAAAGGTTCACCACCACAGATCTATACCATGCTGCAGAGGCGTTCCTCCCATTGGGCAAAGTGGGCAGTTGCCCTGGGCGCCGCCTTGTGGGGGGCGCAAAAACTGCAGGCTCGTTTGTGGGATTTTTTATATTTTCAGTGTTTTTCCAATTTGGCCTGCATAGGGTGCTGTTTTTTAAGCTAGCAGCACCAAAATTTCAGGGATTTTTTAAGGAGACTGTCCTGATGATATTAGCCAGGTTTGGTGAGGTTTGGTTCAGGGAGTCCAAAGTTATGGACTCCCAAAGGGAGTGCCCCCATCCCCCATTGTTTTCAATGGGACTTAATAGGAGATGGGGGCTACTCCTTTGAGGGTCCATAACTTTGGACCCCCTGAACCAAACTTCACCAAACCTGGGTGGTATCATCAGTAGGGTCTCACGAAGATACTTGGAAATTTTGGTGCTGCTATCTTAATAATTGCACCCCTGACAGCAGGCATTTCCCCAGATTTTCCTTTTAAATCCACCCCTTTCCTGCCAATGCTTGTTTTCTTTCTTTCTTTTATTCTCTCAATGCCTAATAAAGGTTGTTGTTGTTGTTGTTGTTGTTGTTGTTGTTATTATTATTAAATCCACCCCCTTTGACATGGATTTAAAAGAAGAATCTGAGGTCCCCAGTTTAAACATTGAATGTGATACTGTTTCAGGGTGGGAGATAATCCACCCCAAAACAGCATCACTTTCAATGTTATTTAAACTGGGGACCCCAGATTCTCGCTTTAAGGTGGATTTAAAAGGAGAATCTGGGCTCCCTAGTTTAAATACCATTGAAAATAATGCTGTTTGGGGGTGGATTCCAGCATCACTTGGTTAAACTAGGGGCCCCAGATTCTCCTTTTAAATCCTCCTTAAAGGGAGAAACCGGGGTCCCCAGTTTAAATAACATTGAAAGTGATGCTGTTTCCCCCAATTGGGGGAACTGGATACAACACCATAAAATGTTTTCATAGCAGTAATAAAACATTTTGAAAGCATTTTGAAAATGTTTTCAAAAATATTTCTGCTGTGTTCAGATTTGTGAGTTGGGGATGTTCTATAATGTGATGGTGACTTTGAAACGAACTGGTGGAAAAAAATCTTTGTTTGGTCATGGTGGGGGAGGGTGGCTGCCCATGGGGGGCATCAAACTCAGGTTTTGCCCAGGGCTCCAGTTTGCCTAGGTATGCCACTGCCATGCTGTCCTCTTTCTCAGAGCTTATATTAGGAGCAGTGAAAAGAGCAACCCGTACACTATTCCTCTTGCTGCAATGTTTGTGCAGGGTAAAAAAGATCAGCGTATGTCTTGGCTGCTGTTCTTTAGCTTTAATATATCTTTTCCAATTACCCATGGGGCAGCTGCTGTGCGCTGGCAGCTGGAGTGCATCGGGGCAAGAAATCTTGTCTCTACATGCTTCCTCCCTGGCGTGTGCCAAGAGAGGAAGCATATTGGGGCAATATTTCTTGCTCCAATGTGCTTAATTTTGCCCCATCTGTGCTTCTTGCTTTCCCTTTGGAAAGCAAGAGCACTTCTGGTGCATCTTTTGCACCAGAACGGAGCAAGGTTGGGCACGGCCAGCCAAGGGAAATTGGTTTTTATTTTCCTGTAGCATGACAGTCAAAATGTAGATTCTTTTTTGGTGGATGTGAAAGTTAATATTTAATAGCTGTTGGACATAAAATGTTTCACACAGTGGGATTCTGTACAGCATATGTATAATGGGTTGTGGTCATTATTAATGAACCCATTTTCCTTTTTCCTGTTCACATGTGTGCCCTTCGCTATTTCAGGCAGCAACTGGAGCCCATAGAAACAATCTGGGTTGCTGTTGCACTTTTGCATGGAGACACTTCTCTCTTTTTTAAATTTCCTGCAATACATGCATAGCTGCACAGTCATACAGAAATTAACCCCCACAGCCATGCCGATTTGGCTGCACCTGAGTAGCTGTACATGTGCAACACACAACAGGAAAAAAGGGGACCTTTTCCTGCTACTGCCGGGCAGTAATGAATGTGTTGCTGTAGTCATACTCGCTGCCACAGGAGAAAATATGCTTGGAGTACTTTGTACACTGTTGGACATTTAGAGAATCTGCCCCCAATTTCCTGGGTGACCTGCACAGAATGGCAGGCAGGTGGATTCTCCCTGATAGTGGTGAGTGCAGAACTTAAAGTGAATGGGTAGAAGGGAGGGGAATAAAGCATCTCCTGCCTGTTATGTTCACGCGGGAGCGCCTCCAACCTGGGATTGTGCAACAGGATCACTGCTTTAGCAATTCTCAAAAATCCTGGGTTGAGGGGAATAAAACAAGCCTCATTTTGGAAATGGGACCTGTGTGAAGTCCCATCCCGCAACAAAGGGTTTATATAATGTCCTACCCCCGTTATATTTGGCCCATTGGAATCCACCACATTCTTTTCATAAATGGTTACTTGTTTACTGTAAAAAAGGAAATTGAGGAAACCATTCATAGAACTGACCACCTCCTCCAGCCTATTAAAGCTCTTCTTCATAAAAAAGCCACTCCTGAGAGTCATGAGATTCCCTTGAATGGTGTACGAATCAGTTCAAATTGGTGTAGGAATCAGGAATCAGTTCACATTGGACAACCCATGCTTACAGGAGCAGACATGTCTTTTGGCCTGGAAAGTGCTCTTTAGATTATACCTAATTTTTCATTTGCAAAATATCACAGTCAAATATATATTGTTGCTTTTACCGGCTAAACCCTATCATCCTACCAAAATGAATACAATAGTAAAGTTGCACACACAACCATTTAGAATAATTTAGAATAATTCACACCCGAAAAAAGCTATTTTGGAAGAGGTAGGCAGGGACAGATTGCTCAAAGAAGAATGTCTTCTTAGGCATGGCTTGCCACTTTCTTGGGATGGCTGATTTACCCACCTTTACTGGTAGTGTTGAAGACATTAGAGCTCCTTACTGAAAATGTTGTGGCAGCTACTGATTCATCATCAGGCTCCAAAGGAGATGTCATGGAGCTATTTAGGGAAATGGAGGTGAAGGCATTCTTTATCATCGGGAGGGTTTACACACCCACGTTTTCTCTAACACAGCATTCATGTCAAATGCAAAGCTAACAAGGAATGATCCCTATTCTGCGGTCTATAGAGGTTGCTGCTGAATCTCTCTCCTGCTGACTCTGGAGAAGAGCAATTACAGCAAGGCTTGATTCCAGACCCCCCCCCCCTCCCTGCCCCACACCTGATACACTAAGTAGCAGTCAGAAAGAGGGAATTGTCAGACTCTGCTCTTTCTCTAGCAGGCACGTGTGTTTTTCAGTTATTCGAAACTTCCAGATTCCTGTGCCTATACATTTTTACTAGCTAATCTGTTTGACGTTCCAGAGAGAGTAACTCTGCCATAATACCGGCATATATGTTTGGCATTGTTGTTTTGGCACAGCTGCTGCTAGGATACTCTCTTCCCATCTGATGTATGTGTCTCAGCAAGTACATGGCACTTTTGCCTGTGCGTTGCATATACTGCCCTCCCCACCCCCCTTAAAAAAACCCTTATTTTGGAAATACGGACTTTTCAGCAATAGTTCTGTCATTAGCATGACAGCATCAAGGGCTACAGGCCTTTCCCCCAAGCTCCTTATTGCCCTTTGGGTCATGTATGACAGTACAGTGCATTGTGAAGAGTTGCAGTGCATTGCATGTCAGTATCATTAGTCTGTGAGACATGTACAGTGCATCCCTACTCACTTATTTGACACATTTGAAAGCAAATGGGATACCTGTACACTGATCACAGCCTTCTTCAATTCACCACCAGTGTGCTAAGATTGAACAGCAAAGGCCCAAACAGGACTTTTTTTTTCCTTTTAGGGCATTCCTTTACAAGGCTACCTGAATCGCGTGAAGAAGGTCCACTAATCCTGGACCTTCTTTAACCGACTAACTTAAATCTATTATTAACTGATAAATCAATAGTAGGTGTTGAAAAAGTAAATAGTAGATGCTGTAAAAGTAGGTGTTGTAAAAATTGGTAGTAGGTGTTGTAAATAGCAGGTGTTGTAAAAATAGTAGACCTTCCTTTGCATGAGAGCTTGGAGAGCTGCTGCCCGTCAGACTTGATCATACTGACCTAAATGAACCAATGGTATAATTCAGGATAAGAGAGCTACGGGTGTTCAAACAGGGAAATGGTAAGTGGGGTTACATCTTTCTAAGGCTGTTTCCACGCAGCAAGAATAGCAGGGCTCAATCGGCATGAACCATGCTGATGCAAGCCCCGGGGCCGTTCACACAAATGGCCCCGCTGGCTGCACATTGGCGGAGCAAGCTCCACATGGCTGTGCAGCATCCCAAAGGCCTCCTTACCTCCTGGCTTCTGTCGATCTGTGGAGGCCAGGAAACATGGCCCCATGGCCAGAGCAGCGGCTGCAGGGATGGAGGCCAGGAGATGCCTCCACAGAGCAACAGAAGCCATTTGGGGCGGGTGCAGGGACAACGCTGCCTTTAACCCGCTGCCGTTTGCACGGCTGTGTGTGGAAGACACTGCTTTTGAAGAACCTCGCTCCTTGAGTGAGGTTCAAAAGTGGCATTTTTGTGCCCCTCAAGCGGCCCAGCACGGTGCTGCTGTGATGCAGCAGTGCCTGCTGTGCAAACAGCGCCCCAGGGACAGTGTTTTTACTGTCCCCAGGGCGCTGTTATTGGGCTGTGCGGAAACAGCCCGTGTCAATTATTTTCAGTGGTGTAGAAGGGTACTTCTGAACTCCATTTTGGGTGTTCTCAAAGACACTCACTTGATCAAGAGTTCTCTCTGAAGGGTAGCAATCTTAAGGTAGATTTTAGCAAGCAGGCTTAATGTAACACGTCACAGAATATTTAGTTTGCACATAATATTTACTATGATATTCAGGTTACATCATGCAATTAATAAGTAGAAAAATACAATTAAGGACTCTTAAAAATACATTAAATACAGCAAGTGATGATAGATAACATTGAATGAAGATTTCATGTGAGTTTCCATTCATTACTGTTTTGACATAAGTCTGCTCTGATCATTATTGTTTTTCTAATCACCATGTTAGTTTTTTTCAAAGATACATGCTGTCAGCCTTCCCTGAGAGTTTTTAAGCTAGGAAGTTCCGCACTCTGGGAGTACAAGTTAGCTCAGTGATTTCAGGAACCTAGTTTCTTTTAGATGCTTTTAGAATGTGGGAGAGATATTTTTAACCTGAGCTATTTGGATCTGCAGTCATATAAACTGCATATCCTATAGTGCTGCAATAGTTTATATTCAGAGAATGCTTTATATCTCTTTTGACTCTCTCCCATGTTTTCTTTTATACATTGTTTATGGTATATAAATCTGTACGTTTTAAACTGACCATTTGATTGTATTGCCTAGAATAGCATGGAGTGCAGAAGTGCAAAGGGATGAGAAAATATTGTCAGTTATTTCTGAAAACAAAAATTCATTCATTCATAATAGCTCATGCTGGGAAATCCACTTCTTTCCCAGCTCTGGAGTGTTAGGCATAGGCCACATTACTAGAAGTGTTACATTTCTGTCCATCTGTTATTATTTATGACACTCTTGTTGAAAAGAAAATGGGCCACTCTAGGAAGTCATATATGATGGAAGCAAAATTAAGGAAGTCTAAGCACTAAGAAATAAAGATATCATTTAAATTCATTTAATTTTGCAAGATAAACATGGATAAAAGCTCAGTAAACAGGAGACTAATATCCCTGGCACAGGAAGGAGACAGACAGTTTCCTTGTGGTACACCTAGGGACTCAACAGTTCGACTGCGGGTTTTAAGCTTTCAGATTATACAATATATCTGAATCTATTAAGGGAAGAAATAAGACAGATTTCATATTTTAAAACATTCTGAAAGACATAGCAGGCAAAACAAAGATTTTAAAAGGAAGAGAATTGGTTTATCAAGAACTCAAGTAAGATTATTTGTGGCCTTTTCAATTAATGCTGTTTAACAGCAAAACAAGCCAGCGGGTGAGCAGTTACCCATTCCTGAATCATAAATCTGCAGTAATGCATAAAGTAATTTTCACAGTTGGCTCCATAGTGGCTGAAAAGTCATTAGGTGAGTGATACAGAGGTGAGTCATTCCTAGTCCTAAACCAGTGATGGTGAACCTTTTTGAGACCGAGTGCCCAAACTCAACCCCAAACCCACTTATTTATCACAAAGTGCCAACACGGCAATTTAACCTGAATACTGAGGTTTTAGTTTAGAAAAAACCGGTTGGCTCCAAGGTGCTCATTACTTGGGAGTAAGCTTGGTGGTAGTTGGTGGCTTTGCTTTGAAGCAACCATGCAAAACTTCGAATGGGTGAATCATGAGCCTAGGAGGGTTTAGAAGCAAGCCCCATTGCCAACCAGCCGAGCTTACTCCCAGGTAAAGGATTGCACTTTAGTTCTTCCCATGAAAATCAGTGGGGTTTAACAGCACTTAACAGGGTTACCTACACGTCGTACCCAGCGGCCCAGGCCAGCCTAGATGTGTATGGGGGGGAGGGGACAAACTCTGTGTACGCGTGCCCACAGAGAGGGCTCTGAGTGCCATCTCTGGCACCCTTGCCATAGGTTCGCCACCACTGTCCTAAACTATTTACAAAGGTACCATAATTCTTGCATATTATGTGAAATAAACTAACAAAGCACTCTTTATATAGTTATTATAACTATAATGAATATGTAAGGAAGACCTGGAACCAATTGGGAATATATTTATGTGTCCAGGAAATGTCCAATTTAAATCAGGTCATGTCATTGTCCTCCTTGATTTAATGCAGACAGAAGAATACTAGATTTGTCCTGAGATCCTGGACTGAATCTCCAGTTAATCCATGAGCTCTCTGGACATACTAAAGATCCACCTCACAAGGATGCTGAAATGGTGATTAGTAAAAAATGTTGAAGTACTTTACACAGTCACAGTCCAGTGATCCAAATGGTTTCTTTGCTGAGATTTTCTTGCCCTACACTGAAGTTTTGTGGTGCTTGTCCTAAATTCAGAGATAATGTTGACTTAGGAGACTTTGAAGCAAGCTTTTTGCCTCAATGGAAGCCACCAATGACTTCCTTCCCCCATCCCTACTTACACTGCTTTCCCTGGATCCAAAATTGTGACTTAATGTGGTGCCTAATCTCTAAACATGAGCAGTTTGGGATGCAACAGTGACCTTGGGAAAAGGCTTCTTCTGGCCCACCTGTGGTCCAAGTTCCTGGTTAGGAAGAGAGGGAGGGAGGGAGGGAGCAGGTTCTCTGCAGGCCGCATACCTCTGGCTGCTGTTTGATGCGGCAGACTTTAACACCAGGTGTGCAAAGGTGGAGCAGCAACATGACCTCTGGCGCCCTTGGCAGTGGCCTAGCTGTTTTCTAATAGATTGGCCATCCATGTGCTCTTGATACTCTCTGCCAGTGAGATTCAAGCATCTTTGTGTATGTAGAGAATACAACCATGATCCACTGCATATGTGCATAAGTGGCTATCCAAATTGCTTCTTAACATTTTTATTGCAAATATAAAATGATCAAGCAATATGACAGTCTCATGAGATACAGATAACTTACATTAACACACAGTAAATAGGATTTCTAATCCAACCTTATTGGGGGAGGGGGGTAAAAGTGGAATTGAGATCAGTATTTAAAATATGTGTTGATGTAACCTCAGCTTGTGGGTTCTGTGGGGCAGTACTTGGAAGGAGTTGCAAAGAACCAAATTTAAACAAAACAGTTTACTTTACTTAACAAATAACACTTTTAAAACATTTAACATTTACACTTTGCAGTCCTGTTAAGTTTGCATTTTCAAGTCCTTATTTACAGTCTACTGATATTGCCAAGTCCAATTCTTCTTTGCTGGTGGTTGGTTTTGAAGACTTCTGAGGCTTGGTGAATGGGCTTCAAGATGATGAAGGTTCCCAGAAAACTCTCACCATTTACATACACAAAAACCCTGAAACAATAAATTCTAACATTTACAATATAGCAAAAAAAAAAATAAACTCCCTTCCCACTAGTTCCCCACAACATTGCAGTTACCTTAAACAAGGTGTTAAGGGCTTAATAAAATCAATCAAGGTCCCAGCCTGGTAGTCTCGCTTCCTCCAACCTCATGAGTTCTGCAGCATTCTACTTCATTTCAGACTCCACCCCTTTCTGGGTCATCCCATTCTGACACAGGGGTTACATTGACACTATGTTGGGGAATTGTTTCCCTATTTGGGTAATAAGCAGAGTGAGAGGAAAGACCAGGAGACTTTTGCTGTGATTATAAAAAAGAAACTTTACTTAACTAAATCAGGGTAGGGTATACATGGAATAAACATAACAAATCCTTACTATTCTAGTACAAACTTATTTACAGAACTTAGGCACATGTGAGCCCACATGTGGCCTAGGCATTCCACCTCTTAAGGTGAATCCATCTTACAGGTACAAGAAAAACCTTGTGTGTGTGTGAGACAAAGAAAACATAGTAGTTAACTTTTATAACCTCTAGGAAGCCTATGTGCTCTGCCTCCACATAAGCAATGTCGGATTAACTGCCCAATGACTAATCCAATGAATTGAGTAGCAAGACGCACTGACCTCACTAGCTTTAATTAACATGCATACAAGTTAACTCTTTGTTGTCAGGATTGTGACAGACACTTGCAAATCCCTAACAAACCCCTTCTCCAAGTGTCATTGTCACAATGCGTACACTTGCAATCCGCATAACATCATAAAGCTTAATCATAACAGTAAAACAAAATTCCAACTTCATGCATAACAATGCAGATATCCAAAATTCCAATCACATTAAAATTGCATGCATAAAGCTTTCTCGAAGATTTTCAAACTTCAGTCTTCCCAGTAAACCCGCCGTTGAGAGATGTCCAGCCAATACCATCTCTTCTGAGGGTGTATACCTTTCGACATTACAGTCAGTCCCTCCTTCACATCGATCCGCCTCCAGTCCTGAGATCTTGATTTCAAGTTGCGATGTGTTTCACTTCTATTGTTGATCCTTCAGACTTCATCAGGGTAATACTGGCTTCTGATTTCTGTCCTCAAACAGGAGTAATTGGCTTAGATTCACTCCATGCCCAGAAAGTCCAGCTAGTAGAGCAATGATCCATTTCCATTTCTCGACATGCACTCATTGGCTAAAAAATGCATTCAAAAGGAATTCTGTAGGTAGATTTAGAGGCAATAATAGTCTGTTTTCTACTAGTCCAGCTTATCAAGTCCACTTCCATAAGTAGAAACTGTAACCACTTGTTGAAGCAATATCAGTGTTGTCTTCACCCCAGTTTGCATCCATGTAACCTAGTAGCCTTGGATCGCTTGCAGGGGGTGAAATCCTCAACCTTAAGTCCATTGTTTTGTAATGGTGGCCAGATATTGAGGCTATTCTCTTTACAGCTTTCCAATCATGATGATTTGGTGCACTTTGTCTTTCTGCTTAATATTCCTAGCAGCAGCTGTGATATCTGGTCTCTTGAGACTGTGCTCCAGATACAACAGCTTTCCCAATAGCTTCTCTATATCTATGATTGTTCTCCAATATTGTCCATCATTACAGGAAGCTTGAGGTATTCAGGCTTCATTGGTGTCCTGACACCTTTGCATCTTTCATACTTCACTGATTCAATAAAGTCCATGATCTTTGCTTTTTTCTGGTTGAGAAGAAATCCTCTCCATCCTGGTTCTTCTTTTTCCGATTTGCTATTCCCAAATATTGCTTTTGCTTTTCGCTGTACCTCCCAGCTGCTTTACTCCAACCAGGAAATGCTGCATTCATGTCTTGGCAATTTCTGCTGCATCCTCCACGCTAGCGATCTGGCAGCAAGACTAAAAGATCATCAACAAATGTCAAAATGTACTGGTACTGGGTCCATTTTTTTTCATCGCTTGAAAATAAACAGCGGTTATGAACCAGCCTAAGTTCTTGCTTAGGAAACCTTGTTCTTTTGAAGTAAAGCTGGTAGGCTGCTTTGCTAGAAATAGTCCCCAATATTCAAGTGTTGCGCTTGCATCTGCCTTAAACTGCAATGCCGTACTCAACAATGTATGTCCTGAAGGCTGTCCATACCTCTCCTCAGGATTGGTGGGCGAGTTGCATGGGACTGGTGGACCCACTCAAGGCAGTAGTGGGTTCACTTTTTTTAGATTCAACATTTTTTCAAGATTCAACATACTTCCGTATGACAAACATAGTCATCATCCATATTCCTCTTTGGTATAACTCCTTTGTTTAGCCCTCTCCAGTGATCTCCTTTCGGTGACAGGAATCTCTTCTTCCCTCTGTGTCACTTTGCTCCTGGAGTCAGACTGCCCAGTTGCCCCTTCTAAACTGGCAGTTTCCAGAAGCTCTCACTGGGGGCAACAGCCTGCTTCCACCACTGACCAACTCTGGCATAAGGTGAGTTCCTTAGGCTCTGGAAGCCGGCCTTTGCACTGCATTGCCTCTGGATAGGAGCCTCTTGGGAAATTCCTCTCATCAATGTAAACTGCATTTTCCAAGACATCCAACTTGTTGTCCAGTTGGTAGGATCTAGGATCCTATATCCCCATGAAAATGGGTTGTATCCTATCAAAATACCAAAGTTCCAATTCTTGGATCTAACCCATCTCTCTCTCCTCTCTTTTCTTTAGGGACAAAGCTAAAACTTTTTGATCCGGGAAGACTTTAAATGCTTTTAATCCTAAGCAACTTTGCCATTCCACAGCTCATAAGGGAGTCTCCTTCCTGTTGCTGGAGTAGATACTTCTGCTTCTGTGTGCTTGTACAAGTAGGGTGGCGAGTATTTGCTTGCCTCTTGCTCCAGTATAGAAGTCCAGGCAGGTAAGGCTTGCATCAACAAACAACCGGAAGTAGCTTCTAAGAATAAGTCCTGTTGAGAAACTCACTCAATTCCACCATCTCTGGAAAGCGCTTATACTCTTTACTGATCTAGCATTGCACAAAATGCCACCTTCACTGGCTAAATACTCTTCAAGATTGTTATTTATTAATAAATTCAAGAGCCATTGTCAAGAGAATAAATACCTCTGGAGACTTGCAGAACTTGTTTTTCAAGTGACCGCTTCGTAGCCTTCTCAGTTTATCAACCCAGCTTGGTCTTTTACGGCTTCAGGAAATAAACGCTTACATATTTACTTTTGGCTTCACAGATTTTTGGCAGAGCATATACCTTGCTCCGCCACAAGATGGCGATGCGATAAGTACCTATATCAAGTCACAATTCACGCCTTTCCAAAAAAAAACTTCCACATTGGCTTCCATGGCCTTTTTACCGTTCTACTGACCCAATACAGGTGCGAGTCCCTTTTTGCTTTCAAACAAAATCTCACATTTCTCAGAGAGTTAGGCCACAATCAAAACTTTCAAATTGCAACTTTTCAACAGAGTTGTTTCACGAAGACTTAAAAGATCGATGACTCCAATTTCTTGATGCCAAGAAAATAAGCACGTTTTGTGTTTGCAAATGTCCCAGGACACTTTTCAAAGATTTATCATCTCTGCATCAAAATGGGTTTTACATCTTTCAGATGAAGTAATATGATTGCCATGGAGCTCAGCCACGGAATGTCTTGATTTAATTCCCCGTCAATGATTAGAACCAATATTCTTCCCCTTCTACTTAACAATTTTACATTGTAGCTTTTTTACAAAGCTTGCACTATAGACAAGAGATTATCCCACAGCGGAGTTAGGGCAAAGAGCGCTGCTTTTTCAAAGCAAACAAATATTATCATTTCTCCTTTTTCGCCAGTAAAGTGGTACAATTTTGGTTGATCCTTCTCCTCGGGGCAAAACTGCTCCCCATTAGCTTAAGGTTAAAACTTCATTTGCATGGCTTCAAGTCAGTAAAAATACTTTTGTCATTCAAACATGCTTTCCTGTGCCAGAGTCTAACGAGAAACCACCTCTGCTTTCCTTTGGGTTCCAGAGGTCATTGGCTATGCAAAAAAGGTTTTTAGAGCTGAGAGGGAATTTTTCCACCTCCCTTTTCTTTGCTCAGAGGATTCATTCCGCTGAAATTCCTTTCTACCTTTTCCAGGCATTTTCTTTGTTTAGGGTTCATTATCATCTGAATGGCTATAGCTTGCTTGGACCAGCAGTCAGAAGCCACGTGACCAGCTTTTCCACAGGTTGAAACAAGGTTTTTTCTGCTGCTTTGGAAATGACCATGCATAGCGCTCTGCAAAGTAGAGTTCCCATTTTCCTGGAGAACTTGACTCTCTTTAAGCAGACCAATTGCGGCATTTTGCTTAAGTGAATTTAAAGGCATAATAATCCGCACTGTTAAAATCCATCACGAGCTTGAAGTACAGCTACATGAGAGTTATAACGTTCTAGCAACGGAAACTCACAAGTAAAGAAACGCAGAAAATCATCGCTCAGCAATACCAAGCTCCTGTTGCTTTCAGATTTGATGTCTTAAATCCTCTCCATATATATTGTAGATGCTCAGTTAGAAAGAGCTCCATTTGGGGACATTCTGCATGTATACAGTTGTTTGCCTGAGGCGATCTGACAAATTGACTTGACTGACCAAAATGCATATCTACCATTTAAAGCATTCCCCATAGAGCCACGTGCAGTTTTGCTATTCATTGCCCTAAACGCAGCCTCAGATTCATCCAGAGATGAACATACTGAAGAGTAAAGGCTCTTTATCATCACGCGTTAAAACTGGCTCTGGCCTCTATTGCCGGCATCAGGCCCTGGCAGATTCCCTGTTAGACATACGCTATTTCTTGGACTTCCAAATTCTTGAAACATGCAGGTGTTTACATGAGGAAGTTATTTTTGCATCTAGTTTTCTTAGCGGTGGCAAACTGGGGGCTTAATTTACGCGACTGTACAGGCATTACGTAGAAGATCCGATGTGCTGTCTGCTGGACATGTTGTTCCTCTTCTGTGTCTTCCCATTCAAAAGTACCCACTGTAAATCCAAGATACCCGACAGTAGCGAAAAACTTCCCTTTAAAATCTGCACAGCAATCTCTTTGCTTATCTCCCGCAGCTAGTAAGCTGTCTAGGCCCCCATAACCTTTTGTTGGGGAATCTGTTTCCCCTATTTGGGTAATAAGCAGAGGAGAGGAAAAGACCAGGAGACTTTGCTGTGATTATAAAAAAGAAACTTTACTTAACTAAATCAGGGTAGGGTATACATGGAATAAACATAACAAATCCTTACTATTCTAGTACAAACTTATTTACAGAACTTAGGCACATGTGAGCCCACATGTGGCCTAGGCATTCCACCTCTTAAGGTGAATCCATCTTACAGGTAGCAAAGAAAAACCTCGTGTGTGTGAGACAAAGAAAACATAGTTAACTTTATAACCTCTGACCTACGTGCTCTGCCTCACATAAGCAATGTCGGATTAACTGCCCAATGACTAATCAATGAATTGATAGCAAGACACTGACCTCACTAGCTAATTAACATGCACACAGTTAACCCCTTGTTGTCAGGATTGTGACAGACACTTGCAAATCCTAACACACTATACAACACTGGTGTTTTTTTAAATAAACCAGAATGGTTTAATAGCCTTGAGTAATTTTTTCCTGAGGATGACCACCCTTCCCTGCCCCAGCAACTGCAGAACTAGAAGCCATGTATCATGCTAAAGAGCATGCAAGATAGATTATACTTGTCAGTGTGCTATACATCACTTCATTTAGTGCTGTGTCCCTTTTACATTGAAAAAAATGTGGTCATTAATGGTGTGAGTAGCAGTAAGAAGTTATGACCCAAGCTGTAATTTATAGAAAAGCAAACCCTTAGATTTCTCTTCCTGCAGGTCACTCTTCCTGCTGACCTAACAGAGGGTTGTTCCAGGAAAGGAAATATCCATTATGTCAGCTCACACTCAGGAGAGGCTACCAATTCCATAGCTTTATTTGTACAGCATCTTTAAGCTTTTGCCCATATGTAGTGAGGTCAGTGTTCTCAGCTGGAAAGGAAAGCTCCAGCCCTAGGAGCAAGTGAGAGTGCAGGTGGAAAAGTCTGTACCACATTCATTGCACAAGATACAACAAAATTATAGACCATCTCTATCCAGGTTTGCATATCTTTTAAAAATATGCAAGGATTTTGTGAGGATTGGTGGGGGGGGGCAAAGGGAGGTGAGATGGGTGTTGTATTGTGGATCATTGATTTGAAATCGTGAACAGACAGATTAAAACAACATCCATTCCTACCAAGTCACTTTCATCATTATTCTGAAACCAAAAAGGGATTGTTGATATGGTTAAATAGAAAGGGAAGAATAATTCTTTTGACATTACCAGAACTGCCATTTTTTAGTTTTGAAGTTTTATTTTTTCTTTTTTGTTGTCTAGGTAAAGGGACTATGCAAACTGCAATGTAAAAAAAACATTCCTCTCCACACCTAGAACTTTAGAAATGCTAATCTAATCAGATAGAATTGTTCTTTACAGGTTAGGAATTGGAAATGATATTAATTTAGCTATTGTGCCACGCCGATCTATGCCTAGTTCACCAGAATTCTCCCATTCATCTCTTCCTTTCTGCCCCCACCCATGCGCCAACCTCACCTGTCTGTTCATGACCTCTCCGCATCCACTTGCATGCTCTTTCTTCAGTGGCCCTAGGTGTGCTGCTTCATCGCAGGCTGCCATCTACACACTCTTTCTTGGCAGTGCTGGAGGTAGTCCAGGTAGGTGCCAGAGTAGGCAGGAGGGGTACTTGCAAACAAGTTAAGGGGCGCGGGAATGGAATGCAGACAGAGGAAGCGACAGGTGGATGGAGCCAGAAAGCGGACTCCTGGCAGATGCCCTGCTGCAGGTTATGCTGACGCCAGCTCTAGCTTATCATGGAAGATCCCTGGACATTATTCACCTGAATCATACTTTAGGTATGCCCAAATGAAATGGAAAGTACAACTTATATTCCACAAAGAAGAAAAAAGGATAGGACAACTGTACATTGATGATCACCTTCAGAAAAGATGCTTTCGTAGGCTGCTTTGGAGCACACTGTACCATTAACTTGCAGGGAATTTCCCAGTGGAGTCCCTACACTGTCCAATAGGGTTGCTGCTAGCAAACAGGAGAAAATAGAGTTCAGCTTTAGAGGGCCATTCTTGGGTTGGAAGGAGCTTCTGTGGCAAAGATGAATGTCAAAAGTGTCCAACTCCACCTGTTGCTTCCAGCACTGTTGCCAGCCGTTTGTGGAAAAAAGCAACAGCCAATACCCCTGGTTAGCACTGCTGGTAGCACAAAGCTGCTTGGTAGTACCACACATGGGGCAAGAAGGGAGTCTCATTCCCAAGTATGTGAAATTAAGATGAAGAGTTTCAGCAAGTGATTAGTGTCGAATGAGTTTGGAAAACTTGGCACTTGCCCCATTCCTATTCCCTATCTGGCCCTGTGCTTAGAACAGGCCAGCATCGGCCTGAAACTCCCGCCCGCCGCATTACATCCAAGTTTTGGGGCCAGGATTTGTTTTTAATCCCAGCGAATGAACTGGACTATATATCCCAGGGATGCACCTCCATCCCTCCACAACCCAGTGGTGGAGTTAAAATCGGGTAGGCTTCAAACTTAATGAGTTGGGCATTTTTTACTTCGAGAGGGACTCCAAGCTAATGCTAACAGTGAGCAGGAGGTCTATGGGGCTATCAAGAAGAGACTTTTGAGGAGAGTTTCAACAGATGCTAGGAGGAAATTAATAAAACCTGTTCCCTCGACCTCTGGGGAATACATCTGTGAGGGGATTAATTGTAGCCCAGTACCTTTATCTCCTGGTTGGGAGTCTCGGTGAAGCGTAGAGCAAATCTTAGCTAGGTGTAATGGCCAACCTGCCTTCTTCAGCCTTTAGCCTTGGACGCCACCTTGGAATCCACAGATAAAGAAGGAAATTGCCCATGTGGCATGGGTTCATGCGGAAAACAGTATCTCACATGCTGTTGAATTGTCTTCCTTTGCATATGAGATAGTGGTAGGTATTATATTATAATCCCCTTCCTGGATGGAAGTGTGGAAGGCATTACAGATAAACCAAGAAGGTTATATATCTCTTTAAACAGCCACAACTACGAGCTGCTGGAAATGGAGGTGGCTAGAATCTTTTAATGGTGTTATTTCAACTCACGTCAGAGAATCATAAAGTTGTAAAGGCTGTTATTATCTTGCTAAGTTAATCTTAAACAATTTATATGCCATTAAAGGTATTCGAAATCGAATCGAAATCGAGTTTAAATGCTGGATGTAATCATTTTGTAGCAGGGGCTATGAACACATATCTGCTCATAGGAATGGAATGAGCCAGGAAGGAGTAGCCTCTAGAAGCAGAGGGCTGCAGAATGTGTGGAAAGCAGAAGCAGGAAGCAAAAACAGGTTATATATCATCCTACACCTCTTGTTTCTTGGCCTGTGTGGAATGGGCCGTAGTTAAAATTAAGTGATCTGTAAGGAAAGTTGGAAGTATTTTGCTTTATGGATTTTTAAAAAAACTATATAATTGTGATATTTATATTTTGGAACTTTTGTAATATATTATGTAACACATTGTGGAATAAATAAATAAATGAATAAATAAGGGAAAGAAACGGACTTTAGAGTTCACAAGCTGTGGAAAAGGGAAACGTTAATTGTTAACCTTTAAAAAATCATGATTCTGTGATGTTACTAAGTTCTATGTTGTGCTGTTAAAACAAAAAGTAAAAAAGTTTTATTCTCTTTGAATTACTGCAACATTCATTCCAAGTTCTGCCCCACAGAACCCACAAGGTGATGCTACACATACACAGCCCCTGCATTAGTGGCTTATGCACTGGCTTGCCAGCAGACAGTTAGCTTCTGCCATGGAGTACTGCTGCTTTGGAGAAGAGGGCGCCCTTCCTGGAGAGCATTGCAAGAAGACAGAGTTGCAACTTCAATCTGCACAAGTTCATGACTGCTGAACTGAGGAAATGGGCAGAGAACTAGCGTCAGCAGACTATACATCAGTTGCTGCCATCCGCTCAGAAGCTAGGTGCTGAAGAAGATGCCTTTGCTGCCATCTGACCACGATCGTCCTCTATTTTTCAGCAGTACTGAGTGACCAGAACTGTAGTCCCGCAACAAACTGCAACGTGAGCCATTTCTGCACACATTAAGACCTTGCTGAGATTCATTTACTTCTAAATCTCCACGCAAGATGGAAAGAGGCAGGAGAGAGAAGCAGGAGGTGGAAATGTATTCAGAGAATGCGATCTTCTCCTTGACAGTGTTTGCTCGGGTACTCCTGGGTGCAGACAGATTCATTCAACAAAAATCCAATGTGTTCCAGGCTGCAGATGGCCCTTCATCAGGGGAATCCATACCAAGCAGATGAGCAAATATTCCATCACATTGAATCAATGTATATTTTATAAGTTACAAATACGGCACAGGTTATGATAGTCCTTGTAAAAGAAACATTTGCTTCCCTTACTATACTTACTATAAAATAAGAACTTGTGGTACATGTGCCCAGAATATGAGATATTAATAGACTATGCAGAAGATGTTGTTAGAATACATAAAAAGGCATTTAAAGCCTCACCTGAATAAAAATGTTATTAATCTGATGTGGAAGTCAAATAAAACACTCTTTTTAAAAGAAAATGACAGGTGGGTTCTTCTAGTGAGTTCACTGTCTAAAAATGATCCATTATTACCATCAGTGATTAGAAATACCTTGTGAAGCAATCAGCTCTTCCCAAATTCATGATAATTACCTCTTAATCAGCTCAACCTAATTAAATGATAGGTTAGCTAGAAACATCCTCAGATTCCTTGCAAAGTCCTGCGTTTTTTGCATTCTTCATGCTATTCCTGTGTAAATGAGGATCTATAAAACAGAATTTCTGTTTAGTATTCTGAGGACAGAAAGAGAAGAAAATCAGATGCAGAAAAATGAGAGAGTTTTGTTTCTAGTAAAGACAGACAGACAGACAGACAGACAGACAGACAGACAGACAGACAGACAGACAGACAGACAGACAGACAGACAGACAGACAGACAGTTAGTGATTTGGGTGAGAAGGCAGCATGGTATGACCAGATCTCAGAAGCTAAGCAGGGTTACTACTTGGAAGGGAGACTTCCGAAGAAAACTCTGTAGAGGAAGGTAATGGCAAACCACCTCTGCCTCTCACTTGTCTTGAAAGCTACTTCTTGGAGTCAACACAAGTCAGCTGACCTGATGGCAATTTACACGCGCGTGTACACACACGCACACAGCCTGTACTTCAGGGTCAAGGGTATCTAATAGTGCAATTTTATACATCACTGAGTCACAAGTTCAAACTACACATGACACCGGAATTCTGTGAACTACAAAGCAGATTTATAATCTTCTAAGTCCATTGAAGTCTAAGGGTTTAGAAGGGTGTAACTTTGATTCAGGTGGTATCTATGGGGGGGGGCTGCCATGAATTAAGCTCAGGGTGCTAAGAAAGGTGGTAAATAACTGTTTCCTCACCACCCCACATGCTATTTCTGCTTATCATATCCCATATATTAATTTATATGTCCTTTCAGTTCTAATAAAAATGACTGATTTGGGTGGCCCTCATTGATGAGGAGAAGTTATCTCCTTGTGTTACTTTGAAGCCCAGTAAGGAAAAAAGACAGGCACCCCATCTCATCCAGTGACCGCCATTAGGCCAGGCCACTGCCTGGCTCCCCTGGAGGCCTTTACCCCTGCTGCAGCCAGAGGCTGCAGAAACCTCGCAGCTGTTGGGAGCTCGGGTGGAGGGGCAATTAGCGGCAGCCACCTAGGAGGCTGTCCCTTCCCCACCAGCAATGGCGGCCGCGGTAAGTTGCGGCCGCTCTTTCCAGTATTCCAGTTGCATGCGTAGCTTCGACAATGTCTTAAGTCAGCCACTCATTTTACATTTTGGGGTGGTCCCTCTTGTTCCTCCGTTCCTAGCAAAGACACACACATCACTTTATTTCATTAATTATTGGTATAGGTTCTCGGTCCCTTTGCATATTTATTTGAGAACATGCTAAGTTACTTTAATTAGAATATGCCATGGTTTTAAATGAAGTTTTTCATTTGTTTGTTGCAACACCAAAAGCAAATAGAAAACAATAGGGATTAATAAACTGAGCAAAAATTAATTCAAAAGTTGTTGATTTCCTTGAGAGGAATGTGAAACATATAGTAACAAAGCCCATATATCAAACCGTGCGTCTTTTCAGCTTTAATGAAAATAGCTGATTTATGCAACCCACACAGCTGGAGAGAATTTAAATGATACAGTTAACCAAGTTTCAAATCAATCAACACCAAGATGTTTGAATAATCAACTCCTAGGAAAATTAAGCTTATTATGGGAAATGCTGACTTAATTACAGCGAGGAAGGTGCTGCTTTTGATAAAGGCATCTAGATCCAGTGGTAGAACAATTAGAAGGTGCTCAAGTACCACAATTCAAGTTGGATCATGTTGGGGAGCTTGCTGTCACAGCTTTCAATAATAATGTGGGTTTTTAAAAAACAAAACCTTTGATCCTGTAATAGACTGTAAATACTAGACTATATCTGAATAGAGAACTTGGGAGTTCATGTTCATTTAAATCTAAATTGTGATTTACCAGGTATATCTTTCCTCTGTGCTGAAGCTCTCGGAAGTCATTCAGTTTCATTCAGTGTTCTTGTTATTAAATTAATTTAGTGTCTTGGCTTTTAATGCTTCACCAGGATGCATTCAGATTCTTTTCCCTAGCATGGTTTCTTTGGAGTCTGAATTTCTACAGGTTCTTAACATAGGTTCTTCTGGCCCCTGGGTAAGATTACATTGATTGGGGAAAGGTTGTATGAATAGATGAGCGTTACTGCCGCCCTTCGGCACAATAAAGATGGCAAAGCAAAAGCACATAGTGTAAATTATAGGCCGCTTCGCGACGGAGAGGCGAAGCTGGCTAGGTCGCGCGATTTCGCCAACTCCGGAGCCGCATCGCTGTAATCTTCATCCGCACGGGATTTGCCCTGGACACAGCCAGGCAGCCGCACCACGGATACCGGCGCCTGCCAATTCGGGATAGCTTTGTTCGGGCGTTACCAAGCAGCCTAGACATTCCCTGGCTCTCGCCGCCTGCTCCAGCGGCGCAGGGAAGGGGGGCGTGTCCCCAGGCCTTGGCGACGCGCCGGAGGCCCAGGGACAAGGTAAGTGCTGGGTGGGGGAGGCGTCGTGAATTCGCTGCCGTTCGCTCAGCAGCGGCTTCACGGCGGCATTTCCCCAACAAGAGCGCTTCCAAGCGCTCTGGGGAAACGCCGGCTTCGGGCCGGGCGGGCGGCATGAGGGCAGCGCGGCTGCGATGCAGCTGCACCCCCTGTGCAAATGGCGGCCTGGAGATGGCATTTTTGCCGTCTCCAGGCCGCCATTAATTGCCCATGCGGAAACGGCCATAGATTCTTTTATGGTACAGATAAGTAAAATGACACAGTTACAGCGGGTGCATCAGTGTCATTTGGAAACAATGGCCATTTATGCATGTGTGTTCCCTTTGCTTTCAGCATACTTTCCAGTTGGCCTTTTTTTTGGTACACATGTGTTTTCCCCTCTTCAGCACTGACCATGCTTTCACTCCTGCGATTCCTTGTGTTTTGTGAAATGGAAGCTGGAAGACAACGAGTAGGAACCCTGGCGTTCATGCGTCCATTCCAAGCCACGAAGATTCAAGTTTTGCATAGCTGCCAAAAACCTTTCACGCTAAAAGAAAAAAAAGGAACACCCACTGACATCACATCACAACTCACAAACCGCACTCCTTAACCCAGGCCAGCAAAAGCTGCAGTCTTTACAGATACAAAAAATACAAAGCTTGCAGCAGATTAAACAAAAGATGTGGGGGGGGGGGGAAGGACTGTGCACAAAAGTGAAAACACACTGTGAAGCAAAGATTGAGAATCCACTGCTTCTCAGCCACATGGTAAGTAGTGCATGCGTAAATGGCCAATGTTAGATATTGTGCATCTTCAAAAATATTATTTTAACAAGGCCGTTAATACATTATTAAGGGTAAATTTAGATGTGAATTTAACAAGTCCTGTAAAGTTCCTATTATGCATGCAAATATGTATCTCCCCACTTTTTTTAGATCTTTGTTGATTTTCTACTTTGCTTTTGCTACATGTTTGCCTTGCTACATGTTTCTGGTTTTATTATCATAAACTATTTCCTGAATTGTTGTCTTCATCAGAAACAATGATTACCACAGCAGTCACTGAAATCTATTCATCTTGGTGGTGGGAAGTGCCATCAAATGTTAGCCAACTTATGGCAACCCTGAGGAGTTTTCTAGGCAAGAGATGAACAGTAGTTTGCCATTGCCTGCCTCTCTGTAGCAATTTTGGACTTCTTTTGTGGACTCTCATCCAAGTACTTATCAGAACTGGCCATGCTTAGCTTCTGAGATCTGATGAGATCTAGTTGACCTGAGCCATCCAGGTCAGGGCAAAATCAGTTCATATTGGCCCCATTTTCTATAAAAGCAAGCCTAGGAAAGACTAGCAAGACAGCAAAAGTTATGGGAAGACAGAAAACTCTATCTAGAAGGCATACTGAATTGCCTTCTAGGTAGATTTTTCTGTCTTCTCATTAACTTCATTGTTTTTCTGACCTTTGAATCTGTTTCCTCATTATCCTCCTTGTCTGAACTTCCTATACTGAGATTCTTGTCCCAGACCATAATAATTTTTGCACCCAATTTTTTCTGAATTTGGTTCTGAAAGTTGGTCCATGCTCATGCCTATCTACACACAAACTGGCCTTCTAATCTCATCCCTTATACCTAGAGAAGACTGCATGGTGATCTATCATGCATTCCACAAGAATCTGCAGTTGACTAACAGTGGGATCCTAAAACACTTTCCTGAAAGTCAGAGCCATAGCTCCAAGGGGGCGGGGGGGATGTACTGGGCTCGCTCCTCTGTGGGGGTGTGGCGAGGGCATTCCGGGGAAGTTGCAGGGGTGTGGAGGTGGGGGATGGGGGTGGAGGATGCACCGGGCGGTTTCCCCCTTTGCTACGCCTCTGCTGAAAGTAAACCCCATTAAATAGACTTCAACAGGAGTTTGAATTGACTTCTTTATGATTGCAATGTAAATGCACTTGGTGAAGCCTACTTTCAATCTGATTTCTGTGAAGGACACCCAGGTTGAAACAATGACTTTGCCACCAATATCACCCGTAACAGCCTCTAGTTGCATAAAATAAAGGAACACTGTGGGATTGCAAAGAACCGCTATGTTTATGTTACTACAGTATACTGCTATTACTACAGTATTTTCCACTTGCATTGAACTGTCTAATCTTACTGTTGGAAGTGTGAGTTTTAGGACTATTAAAGTGGATTGTCTATTATGTCTGGTACATGCAGCAAAGCCCTTGGTGAATGGAAGTCCTAATGCAATATGAAGGCTTACAGTTTACAATAGCTTACAGCATTTCTTTGGCTGCCCCTTGGAGAGGAGGTCTGCACTAGTGGACATCTGTGATTGAGATTTTAATCTGCCTGCAAGATACATGCTGCATTTCTTTATTACTCAGCCTCTTCTCTATGAACTTTCTATCAAATTGTGTTGCATTAGACATATTAGCTTTTTATTGTTTAAAAATGCATCAGAATTAAGAAGGCATTTTTGCAACGATCGTTCTGGTTAAAAATTTGCAAACAGAAAAGAAAGCCTAGTGTTCCCTTTCTAGTATTGAGCAGAGGATTGTGACCAGTGGTGGGATCCAAAAATTTTAATAACAGGTTCCGATGGTGGTGGGATTCAAACAGTGGCGCTGCCCCACACACGCACCTCCAGTCCCTATTGGGCAGGGAGATTGCTTTAGTAACCCCTTATCGGCACTCAGAAAAAATTAGTAACCACTTCTCTAGAAGTGGTTGGATCCCATCTCTGATTGTGACTCTAGCACTCCCTTAGTTTTGTTATATTGATACTTAAATAAACATAGGCCCCTTCCGCACACGCAAAATAATGCGTTTTCAAACCACTTTCACAACTGTTTGCAAGTGGATTTTGCTATTCCACAGAGCTTCAAAGAGCACTGAAAGCAGTTTGAAAGTGCATTATTCTGCATGTGCGGAATAAGCCATAGTGACAGCCATTCTGAGAATGAAAAGCATTCATTTTATGAATCTTTCCTAAAGTTCCACAGTCTGTTCCAAAGACATGATTTGTCATCATCAGAGAGATGTTACATATACAAAGTGACCAAAATCTAAGTAAAACTTTATGTGCTTTGATCATATTGTAAATATCTTAAAAGAATACAGGCAAAATGACAAAACTCATTTCAAAGTTTGGCTTGTTATTATGCTATTAAAATTAGATTTACTGAAAATTTTACATTGAGACTAATTATGCAGAAGAGCCCCATGGCTTGCTGGCAACTGAACCCTGGTGCAGCAAACTTCCTTGTACCGACATACAAGGAAGTTGCTGTGCACAGGAAGCTGAAGTGATGCATTGCAAACTTCCTTGTACCAATATACAAGGAAGTTGCCACGTGCCTACTGCTCTTGCTCGCAGCTTTCCCCTCAGAAAGCAAGATCACTTTAGGTGTGCGCCTGTTGCCACGGCAGGGCAGAAGGAGGTAAACTCCGCCATCCATAATCGACCTAAGGGAAAACAACATGAATGTTAAAAAGCTGCATTGCACAGTGAACACTTCCTTGCAGAATGAGAGATTTCCTGCAATTCGTATGTTTTCTAGAATTTTCTACTGCAATTGTGCTCACCTTCCCTCATAAATACAGATTGCTGCACATATGCCTATAGCATACTTCTATATTCATTCTGAAAAGTCAAGGCGCCTTAACAAATGTCAAGGTTTTGGTGTACGGGGAAACCTTTGGGTGATGTGAGACAATGTCTCTTTCCCCCTTTCTTTTGTCTTCAAAGTAGTTTATGCAGTGGGCTGAAACTCTGACATAAAGAATAGCTGAGAGCAAATTAAAACTGTAAAACATGTATTCCAACCAGTTCTATTTCAAGATGTTGCCTCAAATATTAAAGCACATTTCCTTACTCAAATGATGAACTCATGAAATGTTCATGAAAATGTCATGAGTATTTATTCTAGGTAACATGCCCATAGTCCAAGACCCCCTCTGGAGTTCATGTGAAATTCTGTTTTGTTTTATTCCTTATATTTTTCTGCCTTTAAATATTGTAAATCATAACAGTCATCAAATCCAAAACCTATCAGATCTTTGAATTCGTCAGGAAGACCCCCCACGATGCTGTGTGAATTTTTAACTTGTTTGGTGTCTCTTATATGACAGATTTTTTAAAAACTTGGACACAAGTTTTCACACAGTCTGTCAGCTTTTCAAAATTCTGTTGTTCCAAAGTAACTTCAGAGCTCCAGTTTTATCTTATTTCTGTTTGTTTTAAATGCTCAGGCACAGGCATGGAACCACACCTCTTGCAGGAGCAGAATAAATATGAATTCTTCTCTCCTCTAAAAGTAGTCTCAACACAAATGTTGCTCTCAGCTATTTTCCTCTCTCGGCTAAAATTATGAAGCAATCTGTAGGGTTTTTCCCCTCTAGTTTGCTGTATGTGCTCCCTCTAGTGATAACTATGTATAAACATTGCTGTTTTGTGTGTGAGAAATTGAATTTCCCAGGTGGTCCACAAACCATTTAATGAAGTGTATAGCACAAACATTTCATTACAACACATTGCGTACTTTTACCTTTAATAACTACATTCCTCATACAGGAGGTCTCCATAGTTTTTCAGAAATGAATTACACTAGTGTTATTTCAACCAGAATGTTTTTCCCTCTCACTGGTAAGAATGATACTTCACTGACCTATTGTATTGATTACCAACATGTCAGCCCTGGATATCACCAGTACTGTTTCAATTGCAGCAGATAGTGTTATATCATATAAAATAATTTAAAATGATTAGGTTACCAGAGCATTTTCTTAGCTCTGCACTCGATGGGAAGAAACAGTTGGGGTGACAAAATAGTAGAATGAGAGCAAAGTATTTCAGGGATAAATGGCTGTGTTAAAAATCTGACAGAGGGACCTTTGACTCTCAAATATTATGTTGATCTGTAAGATGCTTCTGGGCACAAATTTGGCTCAAACAAATCCTAGGCCCCTTCCGCACGGGCGGAATACGGCGGCCTGGGAACGGCAAAAACACCGTCCCCAGGGAGCCATTTACACAGGGGGCGCAGTTGCTTTGCAGCCGCGCCATCCGAGCGGCACGAAGCCGACATTTTCCAACCTTGCTTGCCCAGCGAGGTTTTTGGAAAACGGCTCCATGGCGCCTTCCCTCCCCCCCATGTCCGGGCGACCTACCTGTCCTGTGGCCCTCCAGCGCATCGCCGAGGCCTGGGGACATGCCCCCTCTGCCCTGTGACTCTGGAGCGGTCGCGCAGGGCAGGGGGGGCGTGTCCCCTGGCCTCGGCAATGTGCCGGAGGGCCGCAGGACAGGTAGGTCGCCCTGACGACGGCGTAACTCTACGCCGTCATCCCAGGAGATTCTGGGACTGTTCATGTGAATGGTCCCAGAGGGGTTGGGTCGGCGTCATCTACGCCGACCCGACCCCTTCCGCCGCCGTGCAGAAATGGCCCTAGACACAAAGGTGGACCTCCTCCCCCTGATAATGATTCCCGTTAGGCACCCTTTAAACCAAAAATGCCGTAACAATAAACTAACCCACCCCCACCCCCCAAATACTAAAAAAAAACATTGCTAACCTGATTCGGATAGTAATTTTGATCAGATAAGAAAGATTAAAGTAGAAGAGACAGGATTGAAAAGATTTTTCTTAATTGGTGTTTATGTACCCAAGGACTGCAAACCACCCATCACCCTCCATATTTCAAACCAACTAGCACAAGTAATCAGGGAAGAAACATTAAAAGAGAAAGGACAGGTTTGTAAACAATTAGCTCACTATGCCTTGCAACCTGTTGTGGCTAGCAAGGGATTTGAGAACACTTTCAAGCTTGAGGATTTGGGCAAGATATCCACCTTCTGCAAACATTCCCAACATTCTCAAACTATGGGGTCACTGAGGATCTTGGGCAACATCTGTCACATTGTTATCTTACCTTTATTCCAGCTTGCTCACGGCAACTTACATGGTTCTCCCCCTCCTCATCTTTATCCTCACAAAACCGCTGTGAGGTAGGCTTAGCTATGAGGGACTGGTTCACTTAAGGTCACTCAGAAAGCTGACTTGAAACCACATCTCCCCAGCCCTAGCCTATCATTCTAAGCACAGCACCCCACTGGGTCTCGCTTTCATGTACTTACTGTTTTTGCAGTGAAAGCAACAGCCTGTTTTTACAGGTGACAGGCAATGATACATAGAATCCCTCTTTCAAAAAGTAAAAGTGGGAAGAAGAAGGGGAGATAAACAAATAACCACTGTCTTCTGAAATTAGGAAGCCCAGCCCTAAACCTAACCTCTCTAACAATTTCTCATGCTTATGATCCTATAAATACTAGCTAAGATTGTGAACTTTACTGATCTATTAGAATAAAATCTAAAGACAACCAGAGTGAGAACCGCAAAAGATTGCGAGGAGCTCCAAGCAGACCTTGATAAATTAGGTGAGTGGGCTAAGAAATGGCAAATGCAGTTCAATGTAGCAAAATGTAAAGTGATGCACATAGGGGCAAAAAATCCAAACTTCACATACATGCTACAGGGGTCAGTGCTATCAGTCACAGACCAGGAAAGGGCTTTGGGCGTCTTAGTTGATAGTTCCATGGGAATGTCAACTCAATGCATGGCAGCTGTGAAAAAGGGAAACTCTATGCTGGGGATAATTAGGAAAGGAATTGATAATACAACTGCAAAGATTGTCATGCCCTTATATAAAGCCGTGGTGTGACCGCATTTGGAGTACTGTGTTCAGTTCTGGTCGCCACATCTCAAAAAGAGATATCGAAGAGATAGGAAAAGAGTAGAGAAGGGCAACGAGGATGATTGAGGGATTGGAGCACCTTCCTTATGAGGAGAGGCTGCAATGTTTGGGACTCTTTAGTTTGGAGAGGAGACGTCTGAGGGGGGATATGATTGAAGTCTATAAAGAGACCAAGAGAGGCTAAAGCCACTTCAGCCCATGTGTTGCAGATCCAAGCAGAAAAGGACCACCCTACATCAGGGAGGCACAAAACTCCCATTGCCAACAATATCCTTTTATTTTACATCAACAAATATGGGGAATATGTGAAGTATAGCAAGGCCCTTCAGTTGTGTTAGCTTGAAAAATATTGTTTAAGAGTTGTCAGTAGAAGAGTGGCCATGCTTCTTAATGAGAAGAAGGAAACCTGTCTGCAGCTGTTGGGACAAGCACACACAAACATTGTCCTGTGTCCCCTGAAAACCTACCACCTGCCACCCTCCTGCATACTGGAACAGGTATTAACTATTGCATACTTTTGTGTGTACATTTTTAGAAATATGACTGTGGTTGTTGGTTTCTAGTCCTGCTTTGCTATCCTCCCAGCAATCATATGAGGATGTCATTCTCATGATTCAGAAAATGAACAGTGGGTGAATGACATATTGTCCCAGGACTATCCAATAAATCTTCAATTGAATTGGGATTCGAATCCTTGAGTTTTAGGTGTGCCATTCCACTTGCTCAATTCTCTGTAAATTATGTCTTTCATTCTATCAAATGAACCTGGAACCAGAGCTGTGCAGGATTACCAATGCCTAGCCTTGAAAGATAATCTTGTGTTTGTAAAAACTGTAGGTAGGTACAGTGGGTGGGAGCATCTTGCAGCTCTGCATCACAATGACCAGAGTTGCCACATCTACTGAATGTCTCCCATTAAAACAGTTTCTTTGACCTTCTTACAAATCCAGCTGCTTCCCTGCATCAGTACAGTGGGGATAACTCCCGATAACAGAAGAGGGAAATCCCCAATGCAGTGGCTTTTCTGGAGGACACTTCACAGCTATGACTCACCTAACTGGATGATATTTCAGTACAATCACTCTTGTTTCTGGGGGAATTCCATTTCACAGTATTTATATTACACTCCACAGTTAGCGGAAAACAGCTCTTCCTCCCCCAGCAAGTGGGATCCAGGATGATACACAGTTTGTTGTGGGAATGGGAGCTGTGCCAAGATTTCAACCACAGTCATGATGGAGCATCACTTAAGTGATCAGCTAGCATCGAGGAAACAGTCAAGAACCAGCTGCCTGCAAAGGTTCAAAGATGTTGCAGAACTGAAGAATTTGCTTTTATTTAACATTTATTCAAAAGCCAGCTTCTTTTAGTATCGTAGCAGGGGTGATCAACATCTGATGAACTTCACTACATTGTATTTTACACTTTCTGAATGTGTCCAGAAAGTAACATTTGACAAAGGAAAAGCCATCTCATCAATCAACTTCAGAGCAAAATAAGAGCAGTGTTCCTTTTTTTAAAAGTGCGAATATCAAAATTTTCCCCCTTGAAGAAAATAAAAGAAACAAAACAGAATAAAAAAGAAATGCAACAGAAAGAGTGATCTTAGGAGTTACATCAGTCAAACAGTATTCCAAAGCAAGGGAGAAGCTCAAACACAATTTTAGCACCTCTGGCTTTCAGAACTCAGTTGGATGTAATGTCTACATCAAGGAACTGACAGAATGAAGCTAACTGGTGTGAAAAAACCACCCCTTCTGAAGAAGCTTCTAAATACCAGTTGTCTAAATCTATTGATAAGCATGGATGCATTATTAATGAAGCCTGCAGCTTGCCTGGTGCTGCTCAGATGGTTCAAGCATTTAGCAGGAAATATTTCTGTGAAGTGTTGCACTGAATAATGATAGTGTCTGTCTTAAATCGAACAAATGACTGTAGCAAGCTCTTGGGAGGCTCTGAGCAAGCAGATGCTTGCCAAGTGAAAGGCAGTGGGTACCACCTGCTGTAGGCAGGCAGGCAGACAGACAGGAGCAGTCCAGTGTAATATTGACTAGTTAATAATTCAAGGCAACAGGAACCCCTAGCTCTTCGAACATAGTACTGTCCCTTCATCGTCTGCTTTTCATCACCCTAATGAGCTACTTGAAGAATTAGATGCTAAAATGTCTTCCAGCACATCCCAAAGCCTGGGATTCAAACTGGTGAAGAAAAAGTCTGTACTAGCACATGCGACAAGAAATGCCATGCTCTTCAGCAAGAAAAAGACCGACTTTGTAGGATAGATCATTTTGATAAAGCATACCTACACTGTCTAGTTAGGCCAGCGTGTTATATTTTGTATTTCGTTGAGCTTATGCTGGTCTATGATTGTAATAAAGATTTTATTTGATTTATGTTTTGCAAATCTGCTGGCAGGAACAACATGTTGTTAATTCTTTTGGTACTGTTTATATTTTCATAGCATCTTGGCCTGAAGTTATGGAGTCCGGAGATCACAAATGTTTCATCCAAAAGGACACTGAATTAGATTATCCCCTGCCTAGCAATCCATTTATTAACCTTGACTTTGCATAATATTTTTATGAGATGTTCACTCCTATTACTAATCATCAGTCAGTCGAAACAACAGCAGTCAAAACCCATAATTGATTCTACAACAAATGACTGTAAAAATCAATGCCCTTAATAACTGGACTAGATCTGTGTTGCATAGCCAAGACCGCCATGTTTCTAATTGACTAATGAATGAAATTATCTTCTAAAAATCAAGAGGGAGATGAATTCTCACATGGGGTGTTTTCATATGGGTTATTTGCCCTGAGAGTGATGCTGTTGGAGAAATTAATTAGTAGTTAGCTAATTAACAGGATATAAGCCTGCTTTAAAATAGCCAGTCAGAAGCCATATCTGTGTCCTTAATCATCTAACTGTAACAAGAAATTTGCTGAAACTAAGGTATTCTGTTTGCTAGACATGGCTCCTTTCTGCACAGACACTTTAAAATATTTTCAGGCAGGAAATAAAGTATTTCTTCTGTGGAGTTCTGCATTGTTTTTACTCCAAAACATTTTACTTGGAGCCTCAAAACATTTTAAATGACTCCTCTTTTAAAATGATTCTCTGACCAAAACATTTTTAAAATGGCTTCATTTGCTGTTCTGTCTCTTTAAGACATTTTCCACACCTGGACTTCCAGGTGTCCCTGGACTTCTTCCTTGATGACATTTGCTGTGCATGCTCTCTGTCCCCCCCCCCCCCACCAATCCAGTTTTTGGAGCCTTTCTCTGTTTGTTTACCATTTGAGAGGGGCTATTAGGCAGATGCAGCCCAGATGGCGAAGAGAATCATAGCATGAAGCTGTGAAGCATAGAAGGTAGTAATCAACAATGTAGTTTTTTTTTAAAGAGTGAAAATCACAAGAGGGTGACCAGGAATCATTTTGAGGGGATGAGAGTAGGCATAAATCATGGTGGGGTGGTGGTGGAGAGGGTGGAGAGAGAGATTGACAATGTTTTAGAAATGTTTTTAGGGATTTGAGTAGTAAGGACTATCATTTACTTTTACTGTTGTATCAGAGGCTACTGATTAAACTAGGTATAGATAAATGACACTCTTGGTAGCACGACAGATGCTTTCACATCTAGATGACCCAGTTACTGTGGTCATCTTCCAAGGACCTTCTTGGGTGCCTCTGAAATTAGGTATGTCTCAACTCATGAGGAAGCCTTCTCAGTTGTGGCACCAGAAGGTTCCTTCCAGAAGACTCATGTGCCCCCTTCAATTGCCATCTTCTGCCAGTGGGTGAATACTTTTTTTTTTTGGCATTCCCTCAGTGGTTCCTCCTTCCCACTCAATGTTTTAATTAGTTTTTTTTCTGTTTTTGTATTTGAGTTCTCGTTTTAATTGTTTTAATAGCGTGCTCTTACATAATTTTAAAGATGTGATTTTATTATACATATTTTAATCTTTTGCCCACCTTGGAGGGCCTTATAGGGGCAGAAAGGTGGGATATACATTTTAAAAAATAAATAAATTTTCCCCCATTGTCGCCCTTTTATCTCCCTACTACAAAGTGGTTTTATTCTTCTTTTAATTGTTAACTTAATAGCATTATATGAATTCCCAGTAAAAGTAAGTCTCTAGCTGCTTTCTTTGCAGAGATATGTAGGAGGAAAGCATATCTCTGAAAGGAAATGGGCTATAGACTTTTTAAAATAAAAGTTGAGGATTCAGAAACTGATACATATTTTAGCATAATAGTGTACCAATTTAATGCTATTAAACTGCTGATTTAAAAAAACCTCTATGGAGGAAACGTGCTGTGTAAAAGTGTTGTGACCATGGCACTGTATTAGCAACTACAGTAGCAAAAGGGAAACTACACAAGCTTATCCCTGTGAGGAAAATACCACACACACACCAGATATGTAGTTGTGACAGACTACAGTAAAATAGAGGTTAAACAGTTCAAGTCAGTCAGTGGAACAAGGTGCTATCACAACAGAGTGGAGAAAAACTTCTTAGGAATGGAAAAGCACCCTGATTGGGTAACCTGACCTGTTCTCTGATTTGGCTGATTCAGAGAGGGAGAAGGTATGTCTCTGAGAGGAAAAGTTTTGTAAGCTTTTGATCTGGATTCCTGAGAACTAATATCAAGTCCCTTAAATGCATGTGATAAATATCTACACTGAGGGAATTTCAGTCAGGGAGTGGATCTGGCTTAAAATATACTGAGTGTCAGTGTGTGCTGAGAGCAGACAATACATAGACAAGAAAACTGGGAGTTTTGTTAAGTGGTCAAGGCTGGAGATGGAATCGCAGTGTGACTCTCCACAGGTGACCATAAATGAAAGGGAAGGGAATGTATATTTCAGGGCAACCTCAAACTGTAATTTTTTTTCAATTTTCCTACAGACCTATGTTTTAGTTAGTGTTTAAATCCATGGGACATGACTCTCCAAGAGAGAAGAGAGCCCAAATTGCTCAGACCAGTTAGATGAATCACCTTTTAAAGACTGGCTAGACATTTCAGAAATCAAATTGCCTCAGAGGCCCTTTCCGCATAGGCGGTTTATGGCGGCCTGGGGACGGCAAAAACGCTGTCCCAGGGAGCCATTCGCACAGGGGGCGCAGCTGCTTCGCAGCCGCTCTGCCCTCGCGCCGCCCGACTGGTGCGAAGCCGCCGTTTCCCAACCTCGCTTGGCAAGCAAATATACTGAGTGTCAGTGTGTGCTGAGAGCAGACAATACATAGACAAGAAAACTGGGAGTTTTGTTAAGTGGTCAAGGCTGGAGATGGAATCGCCTTCCCGACCGGGCGACTCATCTGTCCTGCGGCCCTCCGGCGCGTCGCCGAGGCCTGGGGACACCCCCCCCCTTTGCCCTGCGACCCTGGAGTGGTCGCGCAGGGCAGGGGGGCGTGTCCCCTGGCCTCGGCGACGTGCCGGAGGGCCGCAGGACCGGTAAGTCGCTCTGACGACGGCGCAGCTCTGCGCCGTCGTCTCGGCCGATTCTGGGACCGTCCATGCGAACGGTCCCAGAGGGGTCGGGTCGGCGTGGATTACGCCGACCCGACCCCTTCCGCCTCCGTGCGGAAACGGCCTTGGTTTCCCCTTCCTCTACTACAGTGTTTCCCAACCTTTTCGACGTCGCGGTACCCTTGACCTCGCTCTTCATATCACAGGGTACCCTTGAGGTTTGTTTGATATTTTTTTTTGCATTTTGGGTTTTTTTTTGTTTTTGGCCTCTAGGTGGGGGGAGTGGAAAGCAGGGAAAGGGCAAGGGAGGGAATGCAGCGTTGACAGCCGCGTTGTTTGTTTCCCTAAATTTGGCGTGGATTTGGGAGGATTTAAAGGGAGAGCTCCCTTTAAATCTGTCCCCCAATCCACAACAAATTTAGGCAAATAAAACAATGCTGTTTTTCAATGTTGTTTAAAGGGAGCCCATGAGGCATCCAACTCCCCCTTCAAAATCCATTTGATTCCAGTGGGGGGGGGCAGGGTTGGTAGAATTGTCATGGTACCCCTGGGATGTGCTCATGGCACCCCAGGGCATCATGGAACCCTGGTTGGGAATCACTGCTATACTGCTTTGTCCTGACAGATTTATTGCTGAGTTGTCCATCTTTGGATGAACAGTTCTGATTTACCATGATGCTATCTGCAGGATGTTGTTAATAGTTCTTACCAGTAGGATTCTGAATCCTGTCTGACTTTGGAAGTCAGTGCCAGCTCCAGGAAGCTTGGGACCTATTAAAAATGCTTGCTCAGTTGTCCTCATTAATCTGAAAAAGAATGGACATACACACTGAGAATTATCTCATGCTGCCTCTGAGCATTTTATGCAAAGGTGTATTAGTGGAACAGTGGGCCTTTTGCCAGGCTTGTGGTTTTGATTTTGCCACTCTGTGGAAGGCACTGTCAGTTGTCATTTTGTTATTTAAGAGGTGATACTAGTACAGACTTTCTAAGGTGCTACTAGTCAGACTTTTCAGCCTACTATCAAGCATGGCAAACCTGGGTCACGTGTAGGCTAACTATGAGTTTCTTCATATTCAGTGGAACCCACAGGTGTACTGAACAGTATGACCTTGTAAATTAACCAATCCCAACCCCCCTCCCCCCCCCAAAAAAAACCCTGTTAGGACCACGTATGCTCCAAGAGGCAGAAAATCAGATAGGGAGAGGAAGGAAGAGATCGATGGGAAAATAATCTACTTAAGTCCTTGAGAATTTGTAGAATATATTTCGGTGGGTGGAGCACAATCTCCAGACATTATGGGGAACTCAAGCTTGTCTTCTCTGAACTGAATTTAAGGGAATTATTTCACAGGATCTTTAGATGCTCTGAAGATGCCAGCCACAGATTCAGGTGAAACATCAGGAGAAAATGCTACTAGAACATGGCCATACAGCCCCGAAACCACACAACAATCCAGAATTATTTATGTATTACATTTTTATTTTTCCTTCCTGTCACCACAAAGCTCAGGATAGCATAGGAAGGATTCTAAGGAGGTTTCCTACCAAGCAGTGGCCAGTTTCCTGTATCATAAGGTTTCTAACTATATCCTTCACCAAATGCAGATGTTTCAGTTTGTGATAATTTTGAATACAGTTTCTTTTTTATACTCTCTGCTATCATAAAATAAACATTTACTGGGTTTTATGACAGAAAAAACCTTTAGGTAGCATCTATTTTCACAAACTATTATACGTACTGTGTTATACTTGACTATGGTGTTGATGGTATTTTAACCTTGAAGGGGTTGCTCGGAGAGCAGGCAAAGTTAGATCATTAGCAATATGTCCCATGTCTTGGTTCAGTATACTTGAAATACCCTTAAAAATTAATTTTATCCATTTTCAGAATGCGATTGATCTGAAGTATCAGTTCCACAATTATAGTTGTGCCCTATATCCCTTTGTTCTGGCCTGTGGCGAAGCACATTACTCAACAGTCCCTTAATTTTAACAGCCATATTTTTGTGTCCCTAGTTTATAATGATATAATATGTTTAATCTTCCTTCCATATTTTAAAGTTAATATTACTCAATAAAGCTCCCACGGAAAATATTTTAACAGTGAAACTGTCTGGCTGATATAACTATTTTCTTGGATTCTTACAGATCCCTTTTTCATCAGATAATTCTTTTATCAAAGAAATTGGAGGAACTGAAAGCTCATATAGTACAGGGGTTAGAATATTGGACTAGGATCTGGGCAACTCAGGTTCAAATCTCCACTCTTTGTTGTGTTGTGAGGAGAAAAGGAGGGAGGGAGACTCCTGTGTGTCACCCTGAGCTTCTTAGAGGAACAACAGGATAACACACACTATACAAATAGATGGAGAACCAGCGTGATGTAGTGGTTAAGAGTGGCAGACTTTAATTTGGAGGAACAAGTTCATCCCCCCCTCCCCTCCTCTACATGAAGCCAGCTGGATGACCTTGGGCCAGTTACAATTCTCTCCAAACTCTCTCACTGTCTCAGCCCATGCAGAGACAGGCAATAGTAAACCATCCTGAAGCATCTCTTGCTTAAAAAATCCTACAGGGTTGTTAAGTCAGTTGTGGCTTGATGGCACTTTCCACCACCACATACAAAGAGATAGAGTGATAAATATAGGGGAATCTTTCCTATATAACTGGGATCTTCTCTGCTATGCTTTAGGTGCCAGGTTGAAGCATTTTCACTCTCCTATGGGGATATTTTTATGTGTAGGTGGGTAGTTTCATTTGCTACTTTAAACTTAAGTATTTGATTGTTGCTAAACTAAATAAAATTTGATGATTGTTTGATGTTTGTTTACTCTGCAGATTTTATTATTAGCTTTAATAATAATATTATTACAATAGCTTTTTAGAATTAGCTTTAAAAGGGGCTTGGACAGATTTATGGAGGATAAGTCGATTTATGGCTACCAATCTTGATCCTCTTTGATCTGAGATTGCAAATGCCTTAACAGTCCACAGAGGGCCATTGCTTTCACATCCTGCATGTGAGCTCCGAAAGGCACCTGGTGGGCCACTGCGAGTAGAAGAGAGCTGGACTAGATGGACTCTGGTCTGATCCAACTGGCTTGTTCTTATGTTCTTATGTTCTTCATTGATTATATGTTGATTTTTCCCTACAGAATCATCAGTACTTAAGAGGAAGGAAGGAAGGAAGGAAGGAAGGAAGGAAGGAAGGAAGGAAGGAAGGAAGGAAGGAAGGGCATTTTAAGTTAATCTTTTAAAAGTTTGCCATTGTGGCATTTTAAGGTATGAGCTATGGAATGAACTATAAATGAGAAACATCAAAAGTAACTTAGAAAGATTTTTTTAAAATATTAAAGTGATGAATCACATGCCAAATTAACAAGTGAAGGAATCTACCTATAATGAAATCTTTTTTTCCAACATAACACTTCATTATAAAGGGAGTTTTTCTATAATAGTAGCAAGTGTAATTACATTTTTATATATAATTAGGACATTATTATCATTTCACCATATCAAAGTTCATTATAAGACATCTCCAATGCATTTTTCATAGAGCAAAAATAAAAAGAGAACAGGGGTCCTTCAATTAGATTCGTATAAGGACATCCACAGAGACTGAAGGAAGCTGATCAAACAGCTTAGCCCAAAAGGGACCAGGTGGGCTGCTCATTGCTTGTAAGGCACAGACAAGTCACATTTTTACATTTCCTGCCTAGTTATTAATTATACTTTTCACCTCACTCATACTTCAGTCTATTCTTTGGAAGAAAATTATATTTCAAAAGTTGTTCGAACTAAACACCAGCAGACCACACCTGATTAGTTTCTAAAAGAAAGACATTGATCTGGCTGCTGTGCCGGGCCGTTTTCTTGTGTATTTTGACACATTTCAAACATTTTAGGTTTTATGAAAAATGAAACTGATGGTTTGGACTTGATCAGAAAGAAAGAAAGAAAGAAAGAAAGAAAGAAAGAAAGAAAGAAAGAAAGAAAGAAAGAAAGAAAGAAAGAAAGAAAGAAAGAAAGAAAGAAAGAAAGAAAGAAAGAAAGAAAGAAAGAAAGACAGACTATTTCTGCAGCTGTTTGAACCGAATTTGCCCAGTTGTAAAATTCACCTTATAATTCATATAACAAAGTCCTATAAAATCGACCAAGAATTTCCAGATGCTTACTTGAACCAAGCAATGCATGAATAGAATGGAAAATGGTATTTAGTGCTACTGATTGCTTTTTGTAGGAAGAAAGAAATGTCTGTAAGTATAGAGCTCAGTAAAAATACATCTGATTTCAGACCATATTTCTGTTAAATAATGTTTAGAAAGAGTGTAGAATTTTCTGGAAGAATTTTCACTCCATTCCTTAGTAGTAGTTATAAGAGATGCTGCAGCTTTTGCAAAGAAAGGCTCAGCTGAATGCTTCCTTTGATTATTTCAAAGATTTACAGTAAAAGCCTATGCAGCGTTATTCCAGTCTAAGCTTATTGAAATGAATCTCCTTTGGACTGCATTGTTACCATTCAAAACTAACAATTTTGCAGCTGGGCAGTGGCAATATTTAGCTTGGTAGCTGGCCTGATAACCAATTACTGGCTTGGCTGGATTATATATGTCCTAGGTTTATTGCTTTAAAAGAGTGTTCATAATGTATGACTGAATTGTGATGTGAACATGAGGGAGATCAAAACCAAGGGTTATTAATATATGCTTGTCTGTGGTCAACAACGTAATCAGGAGAAGGACCAAGACTGAGGTAATCTACTCCACTATCAAGAATGGTGGAAGTCACAGGGGACTAGTGTTTTATACCTATCTCCCCATGAAGTTTCTCCCCTTGATGGGACTGTAAGCAGAGGTGGGATCCAACCAGTTCTCACCACTTCTCTAGAAGTGGTTACTAATTTTTTCTGAGTGCCGAGAAGGGGTTACTAAAGCAACCTCCCTGCCCAATAGGGACTGGAGGTGCGTGTGTGCGGCGGCGCCACTGTTTGAATCCTGCCACCATCAGAACCTGTTAGAAAAGCTGTAAACGTGAATCCCACCACCATCAGAGCAGCAGTGGCGTAGGAGGTTAAGAACTCATGTATCTAATCTGGAGGCACCGGGTTTGATTCCCAGCTCTGTTGCCTGAGCTGTGGAGGCTTATCTGGGGAATTCAGATTAGCCTGTGCACTCCCACACACGCCAGCTGGGTGACCTTGGGCTAGTCACAGCTTCTCGGAGCTCTCTCAGTCCCACCTGCCTCACAGGGTGTTTGTTGTGATGGGAAAGGGCAAGGAGATTGTAAGCCCTTTGAGTCTCCTGCAGGAGAGAAAGGGGGGATATAAATCCAAACTCTTATTATTATTATTATTATTAAAATTTTTGGATCCCACCACTGACTGTAAGCCTTTCCATGCTTTCCCCTGTGTAACTGGGATTTGTCCTTTTGTCTTCATTTTTGCTTTTGCTTAAGCTATTTAATCTTACCTATTGTTCAAGATTTCTCTCTTCTATTTCATTACTGCAGGAGTCCATTACTGTATCTTTTAATGGCATATAATTAAAAAGTTTATGTTCTGCCTGGATAGAGGTATATATTTTCTTGCTTTAGAATATTTTTCAGTTCACTGTCTAGTCTCCTTATTTATATCATCCTGCAATGTGCAGAGAGAAAAGCTGTAAACTAAAATCTGGGAACCATCATTTAGGAATGTCAGGTACTAAACAATGCAGAAAATTGGAGCCTATTTTGTCTCTGGGTCAAAATCCTTGTACTTAAATTAGTTGCCTGCTTCAGACTTGTCAGCTGAACAGTGATAGTTCACCCTTTCTCACTGAGCAAATACGAGTGATTCATAAGTTCATGAGAAATACATAAGAGACCTGCTGGATGAAAACAAAACTCCAAATATTGCCAGAATCCTGTTTCCCACAGTAGTCAACAAGATTCCTTGGGGAAGGCCACGAGGTTGTGTTTCTTCCTTTATAAAGCAGCCCAATAAGAAGATCTGAAAATATATATGAAGTTCCATGAAATCTGAACTATAAAGAAAAAGTTGTGCAAAGGACAGTATGCCAAAATTGTAGTCCTTAGAAATGTCAAAATCTAAAATCAGACACCCTCAGAGTCTGGGGTTTTTTTTAATACTTCAAGCATGATACTTGGGAACAAGATGCAATCATGTCCATAGAGCTATTTTCATGTCATGTCCGAAATCAATCTATACATTATTCAGACATTTCAACATCAATATTTGTCTTAATTCACGTGCACGTTTTTTAGAAAGGACTGAATATGAAGCTTCAGCTACATAGAAACAATGGTAATAAGTGCATGGGAAGTTTCAACTCAGTTCATACTCTCCAAAATCTCAGCACATTAGAGACAGCTGATGCAGGAGTGTATGTTGGAGGAACATAATGGTGCATCAGAACATATCTGCATATTATTTTCTTTGGAATTTAAAGGTGCTCACTGCAAGATTGCTGCCATGCATACATCCACTTGTGTTGATAACCTCCTCTCTTTAGTATAGCAAATACTAAAAACTGAATTCCGTATCCTCTATCTGGCCCTTTCCGCACATGCAGAATAATGCACTTTCAATCCAATTTCAATGTACTTTGCAGCTGTGCGCAACAGCAAAATCCACTTGCAAACCATTGTGAAAGTGGATTGAAAGTGCATTATTCTGCATGTGTAGAAGGGGCCTCTGTCTGCCTATCCCAAAGCAAGGGTATCTCATGGAAAAATGTGTTTTGATAAGATCTGTCAGAATTAATAGTTCAAAACTACAATCCTGAAATAGGGTAGGAGCAGGAGATGCTCTGACATTGATGCATTAAATGGTACCAAAGTACAGACTTTAAAAATGTGTACTTGTTTTGAATAGGCTCTGACACTAGAAGGCACTAGAAGTTAAATTAACAAGATGCTGGCCTGTATCCAAAAAAACTGAAAGGCACTTCTGTCTTCGGAAGAGGTAGTGGCAAGTTCTAATAAACCTCCTTTCCCATATATGTGCCGGCCTGAGGCGTAGCAAGGGGGAAATGCACCTGGTGCACTGGTTCATCCTTCGTCCCTGCCCTGGAACACCCCTGGAACATCCCCGGAACACCCTCAGCACACCCCCAGAGGGGCATGTGCTCAGTGCGTTGTCCCCCCCCCCACTTCTTTGGAGCTATGCCTCTGATGTGCCCCACCCTTCATCCTGTGCTGTTCTTGATATCTGCTGACTCTCCATCCCCACCCCAAGAATGAAATTGAATGACTAACTCCCCCCGGCCCCAAGAATGAAATTGAAGGGCTTAATGAGCTGCAGCATTAAGGGAAACTTGGAAAGTCCTGTTCTTCAAGGCCTGGTCCACAAATGGATCTCATGGGGTATTAAACACTATCCACTAAAAACAGTCATCCTAATTCAGTGATCAGATTACAGATGCAGTAACAGGTATATAAGTAGGAAACAGTTGTTATATGTTACTAATTTATACTCAGTATAACTGTGCATGGGGGAAAACAGTTGATCCAAGGATCAATTTTCTCATATTTCTCAGTGTTCTAGTGGCACTGAATTCTACGATTTATAAGGGAATCTGTACATATAACAAATACCATCTCTGATATTACCTGTGAGTCATTATCAGCCCCTTGATATGTATGAAAATCCATATCAGATTAGTTGTTCCCTTTCATGCGTGGGGATCTGGACCAAGTGCCAGGGCCATTTCATTCATGGCAAAGAAGAGTCCCAGTATTTACAATCCAAGCAAGGCTGGAACCAATCATGTCATTCAGGTAACAAGTTAGCTCCAGAGAGCAAGCTTGCAAACCTTGTATTCTGAGCCGAAGGAAGCTTGGAATAAGAACTGTCTGACTGTATCAAACCTTAGCATGCTATAACCTTATGTCTAATTACTGGCAATCCTAGGGCTCAGCTGCCAGCCCTTTATCCTTTTCTCAAGTCTTTCTGAACCACCATGGCAGTATTGTTTAGATTAAAGTTGTTCACTTACACACAGATGCTTTTTAGAACAATGTGATGATCTACGGTTACACCTAACAACTTGCTAGCCTGACAAGTAGGGAAGTTAAATTATGAAGCCAACTTCAGCTTTGAAGAATTTTTTTATTTAATCTGTATTCCCCTGTTTCATCTGCTCATCCATCCGGCACAATCTGCATCATTATTAACCACACCATATTTCTAAAAAAAAAAAAAAGAGTCTGAAAAGTAAGACATCTGTGTTAGAACATTAATATATTCAAAGGTTTTTGACTTTCATCTTCCAGGCATTAACACTGTGTAAGTGCATTGGAGTAGCAACTTGCAGCATCTGTGAATTGAACCACAAGGAAAAGTGTCTTAAAGAAGTAGACTGTTGCCGGACGGGTAGCCAGAAAGACAAAAGAAATTAGTCGGAGCGTTATGCAAAAAAAGATTACTTTTATTTATAAGCAGAGACTTTTTTGCCTATTGCAGCTCTGCACCTTGCTTTCTAATTGCTAGCACAATTTCTAAGGCACTGAGGCAAGCCTCTAGCAGTGTGCTGAAGGTGTGTTTGTGCTGTTATGCCCTCTGGCTTGGCTGGCAGCCGATTCCCTTAGATCAGAGCCAGAAGGCAGACTGTTTTCGAATACCGATCACCTCACCCAGACCTAATCCTTTGAGTTCTCTTTGGCATCTATTCCTTCTGCCAGTTTCCTCTTCTGTTCCTCTCTTTTCTTCTGAAGTTGACAACAAAGACATCCTCAGGGCCCTCCTTAGATGTAAGACCACTCTTGATGTTGTTACAGTGTGGGTTTTTTTGTACCCTAAAGTTGTGCTACTTTTATATTCAGCTAGCACAATATTTGCACACCAGAAGATAAAGAAAATGTGAATAAGTTATACAGAATGGTGATTTCTTTTTTTCCTCTCTTAATTTGCACACTTGGTCATTTGGATGGATATGGTTCTTGCTGCCTCTGACATTTATCTCCATACCTGATCAAGAACCTTGAAGGTATCTTTAAAAAAAGTCTCAGCTCTGTTACTTATATAGCTTAAATTGGCCTGAGCTGCCACTTTTAATTTTAAAATGATGGCTGCATGGGATGTGGATGAATATGGAATTTCTATGAAGCACAAAACTTTTGAACGGTTCCTGTCCTCTGTGATAGTGAGTTTTAAAAGGGAAATCTCCAAAGAGCTAATTAGTAGACAAGTAGAGCTCGGATGGAACAAAGCTGAAAAGATAGCAGATAACTAAAAGGACCTGGCCATAGCTGACAAAAATCAAAGCACTGACAGAGAGCTGGCAGTAACCTTGGGCTGCTAACTGACAGGGACAATAAAAAAAAGCCTCTGAGTGTGGCAGAGAGTGACAGTCACACCACAGGCTCTCTAAAGAACACGAAACCTCCACCAAAATACAAGAGAAAATCTTCTGACTGATGATATCATAGACCTCATCCTCCCAGTCTAATTCTTTGAGAGTTGAGCTTTTGTTAGATTATAACCTTTCATATAAGATGGAAAATGTACAAAACACGACTCTAAAAAATCATGAACTGGATTCCAAGAAGCCCCTTCTACATGTAGAAGGACTTTTTTTTTTGTTCCTTGCACTACAGCATTGTGTAAGAAAAGTGAAGCTAAATCCAAAAGTGGTCTTGCACTGTAGGGCTTATTATGTTCTCGTGGAACAGCCCCAGAAGTTATTTCCCTTCCACTGGTGGTACTTTGAATCCAGTCCTATTAAAGCAAGATTCTTGGATTTTAATAGGATTGTCATAATACGCGTAATGCTGGAATTATATTACAAATATGTCTAACAAGTGAGGGACCTTCAAGGACTTGCAGGAAGCATCTAATTCTCTCTCCCCCTCCCCTATTTCCTCTCTTCCTTGTCCAAAAGCCCCATAGTCTCTCCTCTTCTTGCTTCTTTCCCTCTTTTCCACTCACCAGTCAATCTACCTTTATCCACGTCCTGTCATTAACCTTCCCTCCTTTACTCCCCCTGGCATTCTCTGTCCATAAAAACTGTAGCCAAGGTGTGCCGGACCAGGCCCATTTATATGGTGGAGAACCCACAAGGATTTATAGGGGTTATTTCCTACGTTATTTCCCTACGTTATTTTCTCTTTGCTCACTCCTGTCAGCCCTCATATTCTCATCTTTCCCTTCTTACTTCTCTCTTTCAACCACAACTCACTTCCTTTTTATCTGTCCCACCTTCAGCTATCTTTATTATCTATTTACTTAAGTTATACCTTATCTTTCCTCCCAAAGTATTGTACATTATTCTCCTTCCTCCATTTCATCTTCACAACAACTCTGTGAGATAGGTCAGGCTGAGAATGTTTGACTGACCCAAGTTCAGTGAGCTTCCACAGCAGAGTAGAGATTCAAACATGGATCTCCCAGATCATCAGAACGCTAGATTTCATAGAGTGGCTGCTATTGAATAGTGGCAAACAGCCAGTCTTGGGTGAGTCATGTACACGAAACAGTAATGAATCATCTGGCAATTGAGTTCTCCCTCAAAGGCCAAAACTGTTCTGGAAAGGGCCTAGACCTGAAAGTTTCTGTCAGTTTCTGTGGTAATTGCCTAATGGCCCCAAAAGGACATTCATTTTTTTTATGCTATGCGCACATTCATTTCTTAAAGCTGTATGCACTCATATTTTTTAAGATTTCAGATTTTTCTGTAAACAAAGAGCTTTTCTAAGGTTTGTAGAATGATTTGTCTTGTTTGCTCATGGCTCCAGTCTCTGCATTCAAGTATCCACACATCTGGTCATGGTGAAAATTAGATGTTGATTTTCCTGATTTGGCAGGTAATTCTTTTTTATGCCCCGAGCAGAGTCTTATATTGGGTGTGTGTGTTGCCACCCTAAGCAAAATCATACATTACTGTTAAATTTTTTTTTTATTAATTTAACAGATTGTTTGCTTCCTGATAGAGGAGCTCAAGGCAGTTAACCAAACCGCATCCAGAATGCAGTAAAATATCACACAATTAAACAATATTAAAACACATCATAGAACAGTTCTCACAAAAAGCCTGTCTAAAACTTTTTGCTTTGCAGCGCTCTCTCAAGGCAGAAGAGAAAGTGACCTTCTCTGGAAGTCCATTCCAAAAGGCAGACGGTACAATGGAGAATAACTGTGCCTGGTACATTTAGCAAAAGCTGCTGTGAGGAATGCAATTGTTGTATGAACTGATACACAGACAAGCAATATAGCTCTGCTACATAAGAACATGTTCTAATTTTCACTGGGTATTTCTGAAATGCATTCCCTTTGGGGATGATAACTATGTGTGGCCATCTCTATGAATGAAATTGGGCCAGATTCTTACAGCACATTATACTTGGAGTGAATTTAGACTGGAGTGAATACAGACAATTGTTGAGCCCAGAGAAGACTTCATTTATGATGCACATCTATGATATCTTTCATACCAGGTGTTATAAGTATGGCATTCTTGCACGAATTAGATTTATTTTCTGCCCTGGCCCTTTTTTGCAAGGTATGCTGAAAAATCAAATCAGTGTTTTTGCTGAGCAGACCATTAGTAGTCCCTTTGTAACTATAATAATTATTTTAGATAATGTATATCAGCTATGTATCCTATGTACACATTTATGTGCATACATGAAAGAGAAGAAAAGCGAAAAACCACAAAACACCTTTATGTGCAATGCCAAATGAAAACTCCTAGTGCAGAAAAGATTTGCTGTGACTTCTTGGTTTCCCTGGAAGTGGGCTGAAGCAACGTTTGTTAACAGTGCTGAAAATGTCCCTTTGTGTTTAAATAATCCCGAGGGAATCAAATTCACAGAAGTCCTGTTTCAATGTCCTTTTGTGCAAATAACACAAAGCCTTTGAAAGTGAGCTGTTTTCAACCTGTTTCCTGACAACTTAGTAGAATCACATACAGCAAATAAATCATAAACTGTATGATAAACAAAAATAGCTGGTCCATTTAAATTTGTGCAGTCGGCTAAATTGATGACCAGTAGCAGTAGGCAGTAGGAACCTCTATTGCAGCATTTTGCCATGACAAGGAAGGAATAATAAGGATCTCAGAAAAGTTCTCTCAGACAGGGTACTTTCTACAGAGCAATTCTAAGCAAATTTACAAAGCAATCCTAAGCAGAGTTATGACCTTCTAAGCCTTCAACTCTATGAAAACTCTGGTTCTGCTAAGAAAAAAACACATCTGAACTTCAGGGGAGAAGTCCTGTCACCCAAGTGCCGACAAACCTTGATATAGTCTCTCTTATGAACTGACATTAATCAAGCAGTGATATACAACACTACAAACTGAAATAATTCAGCTGTCCTTGAATTTTTTGATCCACTGTACTTTTCAAAATCCACTGGCAATGTAATTACATGTTACTTTCTCCTCAACATAAAATAGAAGAATCTCACAACCACTGAGCAAGTTTATATTTCATTTTTCATATTCTGTGTGTGTGTGTGTGTCTGTCTGTCTGTCTGTCTGTGTGTCTGTGTGTCTGTGTGTCTGTCTGTCTATATCCATCCCGCCTGCAATTGACCAGTGACTTTGGGTCTGACTGAGAACTACAGAAGTAACACAAGATATATGATTTTCATTTTAAAAATTTATTATTTAGCTTATGGTAGCAGAGGAGTTGTGATCTACTTTGTTCTCTTGCTGCCCTTATTTGGAGCGCTCACTTGCAGATCGTCCCAGCAGCTCTGAATCTAGAAAGGATAATGCTGTGAACTAATTAGCACTTCTGCTGTATAGTTTGCTCACAGTCATAAGAAACAAGATGTGATCTGAAAGGCTAGATAACTAGGAAATTTCTAGGTTACTTTGTTTCTCCAGAGTTACCTTCAGCAAGGCTACCCATGTAAATATTCTATCACATTACCCATCGCTGTGAATTTCTACCACCCTGTCAGTGTAACAACACCTTGTGCCACTGCGAGTCAGAAAAATGCACTGGGCATTGCTTGCTTAGTATGACTTCCGGTTTTGTTTTCTGCACAGGAAACCCAAATTTTGCAGGCATGAAATGGAACGCAGGAGAAATGAAGACTAGGCAAGCATATCTTCAGGTGGGGCAGCTGCCAGAGCCAAGGGCTTCTAGCAGAGCCCACTGATGTCATCTCCTTATGCCCTTCCTGCCTGCATGGTGTAATGGTTAAGGGCAGGGGACTCTAAACTGGAGAACTGGGTTTGGTTCTCAACTCCCTCACATCAGTGGTGGACTCTAATCTGGTGAATCAGGTTTGTTTCCCCACTCCTACACCTGAAGCCTACTGAGTGACCTTGGGCTAGTCACAGTTCTCTCTGAACTCTCAGTCCCACCGACCTCACAAGGTGTCTGTTGTGGAAAGAAGAAGGGAAGGAGTCGGTAAACTTCTTTGAGATTCCTTACTGTTGATAAAAGTGGGGTATAAATCCAAACGGTTTCACTCAAATTGAGATAAGTTCTGCAAGAGCCTGCACATGCACAAATTACATGTTTCTATGAGATCAGGGATTCTGCTTTTTTGCAGAATCCCTAATCATGTGTTCAGGGTTTCATGCAGTGGTGGGATCCAAAAATTTTAATAACAGGTTCCGATGGTGGTGGGATTCAAACAGTGGTGGCGCCGCACACACGCGCCTCCAGTCCCTATTGGGAAGGAGATTGCTTTAGTAACCCCTTCTCGGCACTCAGAAAAAATTAGTAACCACTTCTAGAGAAGTGGTGAGAACTGGTTGGATCCCACCTCTGGTTTCATGTGTGTAGTTTGTATACTCATTGACTCTTTTCTAAAGTTGTATGTCTGTAGAACTGTGGGCAGAAGCACAGCCCATTCATACAAACATCTTTATTGTATGCTCATTCTAGCTGAGTGTCATTTGAGAGAGAGAGAGAGAGAGAGAGAGAGAGAGAGAGAGAGAGAGAGAGAGATGACTTGGGAAAATGATTTCTTGCATTTTTAAGTTTAGCTTTCCCTTTTTTATTTATTTATTTTATTTATTTTTTAAACTTTTATACCGCCCCATCCTCTAGGGGCTCTGGGCTTTTTATTTTCAGTGAAGCATCTTTGAAGCTACAGAGTCTTGAAATAAGTGCATATGTATCATTTCTTGTATTGAATTGTAGCTTCATAGAAAAAAATGGCTTCCCAAAGCACTGAAAAAAATGACTTCCCAAAGCACTTGGGGCAGATAACCTATGTGGAAATGGTCTGTTTCTTTACAGCAAACCCGTGGACTTTGGTTAGGCTGAGAGAGTGTGACTGATCCAAATAACTCAGTTTGCTTCAAAGATGAGCATGTTACTCAGATTCTAGTCCAGCACTCTAATCGTGCAACCCTAAGCATGGTTATACCCTTCTGCGCTGAAGCTACATCAGACTAGTTCTACCTTTGGCAAGAATGATCCAATGGGGTGGGGTAGGATTTCAGACCAGTTGGAAGGAAACAAAAACACTTCAGTGGGAAATGTATTTCTCATTGAAGCAAATGAAAAGAACACACTAAAGAAACTGAGATGATGTAACAATTGTAATAAACAAGGCAGTGCATCAAATGCTTTTAGTATGATGCATGAATAGCATGCTCCATTTCCCACCCCATCATATCCTCTCTCATTTTTGTGCCACATACATTTGCAGGACACTACAGTGCTCTCTTCACAGTCTCATGCAACCTACCCATTTTCTTACACCACCACAACATCTTTAGGTCACCTTGCAAAGCCAGCAAAAAGCAAAAGATGAAGCAGTTGCTTCACATAGTCCTACAACCCAGTCCTAAGCACAGTTTTCTGGGAGTATTTCCGCCTACCCCCACCCCCCAAACTCAAAGGAACATACTTCAAAGTCTCTCAAACGGGATCCTCTGAAGATGCCAGCCACAGATGCAGGCGAAACGTCAGGAGAGAATGCTGCTAGAACACGGCCATACAGCCCGGAAACCACACAGCACCCAAGGGATCCAAAAAACCCGTTTGTTGCGGCAAGATTCCCTAGTGGGTCCTCCCTGGCCCTTGGGTGTTTTACATTTCTGTTCTATTTTCTTATAGGTTTTTATGCCTCATAATGAGTCTCTTCATACTGGCATGCTCACTTCCCAAGTGCTGTCTTCCTCACAAGCAAGTATGAGGTCTAGAGTTGGTGATTCGGGTAGCATGACTGAGCGCTGGGCTGCTTTGGTCTTTCCTAAGCAGCCCAGCACTCAGCATCGCTGGGAAGGGTGTGGGGTGGGTGGGAAACATGTAATGTTTAAAGAAAGAAAAAACCTAAAGGATCCACTCCCACTCCCCAGATTCGGCAGCATTCAGGGATCGTTTCAAGGGACTCCTTTTAAATGAACTCAGAATGCCACTGAATTGGTGTGTGTGTGTGTGCGCGCGCACGTATTCTTCAGTTTGTTTTTTCTTTCTTTAAACATTGTTTAAGGGGAGTGAAAGTGGCTAGCTGCTTGAACTACCTTTAAACAATGTTTAAATAAAGAAAAAATAAAGAATCCACCCTGCAGAAAATCCCTCCAATACCCCACCTAGGGATGCACCTGTATCAGGGGGGGTGCATTCGCTAGCAGCACCCTAGGTGCAACGGGGCATCTTCAGGAGGAGAATCTCACAGTAGTACCATAAAATTTGGTGAAGCTTAGTTCAGGGAGTCCAATGTTACAGACCCTCAAAGGGTAGCCCCCATCACCTATTAGCTCATATTGGAAACAATGGGGGTTGGGGCACCTCTTTTGGGGGTCCATAAAATTGGACCCTCTAAACCAGACCTCACCAAACCTGGGTGGTGTTATCAAAAGAATCTCTTGAAGACATCCTGCAATTTTTATACTGCTAGCCTAACAAATGCGTTCCCTACATGCCGAAAACCTTAAAAAAATACAAAAAAATTAAGATGGACCCAAATTATTCGGGTTATCCTAATCCCATGGTAGCGAACCTTTGGCACTCCACATGTTATGGACTACAATTCCCATCAGCTCCTGCCAGCATCTGGAGTGCCAAAGGTTCGCCACCACTGTCCTAATCTATTCATCTTCTTTGGGTATACAGATAATTTTATACCTGAATAATGCTGAATCCGAATTTTACCAAATATTTTCCATATTGCTCATCCCAAATGAGATCCTTAACTCTGGATCCTTCCTGAGCCAACTTTCCTGTCTCTTCCTCACTCAAGGAGCCGCTGCCATCTTCCACTCTGCCATGGAGACTAACCATTTTTGTGTGTATGTACTGTCAAATCACAGCGAGTATACAAATTTTGGGAGGAGAAATTCAGATCTGGGTTGAATGGAGCCCAAACTTTCCAGTCCAGATTATTGAAAATTCCCCAATTCACATACTGGTATTGAGTTTTTTCAGGAAGCTGGGTGGTTCTGAAGTCTGAGAAAGTTCAGCTCCATTATCGCCTATGGAAAATCTTTCCAGGGCTTTGGGTAGGTTTTTTTTTTTTACGGTAAAAACACCGAAAACCACCCTCCCCAGATACCCAGAAATAATTTCTGTAGGTTACAATGGAGATGAGAGGGTTTGTTAAACGTTAAAGTTTTACCAGATGCAAACCAGATGCAAATGTGTTGCTTAAAGCATTTTTAAGGGATCACGTTCCTTTCTACTGCTTTAGCTGGGGATTCTGAAATGAGCTGAAAAAGCCAAAAATGTTGATGTTATTGGCATTGCCAGCTACAGCTCAAATTGCCATTTTGATTTGGCTTTATCAAATGTGCATCCTTACCTCCGCCCCATACACACTCCTTATCCTAAGGGTCCCTGCATCACTGTTGGCCAGAGCTTGCCTTTACCTAAGCCTTCTTTTCCTGTCTCCAGCCCCCACCTGTGGCCTTCTTTCAACCAGCAAGGGAAAAAGACCCTAATGCTCAACTGAGATCAGTCTATCATTTCCAGCCCAACAATATTTACTTCCAGCTGAGCCATTCAAAAGGCCCCTTAGCCATGTAGACCTCACGGGGTCACTGGACCTCACCCAGAAATGTTGCAGTCACCAAGGCAGGGTGCTCAAGATTTTCAATAGTATCTCTAAAGCCATTTTAATCTCATCAGTACTCAGGCAAAAAATTAAGGTTAGACCTTCTGAGCTTCAGGCTGTATTTCTAATAATGTGCATATAGCCTAAATGGTGATTTAGAAATGGCATTTTTCCCTGAGACTTTGGATGAGTTGGAAAAAAGAGACAGCAGTTCAGTTTGTATAATGAATTTTTATTTTGTATGTGCTCATAGAGTCTGATAAGCATATTTTATAAATCAAAAAGTAAGACATACAATTGTGTATAGTGCAGTCAAAGAGAATGTGTTATGAAAGCATACACTTAACAGTATCTAATTCAAAGACCAAAATCCCATAGCTTACCACAGGAAATATGAAATGAAAGAGGTAATACTAAACCAGACACATTTGAAAGTCCAGCATTTTCCCCCTGAAAAACTGTTTATTGCAGCAAAATTTTCAAAGTAAAACATGGGCCAAATTAATCCTTGGTGGTGTCAATATGGTGACACCAAGAATAAATTTAGCCCGTTAGTTTTACCTTGACATAATTGCTGTAACCAGTATTTCTTTGTCACAACCTGGATCTACTATACTATGTAGAAAGACTCACTCCAAACTACTATATAGAAAGCCGCTATGTTGAACAGTAGACTGGATGGCTCATGAGCACCTCAGTCTATGTATCTGAAAATGTCAGCTGCTTGTGTCCTTTTCTGTCTTACTTATTTGCATCTTAAAATTTATCAGTGCATTCATCTAGCTTCTCACCCAAATACCTTAGAAGCCTCTATCAGCCAGAATTTGTTAGCAATTTTTCCCAGCATAAACAAACCAAATACTATTAATCCAGTAAAGACAAGTTTGCTTAAACCAGTTGGAATCTATGCACTTAGTCATGTTTTTCTTCTCCCCCCATTCCAAATGCAATGTGGCCTGGATTCAACCACATAGCTCCAAAGACTTAAGGAAACTTATGTTTTGTTAAAGAGGCGTGACAATTTGTGATATTCCCTCCTCCTACTGAGCCCACAGAATCTTTTTCTAGGTAACAATAAATGTATTTATTTATTTATTTTTGCACTTATATCCCGCCAGTCCTCTGGCTTACAATCCTCAGAAATAGCATAGGGGCAAAGTGGGGATCTAAGCAGAAATCCAACTCTCTCTTAAGAAAACCTAAATTCCATTAAGTCAGTGCTCATGGCTGTTATGGCACTCCCCATATATTTTGTGGCACCCAATTACTCCTCCAAAACATCTTTTTCCTAATGTAAAAAGCCATTCATAACTTTCTCCTACTTTACTGAAGTAGAGGGTGTTTCAGAATAGCTCAGGAGGGCTGAATATTATTTTTTAAAGTTCCATCATCTAATCAATGAATAAACTGCAAATGTAACTTAAAATTTTTTTACCATAATAATATGGTGGCTTCCAAGATATATTTCTCTTCTGAGATTTGAACACTATAAGAAACATGGTGTTTACTGTGGTAGGATCTCTAGTGTAGAGCTCCCAAATACATGTGACAAGTCAAGCCAGTTTTTACTTTTAGAAAAGGGGTAAAATCATTTTGTTCCCATGAATCCAGTGTTGACAATATGAGCCAGCATTGATATTTGTGCTTTGAATCTGCCAGATTGGTCTTTCTATTTCGTACTCCTGCAATATCGTTTTAAGATGATATTGTTTATACATGTAATTTGTAATACATGTAATTGTAATACATGTAATTGTTTTAATTGTATCTATGGTAATTAATTTTGTGATGATTTTATGTATGATATTTTATGTTGTTCACCGCCTTGAGCCCTTCGGGGATAGGGCGGTATATTAAATTAAACAAATAATAAAATAATAAAAATAATAATTGAAAGTGCTATCAGTTTGACTCTGTTTCCTGTTATTTAAAGATATTTATCAGCCTCTAGAGTTCATGGATTCATATTTGAATCCATTTTTAAAATAAATACTGTAAGTGAAGGACAGTTCAAACTATTAGCCACAATAGCCATTGCACGACCTCAGTTTTCAGACAGCATATCTGATACTGAGAGTTAACAATATCACTGTCATTTCCATGAGCTAAGAAGAGGTCAGTGGAGCTGTGTACCCATTCCTGAATTTTATTTTCTCATTTTCCCATCTTTACTATTGCTACAAATGGCTTCTTTCAAAACACAGTGTATTAGAATGCCACTGACAGCAGCCGCTAAGCAGAGTACACACACAGGGCTCCCCTATTCCTAATGAGGTGAAATACAATTTCTATCAGTTCTCTGAGCATTCAGACACCTTTCCTACTTGGCTATAAAAATGAAAGTTTGCAAGATGTTACATGCACTACTTTTTACAGCCAGGCAAACCAAAAAATATCAGTGATTCAAGAGATGGTTTAAGAAATGTGTGGACTGAGCAGCAATAAATGGGTATACTTCCATCTTCTCTACCCAAAAGAGAAAGAGATTGCTACATTAACAGCCAGCTTAAATTTATTGCAGTTGTATCGCTCAGGCAGGCTGCTGAGGAAGGCATTAAAGCGTATGCTAGGGAGCTGGTACTTACGATGTTGCTGTCAAAAAATTTTCTATCCATTTCTGAGAATAGCCTTTTTATTATATTTTTCTTGTGCTTTTCTTCCTCATGGACAATTAGCTTAAAAAACACTTCCCTTTTCTCATAGAAATGCTGAGATGACTCTGTTATACTACTTGGAGGAATATTGGTTCATATAATGGGTTAGCAATTATTTGTCTGGAAAAGCCTCTTTTAGACAATAATTTAAAGAACTGAACAGGCTTCTTCCATCTAATCGTAGAATTCATGTCTGGTTCCCACAGGAAGGAGAATGAGGGCAGAGACCTGGTACACATAGAAAGGAATACACCAGTTTAGACTGCTGGCAGAGGATCATAATAATGGAATATATACACTATGTTAACAATTCCCTGAAAACAAAGCAGTAGCACAGCAGGCACAATCAGGAACTGGAACATTTTCTTCTTTCTGTGCTACTTTTCTAGTTGTATGGAATTTTTATGAGAAGAAATATTTGAAGCTGAAAAGTATCTATTCTATCACCTCATGACCATTCTTTCATGACCACCTTATTTTTCTGCAGGTATGAACCATTCTCAGAGTCACTATTGTGTTAGGCATGAAAAAGATTAATAAAATGAGTCTAAAAAAAGAACTGATAGGACAAAGGCTGACAAAAGCGGACTTAAGAACATTGAAGGACTGGATCATATTTAGCTCTTAGTGCTACAACCCCTCAAAAGTATCTATCATTCATTCCTGTAAGCAGTGGCATGCTTTCAGAAAATGTCACCCGGAATGCCACTAAAATTGTGCCCTCCCAAAATTGAAGCAGATGGGGAAGCAGGTGGAACTTGGAAGAAGCAGCGGGTGGCAGGTGAGTAGTGGGTAGGCAGTGAATGGCCAGCGGGTTAGTGGCGGGCAAGTGAGTGAGTGGCAGACCCTATTTGTTCCTGGTGGGGAGGGCTGGGTTGCTGCTGGACTGAGTGGGATGATGCCTTCCTGCTGCCCACCCTTGCCAGGCCCTGAATGCCCCGGTGGGGAGGATGGGGGGACCAGCCTAATGCACCCCATATGACACTTGAAGGTGGAGCCTGGGTCATCTATCCCCTCTGTCCCCCCTAGATATGCCATCGCCTGTGAGGAAATTGAAGTACTACATTTGGAGCCACTACAGTCAGGGGCGTAACGAGGCAAACTGTAGCCCTGGGCAAAACCTGAGTTGGATGGCCCCCCGCATGGGCAGCCACTCCACCACGACCAAAAAATTTTTTGAACCACAACATTGGTGCCTGCAGGGGGTGCATTAGCTCCCATTGAAAACAATGGGGGCACTCCCTTTGGGAGTCCATAACTTTGGACTCCCAGAGCAAAACCTCACCAAACCTGGGTGATATCATCAGGAGAGTCTCCCAAAAAATCCCTGAAATGTTGATGCTGCTAGCCTAAAAACTGCGCCCCCTGCAGGCCAAAAATGGAAAACCACTAAAATACCCAAAAATGAACCCTGCATTTTGATGCCCCCCCACAAGGTGGTGCCCTGGGCAGCTGCCCACTTTGCCCAATGGACATTACGCCCCTGACCACAGTAAACACTGCCCTTTTTTCTTAAACCTAGGTAAAATTGCCAACTGTGGATGATAAAAATTCTGTTGCCATAGCACAATCAAGGGGTAGACTTCTGCCAGTTCAAGGCTTATGGATCACCAGGAAAGATGTGTGAGGATGTCCAGTGACTACCGCTGCCACACAGCCCCATTGTTCTGCCACTCACCACCCTGCCTTCCAGTCTCAACCAAGTCTCTGGGAAAAGAATGTGAAGAAACAATGCAGTGATATCTGCAGTCTATAATGAGGCACTAGGTTTCCTTTCATGCAAATAGAGGCTACACAAATTATGCAAGAGGAATAAAGCCACTTTTAAAACGATGTTTTTCGTTAAAAAAACACTCTGGCAGACAAAATTGCTAGCTTTTAAGTGGCGGCAGGGAGAGAATCTGGTACAGATTCTAGTTCCTAGGTAAAATAATTGTCCAAGTTTTTTTTGTGTGATCAGTTGTCTGTTAGTTACTTGTATTCCACTGAGAGATAAAGAGTGTCTCTCTATACACATCACATGCATGATCAGTGATGGCAATTTTGCTTGCTAAAAATCATGGGTACAATCCAGTCAGAGTTGTGTATTTGGGAACTGCATCAGTGGGGAAGTTATGTGCTTACATCCCTTTAGCGGAAATCAGTAGGATTTTTAACTGCTGTGTTGTGACTGAATCATGCTTACGCTTGCTAAAAAATAAACAGTGAATTTGGAGAGGATTTGACTATAAGGAGTGCCTTGTACACAGCCTTCGAAATTATTGTGCACAAACAGGCACAGGTGAACCAGCTGTCCTACTGGAATATTACATCTCCCAGCTGAATGATCCATAGACACATCTTGCGAGTGGGCATTGTAGGGGGCAGGACTACAATCATTTTTTGGAAAGAAAGTTCTAACCCTGATGACTCTGTGTAGGTTTCCAGTGATGCTAGCAGGGAAATAACAGTGCTGAAACAGGTCTTGACTTATTCCAAAGTCCACTGAAGCAGTGCCGATTCCCCACGGGTAAAATATCCCAGGATGCTCACCCTAAAAATTGCGATTTGGGCAAGGATTCCCCAGTTTGCATAATTACATCAGCTCTGTTCCAGCCCTGATGCGCGCTGCGCCCTTCATCCTGCGTTTTTCAAAAACCTGCAGTAAGGTTTTTTTGAGAATCCCGGGCTGAAGCCGATTTAGCGGGGAAACCAATCAAGTTATTTTTCCCGCCCTTCTTGCCTGATTGTTAATTCAAGCTGCCATTCAGCACAACAGCCAACCAGAGCACACTTTACTGGGACTTGCTGGGAACCGCCCCCTTTTTTCCTCTGCGTTCTGGGGTTCATAGAAATGACAGTACAAAGGAAAAAAGAAAGAAGTGCACAGATAGTACATTTGTAAGTCAGACAAACCATCTGGATGCTGGGATTTTCTTAATTTTCACAAGGCACTGGGTGTAAATTACTTTTCCCGGCAGTACAGATTCTTGCTCGATTGGTCATTCAAGTTGCCACTCCACACAATAGCCAATCAGCGAGCATTTGACTTGGGCTTGTGGGGAACACCTCCTTTTTTCTGCGTTCAGGGCTCGTGGAAATGAAAGAAGTATGATCCCAGCATTACCTTGACCCCTCCACAGACGCAGGCAGCGGTGGGGAGGAAGAGACCGGGATAGAAAGGTACAGTATCTTATGGAACTGGGGGAAAAAAAGGTTTATTTTCTCAGTGGGGAATCGGTCCAAGTGGCTCTGCAAGAGGTTGAAGCTTGTAAGCACAGATAGCTTTGAAGATTCATAGGTCATTTCCGCACGGGCATTTAATGGCAGCCTGGAGACGGCAAAAACACTGTCTCCAGGCCGCCATTCACACAGGGGGCGCAGCTGCATTGCAGCCGCGCCGCCCAACCGCTGCCCAACCGCTGCGAAGCCGGCGTTTCCCCAGAGCGCTTGGAAGCGCTCTTGTTGGGGAAACGCAGCCTCGAAGCCGCTGCCGAGCGAACGGCAGCGGCTTCGGGATGCCTCCCCCACCTGGCACTTACCTTGTCCCTGGGCCTCGGCCGGAATGCGGGCCTGGGGAACATACCCCCCCCCCCCCCCCTGCGCCCGCTGGAGCAGGCGCAGAGACCAGAGCGTGTCCCCAGGCCTCGGCGACGCGCCGGAGGCCCGGGGACATGCTGGGTCGGCTGTGCGCCGGCGCTCCGCAGCACTGGTTGCCCAGCTCTTTCCAGGACCGTCCGTGCGGACGGTCCCAGAGTCATTGGGTCGGCGTCGGAAACGCCGACCCGGCCGTTTCCGCATTCGTGCGGAAACGGCCTTAGTTAGACTGAAAGTCAAAACTGGGCAGTGTTTCACACTGTATTTATTTAGTGTTATCAGATCTATATCTTGTTCATGTCATTAGAAAATTAAAAGAGGTCACCACTGTAATACAGCAAAGAAATAAAATCCCTGTGAGATCTGATGCAGACTGAGTTGTTTTGCCAGGCCTATGGTTGAGGGCAGCAACAGTTTTCATCTTGGTGGCCTCCCTTCCCCTCCTTCCCCCTAATTTATTTATTTATTGTAATAGCTTTATTTTATTTTAATTAATTTGTTCCTTTCTATGACTGGGCCCCCTTGTTGTGCTGACTCCATTAAGGTTTTTTTTAAATCAAGTTTTTAAGTTAAGTTTTTATTCATTGTATTGTCAAAGGCTTTCACGGCCAGAATCACTAGGATGTTGTGGGTTTTCCAGGTTTTATGGCTGTGTTCCAGTAATATTTTTTTCCTGACATTTCACCTACATCTATGGCTGGCATCTTCAGAAGAAGAACATAAGAACATAAGAACAAGCCAGCTGGATCAGACCAAAGTCCATCTAGTCCAGCTCTCTGCTACTCGCAGTGGCCCACCAGGTGCCTTTGGGAGCTCACATGTAGGATGTGAATGCAATGGCCTTCTGCGGCTGTTGCTCCCGATCACCTGGTCTGTTAAGGCATTTGCAATCTCAGATCAAAGAGGATCAAGATTGGTAGCCATAAATCGACTTCTCCTCCATAAATCTGTCCAAGCCCCTTTTAAAGCTATCCAGGTTAGTGGCCACTCACCACCTCCTGTGGCAGTATATTCCAAACACCAATCAAGACGTTGTGTGTATAAAGTGTTTCCTTTTATTAGTCCCACTCCCTTTCCCCAGCATTTTCTAAAATGAAATGCCCCCTGGTTCTAGTATATTAGGAGAAAGAGAGAAAAATTTGTCTCTGTCAACATTTTCTACCCCATGAGGCATATTTTTATAGACTTCAATCATATCCCCCCTCAGCCAGCCTCCTCTCCAAACCAGCATTCCCAAGCGCCGCAGCTCTTCTTTCCCCCTCATAGGGAAGGTGCTCCAGTCCCTCAACCATCCTTTGTTGTTCCTTCTCTCTCTCTGCACTTTTTTTTTCTATCTCCTCAATATCCTTTTTGAGATGCGGCGACTGTGAACTGGACACAGTACCCAGCAAGTGCGGTCGCACCCACTGCTTTATATAAGGGCATGACAATCTTTGCAGTTTTATTCAATTCCTTTCCTAATGTTCCCCAGCATAGAGTTTGCCTTTTTCTATTAGTTGCTATGCATTGAGTTGACATTCCCATGGAACTATCAACTAAGACGCCTAAATCCCTTTCCTGGTCTGGTGACTGATAGCACTCTGACCCCTGTAAAGGCAGTATGTGAAGGCTTGATTTTTTGCCCCTATATGCATCACTCTTCTTACATTTTGCTACATTGAACTGCATTTGCTATTTCTGAGCCCACTCACCCACCTCCTACTCAAGGTCCGCTTGGACCTCTTCTCAAGTAACCTTTGTGGTTCTCACCACCCTACATAATTTGGTATCATCTGCAAACTTGGCCACCACGCTGCTCCACCCCCTACTTCCAGGTCATTTATGAATAGGTTAAAGAGCACTGGTCCCAAAACGGATCCTTGGGGGACACCACTCCCCACATCTCTCCATTGTGAGAACTTCCCATTTACACCCACTCTTTGTTTCCCCTTGTCTCAACCAGTTTTTAATCCATAGGAGGACTTCCCCTCTTATTCCTTCATTGCTGAGTTTTCTCAACAGTCTCTGGTGAGGAACTTTGTCAAAAGCCTTTTGTAAATCCAAGTAGACAATGTCCACCGGTTCAAATTCCCTGTCCACATGCCTGTTTACACCCTCAAAGAACTCTAGTAAGTTTGTAAGACAGGATTTCCACTCTGCAAAAGCCATGCTGACTCTTTCTCTCAGCAGGTCTTGCTTTTCTACATGTTTTATAATTTTATCTCTTTAATGATAGATTCTACTAATTTACTAGGAATAGATAACAAACTGACTGGGTCTGTAATTTCCTCGGGTCCCCCCTAGATCCCTTTCTTCTTTTAAAAGATTGGTGTGACATGGCTGCCATCTTCCAGTCTTCAGGGATGGAGCCTTGGATTTGTGGGATAAGTTGCATATTAAAGTGAGAAGATCAGCAATTTCATGCTTGAGCTCTTTAAGAACTCTTGGGTGAATGCAATCTGGGCCAGGGGATTTGGTAACATTTAGTTTATCAATGGCTGCCAGAACTTCTTCCTTGTCTACCACACTATCTTCGCTAGTTCCTCGGATTCGCCTCCTAAGAAGCTTAATTCAGGTGCAGGAATGTTCCTCACCTCCTCTTGGGTGAAGACAGATGCAAAGAATTCATTCAGCTTCTCTCCAGCAACTTCCCTCTGCTATCTTTTAGCACACCCTTTATTCCCTGTCATCTAACGGGCCTAACAGCTTCCTTTGCTGGCCTCCTGCTTTTGATGTACTCTTGAAGAACTGTTTGTTGCTGGTCTTGATGTCTTGTGCCATGCGTTCCTCATAATCCTTTTTTGCCTCCCCCATGTGCCTCAACTTGTTTCTCTTTTGCCACCATTTGCAAGTTCCCCTCCTCATATGCCCTTTCATCAGCCAAACTGAACTTCCATTTTCTAAAAGACATTTTCTTTTTTTCTGATAATTTCCTCAACCTCTCTTGTTAACCATGGTGGCTTTCTTTTGGTCTGGGTGCTGCCTTTTCTAACCTGTGGGGAACACATTCCAGCTGAGCTTTTTATGACTGTGTTTTTAAACAACCTCCAAGCATCCTGGACAGTTTTTGACTCTCTTTGATTTTCCCTTTCAGCCTCCAGTGCACTATCCCCCTCATCTTTGAGAAATTTCCCTTTCTGAAGGTGAATGTAACTACATTAGTAGTTGCCACTTGTTCGCATGTTGAGATACTGAATCTGACAGCATTGTGGTCGCTTTTGTTCCCTATCAGCTCAACAACACTGACTTCCCTGCACCAGGGTCCTGGGTCCCACCTAGAATTAGACCCAGGGATCACCTCTCCCCTGAGCCATTCCACAACCATCTGCTCTAAGCCACAGTCATTTAGCATATCCAGGAATGCTCTCTCCTTACTATGACCTGAACATGCATTTTTCCAGTTTATATGGGGATAGTTAAGATCACCCATTACCACTACATTTTTGTTTTTGTTGGCCTCTCTAATTTCTTTTTCCATCTCAGAATCCTCTTGTGCACTTTGGTCAGGGGGATGATAATATATTCCTAATATTAAACTGTCCTTCACACCTGGTATTGATATCCACAGTGATTCTGTAGGGAAACCAGCTCCCCTCGCATTGTCTATTTTATGTGATACCAGGCTCTCTTTGATGTAAAGGGCAACTCAATCAATGCGCCTCTGTCTCCATCCTTCCCATAGAGCCTGTGGTCTGGTATAACAGCATCCCACTGGTTCCCTCCTCATTCCACCATGTCTCTGTAATGCCCACTATATCAAAAGTCCTCCCTTCAAAACTCTGTACTCTAGCTCCCCCATTTTAGGTCGAATGCTTCTACCATTAGTATAGAGACACCTGTATACCCTGTCTCTGTCCTTAACTCCTGGGATTTATGTGTGCTTTACCCTCACAAGTCTTTTGTAGACACTATCCCTTGTCACATGCAATATTGCTACATGTTCCTCATTGTATGTGGTTGATTTAGAAAAACCTCCCTCTCTGTCTGCATCCCCATAGATACTGTATTCCGAACCTAAGTCACCTCAGCTCCTGTCGGCTTTCCCCCAGTGATCAGTTTGTGCTGTTCTGCCACCTTTTTAATGCTGAGCGCCAGCAGCCTGGTTCCCTCTTTGGTTAAGATGAAGCCCGGCCCCGCTTGTGGCCAGGCCTACCTTGTCCTGCAAAGGTTCCTTCTAGTTCCCGACAAATCTGAAAACTCCTCTGCCTTACACCACCTTCTCATCCACGCATTGAGACCCTGTAGGCGCTTGCCTAGCTCGCCCTAAGCGCGCTGCGGAACGGGTAGCATTTCTGAGAATGCCACCTTGGAGGTCCTGGACTTCAACCTGTTTCCCAGCAGCCTAAATTTAGCTTCCAGAACCTCCCCGGGTTACATTTCCCAAATGTCATTGGTGCCAATGTGGGACTACAACTGCTGACTCCACCCCAGCACTGTCTAAAAGCTTATCTAGACCAAGCGTGATATCCGCAACCTTCGCATCCAGGCAGGCAAGTCACCATGTGTCATCATCACTTCTCACATACCCAACTCTCTACATTTCTAATGATCGAATCACCCACTACAAGGAGCCCCCCACCTCCCCGAGGGGTATCCCTAGTGCGAGAGGATAGCTGGATCACCAGTTAAGGAAGCGGGATCCCCATCTAAGTGGGGAGCATCTTCCCCCACCTCAGACTGGCACCCTCCATCCTCAAGGCCTTCATTCTCCATGACATCTGAAGAGATGTCACCTTGGGAGGGGGACCCGGCTGTTAGGTCCCTGTGAAAAGCCCTGCCTGTCACCCTCTCTGCCTCTCTTTCAGCTTCTCCAGGTCTGCCATCTTGGCTTCAAGAGAATGCACACGCCTCCTTGAGTGCCAGGAGCTCATTGTGCCAGGGCACACCCACGACCTCTGTCCTAGTGGCAGATAGTCATACATGTGACACTTCCAGTGCAAAACACTGGAAAGCCCCTCATCCCCCTGCTGGCTTTCTGCGCTCATATCTGATTTCCATTTAGATATTTAAATATTAAGCTTTTAGTCACTGCCCCCCCCTCTGGAGCTATCTGTACGCATTTCATTCGTCAAATATGTCCTTATTAATTTGGGGTAAAAAACAAAAAAAATTAAATTGCAGACGGCGCGTGCCAAGTAGGGAGCGCTCCATTGGTTCCAGAGACTGAACTAAAGCCCCACCTCTCAGGACAAAAGCCCCACCTCTCAGGACAAAGAGGAACAAGAGATGAACTCTGTTAACCCCTGTTAAGCCCCACCTTCCAGATTCAGCAGCCTTACAAGGAGAAAAAGAGATAACCCCTGTTAAAATACACTGTTTTAAAAGCTGTGGCTTTGAGAAAAGCCCTCCAAAATGAACACCAGCAGGTCACTCTGCTCTTCCTGGCCAAGTCTCTTCTGCTGCTACTCCTCTCTGCTGGCGAAACATTAGGAGAAAATACTAGTGTAGCACAACCAGACAACCTGGAAAACACACAACATCCTTTTTATTCATTATTAGTGGGGTTTTAATGTACTTATATACGTAACTGTTATACTGGCATATTCACTGGAAGTTGCTCTGAGTCTGGCTTGTCAGGAAAGGGTGGAATAAAATTTTAAAAACAACCTAATGAAATAGTCAAGGTGACGTTATGAAGATGGATGATAACCTGTTGGAAAATTAAACCTCAAGTTTGAGAAGTTTTTCTTTCTTTATTTATTTTTAAAAAAACTCTCCTGAATAATTCAGTTTTGCATATTTTTAGGAACAAGCAGTCCATTCCATTAATTGGTGACCATGACAAAGAATGCATATGTATGGACTTTTGTTGATTTTGCTTATTTGCAGCATGGCACCTGCAGAAGGCCCTTTCCAAATGGCCAAAGCTGAGATGGGGGAAAGGAGTCCTGCAGATATGAAGGACCAAGGGTTTGCAGGGTTTTATTTGTGATAATCAGTACTTTCACCTGAGTACAGTAACTGATGGGCAGCCAATGGAGTGACTGGAGCATGGGAACAATAAGCATGCTCCACCTAGGTTCCACTAATAACCGAGCTGCAGCATTCCACACCAACTGAGGTTTCCCAGTTGACTTTGAGAGGAGACTTATGGAAAAGTGCATTCAGTAGTCTAGTGTCATTGGTCCCGATGGCCAGACAATCTTTGCCAAGCTGGAAGCCATCTTGCAGGCTAGACTGAAGCAGAAAAAAAAAACATTTTTATAGCTGCTTTAACTTGCTTCTTCAGCAGCAATGTTGAATCCAATATAACCCCTAGGCTGTTAACTGAATCAGAAAGGGTCAGTGAAACCTCATCAAAAATGGGAAACACAACATCCTTCAAGATCTCTGCTTTCCTAAAACCTCATCAAAATGGGAAACACAACATCCTTCAAGATCTCTGCTTTCCTAAAACCTCATCAAAATGGGAAACACAACATCCTTCAAGATCTCTGCTTTCCTAACTGGCATCACTCCTGACTTGGGAGGGTTCAATTTCAACTTGTTCACTTTCAGCCATGTAGCCACAGCAGTCAGGCTATGGCTCAAGACCTGTTCACAATCACCAGGAGATCTGGATAGAGAAATGTAGAACTGAGTGTCATTAGCACACTGATGACATCCAATTCCAAAAGCTATGAATGATTTTTCCTAAGGACTTTACACAGAGGTTGAGTAACACTGCGCAACCAGTGGCGCACCATTGACCATATTGGTTTCACTAACAATATTATAATATTGGTCCAGTAATATAATTATGCCAGCATAATTTATGTTCTGTCAACACAAAGGGATTTATCAATCCTTGTCCAGTGGGCATAATTCAAGTGCAGAATCATAATGCCTTTCTTTCCTTCTCGTAATCTTTTGAACCACTTAGTATGCAATTGATCTTCAGTCCAGCTGCAAATATTTAATTTTTATTTTACCCATGTGTTGATTGGCTTCTTGTCAAATTTACTGACCTACATCTGTACCTTATCACAGGAAGCATAATTGTATATTAAGGATGTTAACAAAAACACCAGCAAAAAACCGCAGATTATTTCCCATACATATTTAAATCAGATTGCTAATAAGCAGCATTTGCTGCATACTTTCTGTATTTAGACTTTTACTTTTAATTGAATCAATGGAAGCCTCTTTTTATTTCAACCAAGATTTTTGCCTTCTCCAAACAAGCTACAGATTCAGAAGTATAATTTAAATGCCCATAGAGAACAAATGCATTTCATGCCAGCAAAGAACGAAAAAGGTAAATAACTTGCGGTATCACTTTTTTTTCCTGACTGATCTTTGAGATGGATGCAATCTACGTATGCAGTTCTGCAGGTATAGGGTTTTGAACTGCAGCACTAAATCATTCCATAGGTTAGTCTGCTAATGTCAAAAATGATTATAAACATCTCAGTTCATCATATTAATGAGTTATAGTCAATGGGAAAGGACAAAAATCCATAACTTTTCCACAAACTTAGTTAAACGTCAAGGTTTTTAAAGGCCTAGTTAGCAAGTATATTAGATGAGATATGTCAGTTTCCCAATTTACGACTCTGACTTGTCTCTTGTGATTCCTTATAGCCTCTAGCCATTCTCCTCTTACCTGAGGCATTCTTTGGCAAAAACCTGATGCTTCCAGTCATTCTGCATTCTTGTGTTCCTTCAAAAATAATTGGACAGGCAGCTCTCCATAAACAATCATCATTAGTCATATGCGGTACACAGATAAGGACACCATAAATAAGTTGCCAGAGAATATATTCAGCTAAATAATAATAATTTGGCCAGTGAGTTTTTTTTAAATTGTGATTGACAGAGATTTAATGCACTTAACATTTTTCTAGGTGGCTGTTAGAATTGTGGTACTTCCTTGATGCTCAGAGAGTCCTGCTCCCTGAAAAGTGACACTGACATTGACCATTGAGATGGCTGCTGTTCAATAACATGTTCACTCTCCAGACTGTATGATTAAAGTCATTATGGGAACTGTCAGCAGGGCGAAAAAATGAAAAATGTCATAAAAAACCGCAACTGGCAGAAGGATTTTTAAAAAATATATATTAGTGTTAAATTCAATTAAATCATCTGATTTTAATTTCCTGAATCTAAAGTAGAATTAAAGTTAAATAACAAAAGTACCATTATCCTAATCTTCCTCATACATGCATAGGTTTTGATTACTGTCAAAGCGTTCCCTGATTATCTTAGTACTGGGTTTAAAATTACTGTTTGATTCCAAACCAAGTTAAGATGCAGAAACTTGAACATTAGCCTGTTTCCCCTACCCCAAGGATTTTAGTGAGGCCAATAACCAAACTGTACTTCAATAAGACCAATAACCAAATGTATTTCAGTATATTTACTTGATTGTTGAGTTCAATGGGACCTAGAGAGAAGTATTATTAGGATAGCAACTTAAATATGCTAAAGCATAGCTTTTGGTGGTTTTAACAAATGCACAGAATAGGACTTTTTCTTGATAAAAAAGTTTGTCATGAGTGAACTCATTGCCAATAAATGTTGACTGCAGCTTATTTAAGAATTCTAGGTTATAACATGCACATGATTGGAAGAATGTAGAAGAACAAAATGGAGTTTAACATTTTACAACCTGTTTACTTATATGGGTCACTCAGTGACATCAATGAATATTTCCATATAGTATTTTAACATGAAAAGTAAATAGTAAATATAGCTGTTCCAGTTCTGCACAAAAGTGTGATTTCAATTATCATGTATGTCTGTGTTCAAAGTAACATGTAAACAGAAATGCAAGCTTATTAATAGTAATGCACAGATTCAGAATTATGAGTTGGCCATCTTACTTAGTTTACAATGGAGTTGCTATGAACAGATAAAGTGTGCCTTGCGAGAAACTGTTTACACAGTACATGACACTGAATTTAATGCTTTTTTTAAAAAAAGGATGCCTATCACTAACACTACAATAGCATTAATGTACTTGAGTGGTCTTTGACGTGTCCCTCTGTAAACTCATGAATACATAACTGGTGATCTGTTCAAAGGTTTGTTTTTACCTGAGGATGCCAAGATAACTGCCTGGCCTTTTACTCAGTTATGTTTCGAAATGCTTTGTACCAATCAAGAAGGTCCCTAGAACAGAGGGCAGCATCATTGTTTGATACTAACACTGTGGCTGCCTTATATTTATTTTTCTTTCCTTGCCTGTTAAGCCCAGGTTTTGACATTAGGAACATTGTGTTTGATATTTTCAGCATTAAAAACCACTTTAGGCTTTGGTTCCACTTACTCCCTGTCAGAAAGATCAGAAAAAGCTCAAGACACACAGTGAGAAACTTTATTCACTGAATGAGACATTATTCATTCCACTAGACTACAAATCAAAGAGTATCTCTTAGGCTGCTTAAAAATTCATTTTAAAATCTGATCCTGATTGTACTTTTATGGTAATTTCATACCATCAATCATCCTTTTACCTTTAGTCTCTTGGTCCACTGCTTTCCCCATAGATCTCATTCACTGTACCTCATTATAATTCTTTAGGTGAAAAAACAGAGTAAGAAACCTTAACAGAAAATGAGAGAAAGATGTAAATTTCTTGAGAAAAGTCAGGTTCACTAAGAAGCATGGCTAATGATATGTTCTGATCTAGTTATTTTAAAATTAAAAGAGGAGGGGGGGTAGAGGAAAGGACAGAACAGAAGTGAAAAACATGTTTTCCATGCAAATAACTTATTTGTACTTTGTATTCTATCTCGATAACTTCATTTATACCACCAAAGCTGTCAAAATATTAGATGCAGGTAAGGGGAGGGGGATTTTCCTGGAACTCTGTCTGTAAGAGAAGTTTTGATTTTCTCCAGAATCTCTTGTTTTCCCAAATTTTCTTTGAGTTCCTTAATTCCACAAGTTAGAAACAGATTATATTTCTATTATGTAAAGCCTTAATGTAGCACATCAAAGTACAACATATCTATTACGCAATTCCATACAATAATAGCAGTCATTCGACTTCTTCAGTAACTCTCTCTTATTGTGCCAATGTGGCACAATAAACTCTGGCTGTAGTTTGAATATTAGAATATTTAAATTTGCAAAATATTTTAATAATTATTCCTGTTTGCTAACAGTATGTATCTGGTTGATGTGAATTCAAATTGTAAGACAAAACCTGTGTTTTAGCAGTGAATACATTTTGTCCTGCACACCCAATGCATTTAGAATGGATAAGGAGAATAACTACATCCTCTTGGGAAAAGAATGATTTCCCCACCCCAGCTCACTTGGGTAATCTGTATTTCATTGCCTGATGCCTTTAACAAAATGTAGCCACAAACTATTGCATACTAGTAATAGGCATAATCCCTCCAAAATAGGTTGTTACCAGCACTTAGTGGCCGGTTTCTTTTTTAATAGCCTAAGGGGAAAGGCTTTTAAAAAGCTGTATGCAGTGTTTCCTCTCAGGCAATTTAAATGGATGCATTAAACTGGGTTGGGTTTTTTTCAGTTTTCCAAATGCCTGTAACCTTACAAAATTCTAGCCTAAAAGAGGTTAGATGAAGCAGCCCTAATTAATAGCTAAATATAATTTTTAAAAATATGTAGGGAAAATATTAAAAACTGACCCAGATCATTTAAATATAAGTCCTCATGTTCTGTTGATAATTATTTGCTTGCTTAAAAACTGAAGGAAACGAAAGCATTTGCTTAACTAATGGTCAAATCAACCAGTTGGTATGCTAGTATTAGTTTGATATCCAGTGTGACTTGCTAACATTTCAGATAAATCACATTAGAATATAAGTAATATATATAACAATGTATTTTAAAGCAACACATTTGAAATTCTACCTGTAATAAAAGTTAATTTTATTTATGGAGCAAATTCTATTTTAAAACAGGTGCTTTTTTCACAATAAAACAATTTAGTCATGCCTACAAATGAACCCTGTACATTCTTTATAAAAAATAAAATATCTCTGTAAGACAATTAAGAAAATGAATGAAAGGCATATCAGGTGGTTAATATCTATCTTCCACAGATTGTTATGCTAAAAAAACCCAAAAAATTTAGATCCCTGTGTTTTTTAAAAAATAAAAGCATTCAACAAGAATTCTCCATGAGCAGAAGTAAGATTTTCTTTTTAGATCAACTCCTGCCAAGTGTGAAAAAGAATTAGGGAGACAATAAGGATTCCACAGGAAACATTGACTCATGGGGAATGCATACTATGACACACCACAAAACAGATGATCAGTACTGTCAGCTCTAATAAGCCAATCAGGTTTTACTGAGAACCACACTGTCAAATTCTAGAGCCCTCCCAACCATTTAAAATGGAGTCACCCAAAAAGTTACTAGCAAACAATAGAAGTGATAATAGGGACCAATCTAAGTGAGTGAGGAATAGAGGGGTATTCTGGGAACATAAAAGCATATATGCGGACTCATGCTGTGATCCCACTTCCAAAAGAAAATAGTTGCATACACTTGCCAAATGACTTTTTGCTTCAGTTTCAGTTTATTATTCAGACCTACTGCATACTGTTAAAATTTAAATCAATGAAATATAACTCAATGAAATCACTGAAAAATATGAAAAGGGTATGAAGCATTCATCATTATCGGTAATGGGACAACCTACTGGACTGAAAAAGTGTATCGTAACTAGTCATTTAAATGAGCAGTAGTCAGAAATATTAACCTGAGTCTGCTACTAAAGTCAGTGTGCAGGAATAGTGTGTAAACCATAGGTGTCAAACTCGTGGCCCTCCAGATGTTATGGACTACAGTTCCCATCATCCCCTGCCAGTGTTGGCAGGGGATGATGGGAACTGTAGTCCATAACATCTGGAGGGCTGCGAGTTGGCACCTATGGTGCAAACTACCCTGTTTCCCCGAAAATAAGACATCCACTGAAAATGAGACGTAGTAGAGGTTTTGCTGAAGTGCTAAATATAAAGCATCCCCCGAAAGTAAGATGTAGCAAAGTTTTTGTTTGGAAGCATGCCCAACGAACAGAACACCAAAGCATGCAGCTGTGCAGTGGAAAAATAAGACATCCCCTGAAAATAAGACATAGCGCATCTTTGGGAGCAAAAATTAATATAAGACACTGTCTTATTTTCGGGGAAACACGGTATTAACTTTTGAGTAGCACTGCATGACAAAATTGAACATGCATACAATTCAAAGTGCCAGCTTTCTCTCATAAAGCCCATAATGGCTTTTCCCTTAAGTATCTCAGACACTTCCTCAAGGTTAGAAGATAAGAAAAACCCTGCTAGGTTGGATCATCCAGTTGAGCACCCTGACTTGCACAGTAGCCAACCAGATGCCTCTGGGAAGCAGGACATCAACTGATGTTCAGAGCTTCACGGCCTTGTGAACATGGAAACTTCTTTTAACCATCAAGGCTAATAGCTGTTAACATAGCTGTCATCTTTTTCTCTCATTCCCTGAAAGATATATAAGCTACTGGCTGTCACTAATCTTGTAGCAATACATTTTGTAAGTTAATTGTGCATTAAGTAAAGAAATACTTGTTTGGCCAGCCTCTGAGAAAACTGAGAAAAATCTCAATCCCCTTTCTCTGTACCACACATAATTGTGAAGCAGAAACATTTACAAGGGCAGCCTTCTGCCCTTAATCAGACAAAAGATCAAAACTCAACAGAGGGAGAAAAACTATTGTAGTAGCCAAGCAATAGGAGCCCAGGAGTTCTCTGCATCCAATAAAAAGAAAAAAAAAGAAAAAGAAAAATTACAAAAAGCTGTAGGAGAGTCTACTCTCCTGGTTGCCATTACTGGGAGTCAGCCCCACATATAATTGTAAAAGTGCTCCTTTCTTTCCAAGCCAGTTTTTATCCTGGCAATAAACCCTGCCACCCTGGGTAATTTCGGTTATCTTTCCTGTGCTTTTTCCAGTTATACAATATCGTATTAAGATTTGTTTATTTACTTCCTTTATATACCACTTTTATCTCCACTGAGGACCAAAACTAGTTTACAGCATTCAGTTCTTTAACTCTAATCCTCTACAGAAGTGATATTCACTGTTCTGCAGTGTGGCACCTGCTCCATTTTTTTCAGAAAAATTGGGCAAGTTAACTGAAGGGGGTTACGGTTGACACATGGTTTCCATTTTACAACTGCTGCTGAAGGGGCGGGGCTCATGCTGATGAAGAAAATAAATGTGGTTCTTTTGGTTGAGTGACTATCACTGCTTTAAAAGACCCAAGTCTGAGCTGATAATGATGTTTGGAAAAGCTGTGAAACTGCTTCTCTAGGGATGGCATCGGAGGACAAAGATCAAGTGGATCTGAACTGGAAATTTTCCTTTTACATGGGTGTGTTTTATTTGTAGCTATTGTAACTGACCATACATGTCATTTTTTCCCTTTCTGTTTGTTTCAATTTTTTCTCTCCTTATTTTCTCTTTCTCTTATTCTTTCTTTCTTGTTCTCTGCATCTCGAGAAAAAGACATTTTTCAAAACGCAAAGTCGCTGGTGCTGTTTTTGCAACTCATTTTGATTCGAGTACAACTGTTTATGAGTCCTGATGCAGCAGTTGAAAACCAACTGTTCAGAGATTCTGTTCAGTGATGTTCTAATAACTTGCCAATGACAATAAATTCATTTAATAGACTGTTCAATCAATTAGATTGGAGTGAATTAAATTCCACACAATATAATTAATTTGCTGAAACCTACATGATTTTACAATATGAACTATTTATCACCAATGTATTTAATTAAAATTGTTATAAGAAATTAACTGACTTGTATATGACCTTATGCTTTTAAATAGCTATGTGTACTAGTTGAACTGTGGGGGCAGAAGACCTTTTGTTCCCTTCAAATTTACATTTCATGTGAAGATACATGACATAACTTTTTATACATGCACACACTCCTAGTGTATTATAGTGACCTAGATGTAAGTGATAAGCCATAAAAATTCAAATCTTCCTTCATAGTTGGTTGCTAGCAGAGCAACCCTGAGGGTACCGTGCCACCACAACCAGCTGCAAAGTAACTACAGTGACTCTAGTTCTCTCTCTGAAGGGTTAAATCATGCAGTGGCTGGCAGGGAAAGTGGGATCTGTTTGACTTTCTTTGAGTGCACCCGTGTCCCATGGGAGTTGCCAGCATCTGCAGCGCAGTTCCATGGAGGTGGTGTGGGGAGGTAGGGCTCTGATAGACAGAGCAGCCAGGACCAATCAGGAGCTGCCCTACATGGCAACAAAGCCAAGCAACCCTCAGAACACATTTTCCACATTTCCCTCCAGCATGTTGTGTACTCCCTTTAAATTTTGCTTTGTTCACCTGAAAAAAAGGGACAACACTGACTTCAGAGCTAGGAATTCCCACATTCTGTGAGCAGCAGATATGTTGCTTCTTTAGGACATATATTTGTTTCTGCTGCTTTCTTCTAACATCCTTCCACAGTGCAGTCCCATACAAACACCTCACAAAGGCTGGTTCTCCTAGGTCTGAGGGCCCTGGGCTCCAGGATGAAATAAAGGCAGTTAGAATCTGACACACCATCTGGATCAATGGTGGTTATTGTTATGGTTGTCATTTTCCCCAACATGGCCAGTTAGAACCCTGAATCACACAATGCCCCTGGCACTGATCCCTTTTGCAAATGGCCCCTTATGAAGCCTAAACTTGTTGCCTTCTTTTGGGCTGTCCCTATATTTCTATATCCAAATGGGGCCAGGGTTACAGAGTTCCACCCAGTCCTTCCAGGCCTTCATACTGCTACCCCCCCCCCCCCATTGACCAGCATTGTTTTTCAGTGCTGAAATACAGACTTTCTATGCAACAGCTGGCAGGGAGGCATTTCAAGGTTCAACCAAACTCTGTGCACTCATGGAGCCCATTCCAAGTGTCCCCACACCAATCAACTGGAAATGTCAGCCAAATGTCAACTGGAAATGTCAGCCAAACCTCTATCTTAGCTGTCCTGTGCCTCTGAGTTGAGACCCGAGCTGTAAGTGCTGGCTATTTTTTTTTACAAATTACACCCTACTCCCTGTAGGACTTCTGGTCATTGTTTGCAATTTTGGCTGAGTGCCCACAGTTCAGGGGCAGAGGGACATAGCACCCCTCGGTCTGTCTATATCGATGTGTCACTATCATTAGCAAGATGACCTCCATCTACTCTGCTGGCAGAATGCAACATCTGTGATGCAAATACATCTCCCCACCCTCCCTCCTTCCTGCCTCTGTCAGGGGATGTTCCCTGGATGAAAGGACTCAGAGAGCTGACTGACTACAGCCATACCCCCAGAACCGACCACTGCGCAGAGCCCTTGGCCGTGTAACTGGCCTTTACAACAGTGTATCTCCAAAATATGCCAGACTATGGGCCAGTTGGCTCCCTTACACCCATTCTGTTAGATTCTGCTGGACCTCTTTACAAGACTGTTGTAACAGTTATTGAAACAATACATGTTGAGAGCTTTGAACATTCAAAAAACTTTCTACAAATGCTAAGAATTACAAGAAGAGTTAACTTCCAATCACCTCTAACTTGAGAGAATGACTTACATGCCTGTATGTGTAGAACCACATTTTTGAGCTAAAATTGTCTAACAAGAACTAGACACTAGGCATTATCAATTCTCTGTGAGGTTCTTCTGTGCAACAGAGCTGCTGTACAAAGGAGAATAAATAGGAACACCCATCTGAATTAGTTCATGCTAAGCATTAGGAACACAAGCATTATGTATCTGAAAGCAAGTGACTTTGGGCACAGACGCATCCCAGATGGAAAATACAAAATACAGGTGAGAGAGAAAATCAGAAAGCGTGCTTGAGGCAAAGAGACAAGAGATCAAGGGTGAGCAAGCAGGGAATAGTTTTCTTTCATTGTGCCCGAGTCGGATTTTCTACAAGTGGAAATGGATTCTCCTTGTGTATTTTTGGTCACCTATTTAAATGGCCAGTATTTTCTGTTAAATAAATTAAAGCTTGAAGGCTACTGTCTCCTTGAGACGCACAGTTCTCAACTGATGCTATAGTAAATTGGCATGATTTTACTCAGAGCATTATAAAGAACAGAGGCTGCATGCAAAGATAATGCCGTGCAGAACAGACCGGTGCTGTGAACTTTGACAGTTCTAATCATCTGTATAAGAAAGGTAATGCTTGGAATCCTCGCCATCAGATATCATAGAGGTCACTGATGCTATCAAAGCTGACAGGACCAAAAACTTGTTGGCTTTGACCTAAGTCACTTACTTACTTCGGGAAACGTAATGTTCAGGAGCATTGTGCATGAATCCCTAAATGCTGGATTCATGCTCCACTTCCTCACAAACAGACTTATGCAGTGGGTCTGTGACTTTAACCAAATGAGTGTTCTGTCCTTGTTGCCATTCAAAAGTTTCCTTTTCTTACATCAGAATGGTCTTCTCATTGACTAGCAATTGACTAGCTGCCTAGACCAATTTGTTTGACTAAGACCTGCTTTTCACATCCGAAAGGAAAGAGGTCTGAGCACTCTCACTAAGCAGCCCATGACAGTAAAGCATCAAAAATGGCTATTATACAAACACAGATTACAAATCAGTTATAACAAACTTCTTAATATGAGTGGTTAACAGAAGCACTTAGTTCTTGGAATGATGGATGTACTGTGAGACTCCAGAAGTGGCTTCTCCGCAAATGAGACTTTCTCTGAGCTAGATACATATATTAATCACCCTCACAGAATGTTTTCAGATGCAGGAATGACTGTCAGGTGCTCTCCTATGTCATTAAATTGTAATGTGAAAAGCATTCCAGAGCAGGAAAGTTAGATGAGTATCACAAGTGTTACAACTTTATGCTTCCTGTGATCAGGTTGGGCTTTTTTTTCTGTGGTTTTTCTTTTCTCTATGGATGGCAGAAATGCAGATCATGATAGATGAATCAAAGAGTGACACATTGTTTTTACTTTGTGGCTTAAAAAGGATGCCATATTTTACAAATATTATGCATTGACAACATACCCCACCCCACCCCACCCCGGCTTGGTTTCACTTTTCATCAACTGCTCTATAATTTTGGCGAAGCAACCTTGTTTTCTTTATTTGGTTCCTTCGTTCTCATCTCCAATGATCTTTCCACTTGTATGTCTGCTCCCCAATGTTTTATTTACATTGTATCACTGAGCACTCGAAGGGACCTTATGTTTCATGACTAGCCCCCTTTTCAAAGCTCCAGGCTCAAACAGAATAACTTAGTATTAGGTGACCTTTTGCTCCGATTTTCCAGTCAAAGCTTAGGCTGCAGAACGCCAAAAGCAGTCAGAATACTGCTGTGCTCTGTTACAGCTGTTCTCATTATGTACTACGGTTTCTGTAGTGTAGAGGGTCGCATTCGGAAATATAACCCTCTGATTTCCATTCACCTGTATTAAGGGAAAAAATGACAGACTCGATTTGTTTTAATTGTTTAATTGATCAATGTCCTTTCATCTCTGTTTGTAAAACAGTTTGACAACTTCATCTCGCTTGTATAAGAACAGGTGGACAAAAAAAATCCAGTTTTAGCAGGCGCTGAAAAACCTTTCGTCATTTCAAAGAATTCAGAGTTCTGTGAAATACCATATTAATAAAATTTCATAACAGTGTTCATTTCAATGTCTAGTTTCATCAATAATGCCTTTTAAAAGTAGACAATTTTAAAACTTTCTCTTAACCAGAGCAAAGACACGAGTTTTAACCAGGGCAAAGGTACTGTTTCAGAGCTACTGTGTATTTGCTTTCAAGATAAAATGATTAACAATCTATAAAATGATTAACAACCTTTGATAGCAATAATTCAGTAAAGTATGTCATTGATCCAGGGTTAAAAATTCATTTGGGAAAAAGTATAATTACTTTATAATTATCTGGTTTATGAGTAACATACAGTAGAGACAGGGGGGAGGAGGGAGTGGGAGAGAGAGAGACATTTCATGGACATTGACTTTTGGCAATATGTTGCAAATAAGAGATATCATAAACATTATGAAAACTTTATACTGCCACTTCAGGTAGGAACATAGCTAAAAATGCAAATTATGTCAAATCCAGGTATAGTTTAAGACACTGAGGAAAGAAAAAAATAGCTGCAGGAAGGGGAGTTGGAAGCTTAGTTCTTTCAAACAGGCTGTTCTAAGTTCTCACTACTAATTTAAGATTTCTGCCCCTGACTCACTCTTTGTATGCACTGATGAACACAGAAGTAGCTGCATGTGTAAAAGTGGCCCCAGATCCTCACACACTTTCATTATCTCAGAGCTGACTCACAGAAAGCTTTTTAATGAACATGAACCACAATGTCAGCTCTGCTTAGAGGAGAAGATGCTCTCTCTGAATGTTCTGAAAACGAAAATAAAGCAACCTGTACTGCTTGGCAAAGCCCCAAGTATCCCACTCTTCAAAACTCAGGTTTGACTCTGCACGGTTTCAAAAACATATGTGAATTTTTGTTGGAGGGGTGAAATCTCCAGTGTGAAGGCAAACAGGGGAAATCAAGTTCATTATTAACATCTTTCACACGTTATCAGCATGCTGTGCAGAAACCACCTTTGTTCCTGGGAACATAAAACTAAACTTATGTATCAAAGGAAAAGGTACTCTAACAATTGAAACAAAGGGTTCTCATGAGCTCAGTGTAGTGTGACAACTTTCAGTTCTATGCTGAGCTCCAACCAGTCCTGAGAAAATCAACATAGGTTTAGAAAAACATGGAGTACAAGGAAGACTACAGGTGTGAGTTTTCTTTTTCAAGAAAACTATTATTTGTGCTCTTGACAGCTTCACTAACAGGAAGAAAAGGCTTCCCAACTTGTTTTCTGTTGTATGAAATGATGTGTGAAGCCCAGAGAATACAGCTTTGCATTAGTTAGACAGTGGTGTAATGATCAAAAACTTGTTTTGACTGGTAAACTGAGCAAGCTTAGAAAGAAAGTTACAAAGCAAACAACTTCCCGACACCATAGCTTCTTTTAGGAAGAGAGGGAAAGCTTGGCTTAGCACATTAAGAAGTGACATCCTATCGTCATGGCTCTCAGGCATATCTTCCAGGTTTGAGTTTAATATTCATTTTCAAAAATGTCCAGGTCTATTAAGCCCAAACACAAAAAATACGGATCAAGTTTCACCCACCCCTCCATGAAAGCCCTTTGCTGAGATCACCATAAATTGGTTGCACCTTGACAACACTTTTCACACTCACAATAGTTCAGTGGGCCAGATAGGACAGCACGTGTTCCCTTTGGGAATGAATTCCATGGAAAAATACAGACAGGGAAAGGATGTCAAGAATAGAATACATAGATATTCCAGAAAAGGTTCAGGATATAAGATGCTAAGGACTACTTGGCTTCTACTTACAGATCTTTGCTTCAAAATCTACATGGTATATAGTTTTGAAATGTTTTCTGGTGGAAGCGAAGGCCTGTACGCTGTTTCCTGTCTCAGAGACAGAGGGGGTCTTCCCAGTAAGTCAGATAGATAGAGAAGGTCAAGACACTGACACCTTTGCCCTATCACACTGACACTATCGCTTTGATGTGTAGATTGCTGCTCTCAGGGACTTCCTTCCTTCCTGCTGCTTCTCCTCCTCCTCTCGCCATTCCTCTTCTTACACGCACCTTCCATCTTGCACCATGTGCGCAGAGAGATGCAGACTGCATCCATCATCATCTATCCAGATAGATTAGAATAGTGAACTTATCTCTCCACTTTTCTATCCTGAATGGAGTTCACTAATAAAGACTCCTCTTATTAGTTAGGCACTACAAAATGACTACGACTTTTCTTTATACCAATGCACACACACTTGCCTGGGGATGCCCTGCTGTGCTATGCCTCCATGCACACTGCTTATAACACAAAGGCATCTCTTACCAGAGAAATTACCAACATTTTCCACATGTAGTACTTTGCCAGAATAATTCTTAATGCCTCTGTTTAGATATAACATGAAGCTGTGGTTTAATTAAACTAACCATAGTTAGCTGAGTGTGTGAATCCCTGCCACCATGCTAACTATTGTTAGTTCAAAATAGGATCTGAAAACAGGATAATTAATAATAGGTAGTTTATTGTTTTGCATAATGTATCCTGGTTTAATGCTGGTTTTGCTGGACCGGCAGAGACTTCTTGGCACTGTATGGGACTTATCTTGCCCGCAAAACCTTTATTGCCTGCAATAAAGAAATCTTTGTTCATCAACAAGTGTTTCAATTGTCAAAGGAGGTTCTGACATTAAGAAGTCTCTTCCTTTCATCTTTCACCATGAATCCATCTCAGGAGGAGATGGACAAATTTTTGTGTCGTGTTTCTACTTTTTGTCGAGAACCTTTGAACACTTTGGAACCTTTGGACTGACCGGGACACTAAACAATCTCTCTCAGCCGTGCAAGCTGGGAGATAACTGAGGGGAGAGATTGATTTGCATGACTTTACAAGGGGGAAATTTGGTAATGCATTTGAGGACTACCATGCTGAGGCGAGACCGGTGACCGCATTGGTGCAGCAACCGGTTCTTCAGTCCACCCAGCCCGTGTTGGGGGTGGCAAGTGGACTAGACTTGGGGTTGCAGTTCCTCGGAGCGACTCAGGCCTCTCTTATGATCCTTTGACGTGGTCCAATCCTGGGTTGGACATTCCAGCCGACTGGCCATCTTCTGTGCCTCGAGATAAGAGGTAGGAGACAGAAAAAGAGAGCTGGGGTAGCAGGACAGGAAGTTAAGAATAGAGCTGGGGTAGTGGGTTGGAAAAACAGAACTGGAATAGGCGGGCAGAAAGACAGTGGGGGCACTAGGTCAAAAATAGAGAACGTTAAGAGAAGAAGTGGCAAGATGGACAGTGAGAAGCAGAGAAGATGTAAAGAGGGGATTGGAATGTGACGGTTTCTTGCTGACAACTGTTTTTACTGTTGCGGTTTGTGCTATCTCTTGCTTGGCGCTATTCCCAGAGTGGTCTAGCCTTGTGAGTGAAAGTATCTAAAAAAGGTGGACCCAAAAGTTCTCTTCATGTCTTACTGTACTTTTGAAGTTTAGTTCTCTCAAGGACCGTGTTTCATCTAGTTGTATTAAAGATCTTTCTGCTTTCATAAAGATTCTATTGTATGAACACAATTTGTTACAGAAGAAGGGGGAGAACAGAAGTAAAAGGTGGGGTAATGTCCTCTCAAGTCTACACTTATGGGTTCACACTTGCTAGAGTATGTTGTATTTTTTCACATAACAGGCTTCCCATCTTCACAGGCACACTGCTGGTTCCCCCCCCCCTTTGCAAAGCTGGGATACGGCTTTGCAAATGGGGGGGGGGAGAGAGTGCCTATGGAAATGGGGAGAACTTCCCCCATCTGCTTAGGCACCCTGCTGGCCAGAACCCAGCTTTGCAATGTGGGGTAGCTATGAAAATTTGGAGAACTCTCCCCATCTTCACAGCACCTCACTGCCCTCATCAGGCAAAGCTGGGATGTTTGGGAGGGGGCGCGTAATTTCAGTGTTTGCGCTGGGTGGTATTCCCTGTACATATGTCCCATCCATAACTTTTGCCTTGGGAGGATTAGTTTTCCACAGCCTGTATTTTTTGTATTTTTTTCACTCAATTAGCTTTTATTGCTAGTTTCTAATAATAGATACACTGTGGAAAGAAGCATCTTTATTGGTAAAAAAAGGATGATGGTGCAGGGACAGTGATGGGATTCAGCAGGTTCGCACCACTTCGGCAGAACCAGTTGTTAAAATGGTGCTTGTAAACAACCAGTTGTTAAATTATTTGAATCCCATCACTGGAACCGGTTGTTAAATTATTTGACTCCCACCACTGGGAAGGGGTCTCCTTCACTATTAAAAGCAGTGGTGGAGCACCAAGGAGGCTTAGGAGTGTGCGACGCACTGGGGGTGTGCAGGTGCGGGGGTGTGGTGGGGGCATGGCGGGGCATGGTGGGGGCAGGCGGGGGCACAGGATGTATGTGTTCCCTGGGTGCCATTCCCCCTCGCTTCAGCCCTTGCTAAAATGTGTTGTACAGGGAGTCATAGGACCTGAATGAACATATGTCATGTGGGATGGAAGTGGGTAACATTAAGCGAAAAAGCTACCTGGAGCCAGCCCATTGTTCTTCTGGAACTTTCCACTGCTGTACCAGCAAATACCCCAGTTGATTCAATTTCCTTTCTCTTTTTACCTTTTTAAAGTACTTATTTAATCTTTTACTTGTACTTGCCCACTATCTACCAATATCTCATCATCAACTTTTCCTTTAATTCATTAGTGGACAATCAGGCACCTAGTATAAGCATCCTGAAAAATCAATTATCACAATTCAGTAACAACTCCCATTCCTTTCCGTTTGAAGACCCTCTAGCTGAAAGTATAGGGTCCTAAATATTATGCAGTGGGAAAGGTTTACACAGAGAAAGACCAAGATTCGTCCATTCTTGATCCTGAAAATTTAATTGTGAAATTGAAAAGCTAAACAGCAACTAGCTCACATCTAATTTGAAATGTCAGTGATACAGCGCTATGTGTTATCGCTCATATTTAGTACTTTCATGACACAGGAAAATCACTACTAAATGCCTCTACAAAGCAGAGGCAGTGTTAAGACCAACCTCTCTATCTGATTTGTTATTTATGAAACATGGAGGCACAAGAAATCCAAGAGCAATAAATAAATGTAATGCCAATGCCAGAGAATGCTTACAGGGCAGCTTTGAGTCAGTGGAGACCTGTGAAAGAGAAACCGAGTTGCTACAGGCCATCTTACCTTGTAATGCAAAACTGTCATCTGTTATGTTAATATAGTCAAAGAGGTGATCATAATATTCTCCTTCTCTCTGCCAAGTGAAGAAACATTCTGGCAAATAAGCAGCTGCCACCAATTGATCCTGAGCAAATAAAAATAGCGATAAATAATTAGAACATGTTGCTTTTGCTGTCTTGATGATGATGAGATTGTAAGAAATTAAGAAGCCTTTTACATCCCCTCCTCCAGTCAAAGATCAGTGGCTGACAGGAGGGAAGGTAGGAAATATACTGTAGGCTGTGATAATTGCAGGATGCCCAGGGAAAAGGCATCAAGGCCAGAGGAGTCGTGGTTCCATGCAAGCACACCTCCTAATTATTGAAAAAACTGTGTAGAGTCTCAATGTTAATCAGTCTCTGAGAGACTTCAGCTTTATGTGGTTAGTGCAGATTTATGGCATTTTTCTTTTTTTGGTTATTAAAACTGATATTTCACAAGGAATGATCTTTCTCCAGACAACTGTTAAAATGCAAAGTTTCAGTCATAAAAGAAAACTGCAGGATTATTCTGAGACTATTCCACAGAGAAACCAAACAAGGAGGATAAAACACATCAAAGATGCAGGGGAAAAAATTAAGACTAAAAATTAGCAGAAGCCCTAACAACTGTCCTGTAGATGCGAGAGGTTGTGTTGTAATTCATTTCAGTGCTTGTTGCAATTATAGGAATAAACACAGCATCTGCAAACACAACATGAACTACACGCAATTATTATTAGGCAGAAAGAAATTACGGGATTTGTATGAATATGTAACAGGAGAGACTTGCATTGTTTTACAAGTCACTTCAATAAAAATATAGATTGAAGTTGTGCAGCTCAGCTAGCCTTGCTTGGCTATACTAGTATTCCTGTTAATAATGTAAAATAGGGTTGTGAAATGCCACTATGATTATTGGCAGGGTTGGGCATGAGGAATATTATTTGTTATTATTGATGTTCTGTGCATAAAGGAATATTATTGATGTTCTTTGCTTAAAGAAAGCAGAACAGTCAAGGTCCCAAATTGTGGCTGTAGCCTGGAATTTTTCAGACAGCTTGTAGCAAGTCTTCCTTCCTGATGAGTTCTCAGAACACAACCATACAGCTTTCGTTGCTGCAGGGCAACTACTGAGCCTTGGAAGATCCTCTGGCTTGGGAAATTACTGATGTTTTGGGGGATGGATTCTGGGAAGGGGAGGGTTTGGGGATGAAAGGGACTTCAGTGGAGTATAATGCCATTGGGTCCACCATCTTAAGAAGCCATTTTCTCTAGGGAAAGGGATATCTGCTGTCTGGAGATCAGCCGTAATGCCAGGAGATATCCAGAATCACTTGGAGGTTGGCAACCGTAGATCTTGCTTTGGCATTAGTGGTTTGGCATCGGTGAGAACCAACCAGTGCTTCGATTGCCAAGCTGTTGTTGTTCCTAGAATGCCCTTGGACGCATGAGCAAACTAATAAAGGCAGTGATTTTTTCCCCCTTTTCACCACTCTCTAGCACAGCCTTATAGGAAGAGCAAACAATCGTGTAGTTGCTGCTCCACCCACCCAAGAATGCTGCTTGTGTTCTATGGCAAATCCTCCTTGCTACCAACTTCATGGAGCAACCAAGCAAGGGGTGCCACAGGGAATCAAGAGAGGCTTCAAAAACTTCGCAGTGGCAAAGGACTCCAGAGGATCGTGCAGGATTATGATGGCAAAGGATGCATGATCTGTTTTCCATATTGTTAGGGCTTTAGTCTCAACGTGAGCCTCAATTTTAGACATTTGCAAATTGTTTGGCATTTAATGTTTCACAATTTGTTTTCACACATATCACATGTCATTTTAAAATTATTTTTATTATGACTGGTGCCTCAAAAGCTACAAGTGGCCTGGGCCTATCTGGACTTCTGGAAAGGCTTGATTGTTCTCTATAGCTGCCAGTTTCTCATTATAGCCGGAGGCAGGTTGTTAGGCTACAGGCAGCAACCCCTGGGAGCAATTGGGGGTGGGGCCTATTGCTCCAGAATTCTGCAAAAACTCTGATTTTCCTCTCTCCCTTCCCTCCAGTTCCTCCTCCTGGTGCCTGTGGGAGAGCTCACACTGACATCCTCTGCCCCCTGCTGCTAAGTAGGGCAGTGGGTGCGGGCAATATGGTGGGAAAAATCACATTTGCTGCAGTGACTTAATGTCACCTCTGACACAGACCTGAAAATTATGCCATCATACTAGGGTGATGTTTTAGGATTCCACTAAAACTGTACAGTTTCAGTGACCTCATGTCTCCAGAGTGACAGCGATTTATGTTTCCCTGCTCTCCTGAGCTTCCCATCAGTAACCCTGACTCTGTCCCTTCTTGAACCTAGTTGCAGAAGATAAAAACTGAAGTTTTGTTATGTGAACACCTCTGAATTGGCACGAAGCTCCTAGTGCATTCTGAAGAACATCCATTAATCTTCCAGCTTCGGTAGTTCAATTTTTTTTGTTTTTCTTTTTTATTTAGTGGTAATTTAGATGTAGCTGTTGAAGGGTCTTCAGTCTGTTTCAGAAATTCTCAAGAATCCCTGGAGTTTTGTATGTTGTTTGAAAGTTCTTCCCTTGTTTTTATCCGTTGTCATCTACTGTGCTTGAGCGTTTTACTCTTGAGTATTTCAATTATATATGAATGTGAGTGATGAATGTGATTGCTTCACAGCAGCCATGTTTCATTTGCCATCTTTGTATACGAATGGAGCAACCTATATTTAACTTCAGAAGTACGACTACAAATCCTTTGTATTCAGATTTTGTTTAGTTAGTTTTTGTTCTGCTTTTGCCTTTCTTTATTTGCTAACTGATTTCTACTTAACACCTTGCTGACACATAACATTTTAAATCTTTTTTAGAAGTTCCACTGTTCCACCGTTATGGGCTGGGCAACAGAGAGAAGTGCTTTTTAAAAAATAATTTCAGATACATTGTGGTAGGACAACAGACACAGAGTTAATTCATTCACCAAAAAAGGTTCCAAAGAGATAACTGATGGGAAATCATACATTTGTTCCAACTTTGAAGTGAATTTATCATCTACTCTGTAAAGTAAAATAAGTTCAGTGGGAGAAGCAGGGGGATGTCTGCATCCTGTTAAAAAACCCTCCATGCCTGATTTGTACTCTGATCTGTAGACACCTGCATGTACCTTTAGATCAGAATTTGGAGGGAAAAAATGAGTTGATGACTTGTCGATTTCGGAGACACAAGATCATCAAAAATAAGATTTGATAGTGAAAAGGGTGAAATTTATCAGTAGCAACAAATTAGAACTAATTTCATATATGTTATTGAAGAGCGAATAGTGTTAAAATTTGGTGCAGGCAAAATTAAGTACCCTTTTGTTGAATGTACTTTTGGGGTTCTTTTTTTCTTTTCTGCATCTGTAATGCTTTTAAGTTTTAATAAATGTCATTCAAAAATAAAAAATAAATTTGTACAAATAAAATTATAGTGAACATAACCATATAAAATATATACTCTGGATTTTAGGACTAAGCTGAGAACTAGAACCTCCCTGCCTCCCTGCCTCCCTGCCTCCCTACTAATATGTCACCTTTCTACTACATTAAACACTTTTTCTTGGATGGGGCAGGAAAGAGTTACAGGGAAGTAGCAAACACAGTCTTTTTACAGTCCAGTGCAAACAGCTGTGGCAGCCGGGGACAGCATCTGCACCACCTCCAGAACAAATCCCAGCCACCCAGGAATCCACTATAAAATGAAATGAGTGTATGCCACCCTTACGACTTTTGCGCCCAGAGCATTCCAGGAACAAAAGCCTAGTGGAAGCCAACTAGGGTTGGCTCTGCCCCTGGGAATGATCCTAGCCTGTTCCTAGCTGCTCCAGCACCCAGGTTTAGGTTGGTGCAGCTCTGGGACCAGAACCCATTTCCAAGTCGGGTGCTGTAGAGCTCTGCAGTGCCTGCCTGCCTCCCTATTTGCTCTCCTTACCAGCATAAGTGCCACTTATGCCTCTAGGTTGGAATGCCCAAAACTCTCAGAAACCTCAAGCAAAATCTAACTATGATGGAAACCCAATGTCTTGATTTCCCAACAGAGACATCAGATCAAAAGTCCTAGGGCTATTGCTTCTGCTGGGTGTTCAAATTGTATCATGGCAACCTCTTGGATACCCCTTTTGATGACTGGTCACTATAATTTTCATATTCCTCTTTACGTCTATAGAAAACCATTTGTTCTCTTCTCACAGAAACCCAACACCCCCCCCCCCCCCCCGTCCACCTTTTGGACCATATAATATGAATTGCGTACTATAATGGCACAGTCTTCTATATCTTCTGATTACATGGACAAGTACTTCAGATTTCCTCAATCAGACTGGTATGGCAGACGGATGCCCTACACTATAATCCCTTGTATTTCTGTTAGTACTTAAGGAAATTTCTTCTAACTTCTATCAGAAGACCACATTAAAATAAGTGTTTATTTTAGTTCATCTGAACTGCCATTAGAAATGTGTTCTTCATTTGAAAAAAAATCTGTTTTATAGCAGAGATTCCCTGATGGAAATAATTCCAAGGCATCAAAAACTTTTTAAAAATAGTTTATCATGTAATGTTGTACCTGTGGAGTACATTTGAAGTTTGGTAACAATTGGAAAAAAAGAGAAGTGAAAAAGATTTTGGATTCAAATGTTAATCAGGGTGGCTGACAGTTGTGATTTGACAGACAGTTGTGATAATTGGGAAAATAATATGAATAAGTGAAGTAAACACAAGTCAAAAAGCATCAAAAATAAATAACTGACAAAACAACAACATGAAATCCACATGAGGATTTGTAAGTCTTCAATCCTACTAAAATACAAATTGAGCTTAAGATGTGTAATTATTGGTTAAACTATGTCTAATGAAATGTAAAGACCTTTGTGCTCCTGAATGGATAATTTATGTGCCACTTTATTGTCTCTCAAGGTTTAATTAAATGTTTGCCTCATGGCTGATCAGCTACAATTAATAAAAGAGGGCTGTATTCATGTCACTGTTACGAAATGCTGAAATGGCCTCTTTTAGAATTTTAGTAGCTAATTTATTGAAGCCTGAGAACAGAGACTATTCCTGCCCCACATCTAGTCACACTTTTAGAAATTAAAAATAATGACATTAGCAATATTGACATAAGCAGTAAAATGAACATAGTACTGTATCTCACATTCATTTGATTTATAGCCTGCTTTATCTCAGAGTGAACAGTAAGGTTATAGAAAAGGTATAGAACACCAGCAAACTTCATTCTTTTGTCCAGGATACAGTAAAAAAAGAAAAGAAAAGAATACCAGTGTTCATATATAAGGCTGCACCAAATCCAGTGGTGGGATTCAGCAGGTTCACACCACTTCGGCAGAACCGGTTGTTAAAATGGTACTCATAAACAACCAGTTGTTAAATTATTTGAATCCCACCACTGACCAAATCCCACCAATTTCCCCATCAGGACTTGGGTAAGCCCTGTTAAAAATGTGCCAGTACTCAATCTGCCTATGGATTCCCACAAATGTGCGCATGCAAACACACACACCATACACATAACAGAATGGAATGCCACAGGGAAGAAGACTAGAAATAAAGATAGTCCCCTATTGTTGTGGTCATGTGTACCAGGAACCTGACAGCCACGCATACCTGCAATGCTTCCTATAGTTGTCATGTTGTTTGAACAGGGGCATTGCATATATTTTATATGCATGTACTGCGCTGGAAAATTCAGTGCTCAGTTTGCATGTACTGAAGCTGTTCTTGCCTGCAAAACAGATGTGGTGTCCTTGGTCAGACAACATAGGGACCACACCACACATAATAAGAGAATTCACACATGGTTGTCAGATTCCTAGCATGGATGAGCATATGAAAAGGGCTAAAATATCCCTATCCCTTCTAGCTCTGTCTCTTCTCTCCCTGTGTTCCTACTCTCTTTACATCCGTTGTTAATTTATTATCCCTAGTTGTTCTCTTTTCTCCTCCCAAGGTTGGATTCAAAAGTAATCTTCAGCTCTGTTCAGTTGACACTTTGTTTTATAAATCACCATTACCTAATTCTTAAGCTATTTATAACTAATATATTGCAAATGTAGTTGAGGCAAAACTGTGATGGAAGAACATTGATACAAAGAAACTTAAGTTTAATAAGTTATTCTGACAAACTCTGGCTAAACTTTTTTTTTCCTGAAGACCAAACCTGAACCCCGAAGAATCCACAAACTACACTGAATGAATTGTATCTTGGCCTACATTCTGATTTTCTTTCATTCACTTTTGAAGGAAACCTTCAAATTCACTTGCCTGAGGGCAGTGAAGAACTTCAGATCTTTCATGCTCAGGAAAGACAGATAGCAGCTGCTCTTACTACTTGACTTTACAAGCTCACTACTTTGTACTTGCACAAACTATATATTCGATGATTATTTGATTTCTTTTTGTTCGTGTAGTTTCCCCTTATAACTAAAATAAACTTTCAATAGGTGTGAATATGGCGTATATATGTATTAGCTGAATCATCAGTATTAAATAAAAACTTTCACTAAGTTGTGGCCAAACTAAAGTGAATAACATGCCTGAATCTAGATGTCCCAACAGTGAGATGCATTATATGCTTTAATATATGGATTTGGGTTGAATAGGATGCAGGTAATATATGAAATACCTTCATCTCATTTCTGTGGTACCCTGACCAATTAATCTAACTCCTTAGGATAGTGATTCTCAAAAACATTTGAAATGGGACCCACTTTTGAATTTAACATATTTTGGGACCCACTTGCAAAATAACTCCATACTACTTCCCTTATCTCCAATATAAAATGCAGGGATTTCTCATCAGATTCTTTGTGTTTTGAAACCCCCCCCCCATTTCTAATATTGGTAGATATTGTAACAAGCTTGGGATGCATCTGTACTATGAGAGGAAGGTTCAGGCCAAATTCCTTTAATGGCCCTTGATAGTGTCACACAGGGGCCCATCAGAATTGCTAGATTATTTCCCTCTTAGCTAGAGTGGGAAGAGGCGGGTGTCTTGTGTCTGTGAAAGAAAGTACAGCTTATAAGGTTGAAGCAAACAGCCATGGCCGAAGAATGAGCTGAAATACCTGGTAGGTGTAAGATCTCTGTCTTCTCTCTGAAGATTCTTTTACCCTGCAAGGGTACCTCTGTGCCTCCACCTGTACTTTACCTATATATTCAGAAATAAAGCAAATTCTACAAAACTTTGTAACTGCCACTGTACATTGCAAACCCTCCTGTTATTCCATGGCTCCTGCACCATGGTTTAACTGACAATTCTTTAACCAGTACAGTCATACCTATCATAGGCTTGTAGTGACTGGCAAAGCTCTGCCTGTGATTCAACTGTCATTGCAACTTTTACAGACACAGAAGGCTTGCAAAATAAGACAGTCAGCAAACCCATTCATTTCATTTACTTTCAGAACTCTATTTCTAATGCTGTTCAGAAAATATTTTGATGACTTCACAGCTATGTCTCTGCTTTAATGGGATTTAGTAGGTATGAATCAGTTCCCAATCCCTGCTCATGACTAAATCTCAGCTGTCTTTAGCATTGTACTCATTCTATGTTGCCCAAATCAGAGTTTTCCTTCAGCATGTATAGCCAGATAACAAGAGCAGGCGTAAAACTGGAATAATTCAATCTGATGTATACATGACTCCCAGTAGTAGCACAGTACCGGTATATCTCACACAATGAAAAGATCTGACGGTAACCAAGCCCTTACCCAAATAAGATACAGATTAGAAAAAAGAATCACTATGGAAAACTGAGCTAGTAAGTAGCTGAATTACAAAAAGCCAAATAAACCATAATGCAGGGGCATAGATACCATGGAGACATGTGGGGACAATATCTACCAGACCACAGCCACGCAGCCCAGAAAACCCACAACAACCACATGTTTGCATAACAAGTTCCACCCAAACACTTACTGATTGGTTCCCCACCCTGGGACATGGACAATATATACCCCAAACATTTCCTGCTCTCTGGACACAATGTGTAACACAGTGTGATACACCTCTGAAGATGCCAGCCACAGATGCAAGCAAAATGTTAAGAACAAAATCCACCAGACCACGGCCACACAGCCCGGAAAACCCACCAGAACCAGTTTAGGATTCTATGATTCTATGAGCTATAAACTGACCTGGTTGAAATAAAATTCTGTAGCCAAACCCTAAACAAATTCAGTTAGAATTTAAACCCATTGAACTTTATGTTTGCAGCCACAGTGCTTTAAAAACAAAACTTAAAAATGAAATAAAAGTTTTGAAAGTGTGAGGGGTGTTTTTGGTGAAAGGTGGCTCAGAGAAGCAACATGACATTGATGCAGTACATCAAAGCATCTTAATGAAAAGCAGGCTAAAGTTTCCTTCAGTTGCCCTACACAGAAAGTGTATTTGATCTTCATCAGCATTATTATCTCCATCACATCCCTCTAACAGAGATTAAAACAAAGCAACATACAATGTAGAGACATTTTTGAGGATCGTTGAAGAGAAAATATGTCTATAATTTCAAAAGAAGGAGACAGTTTACTTTAGTATGTATATTTAGATGAATGTAAACAGACTGTCTCAGTAATCAGTCAACAGAGAACCAGCCCATTTACTTGAAAAAGAAATGACTGAATGAAAAGAAGTGCCAATGTAATAACTTTTAAGGACAAACTGGCATAAATATGTTAAGGTCAGTAAGGTTAGCATGCTGTATGTTTGAAAGTGAGGGAGGTGAGACAGAAATGTTAAAAAGTGGGTGTGCTATGGAACCAACACTAACAAATTACTTCTACATTGGCCATTGTGAGTCTCCTTCCTTGCCAAAACTGCCTCTTGGCCCTCAGCTGTTGCATTGCTTTCACTCGCAGAAGAGAAACAGAAGGAATGTGAAGGGTTGCATCACCCAAGTCCACCCTCCTCTTCCTTAAGTAGTATCGTTGGTTGGATAGTACTGTGTTCTTTGGCCTGGTTATAGAGCTGCCATTTATGCTTCATCCCCACCCCACCAATTAGCCCCATGCCTACCTCTTCTTTGGGGTGGCATGGCTTAGTGCGGTCAACCAGCTGCACAAAGGAATGAAAGCCACCTGCTCTCCAGTGGTTGACTGAATGACTGCTGGCGAGGTGTGCCCACCCTCCTCACTGGCTGTCCCTCTTCGCAGGGCACCACTTTTGTATTCATCAGGAAAACACAGTTCTTGCATCTGCCTCTCTCCAGCCAGGCAAGTGACACCCTGCTTCCTCCTCAGCTGGGCTTTGGTTCGGAGAGTTGTCGCCACGTTCTGCCTTTGGCAGCTGTCCCTTGCCCTGGCAACATCTGCCCCCTGGTTTCAAGGCTACTTTCTTTGGAGGAGATGCTCCACTTCCCTGCAGACTGCCGTGAAAGAGGGGCACAGCTGTCCCCACCGCGCATAGCTTGGAACTGTGGTTCAGGTGACTGGCAGAGTTGAAAAAAGGAAAGCAAGAAAGCGCTTGGATTCCATTGGGGCAAGTAACCAAGTAGAAGCCCAAGTGGGAGGAAGCCCAAGTGGAAGGAGAGGTTCAAAGGCTGTTCCTTTTATGACTGAACTTAAACTGGAGTGGGGGGCACAATTTCAGTCCTTGCCCCAAGCACAATTTTTTATGCCCAGGCACATGCCCTGCCCAGGACATTGTTCTGCTTCCCAGGTGGTTATTTAGGTGCCCTGCACCCGGCCAAAGCAGAATGTAAGACTCACGGACTCAGTTAACAGTTCAATACTTAAAGCTTTAATTGTAACAACGTTGACAGACCCTGACTCCTCCCGGGTCTAACTAAATAAAGGTTACTTTGTTGCAGAAACTTTCTGGAGGCTGGAACTTATTGTAAATACTGTGCGTCTATAACATCTATAACTGTTTAGCTTAAATTCTGCGAGTCTCTAACATCTTTGACTGTTTAACTTAAATACTGAGAGTCTATAACATCTTTGACTGTTTAACTTAAATACTGTGAGTCCATAACGTCTTTGACTGTTTAACTTAAATACTGTGAGTCCATAACGTCTTTGACTGTTTAACTTAAATACTGCGAGTCCATAACGTCTTTGACTGTTTAACTTAAATACTGTGAGTCTATAACATCTTTGACTGTCTAACTTGTTGCTGTCACCCAGCTTCCGTTGGCACCTAACTGCCAAAACCAGCCGGGTTGCTGGGTAATAACTGCCGTAGAACACCAGCCCTAGGGCTTCTTAAAGGGACAGAACTAAATTAGGTTCCCTCCCATTGAATACTATACAAAACATATCTAAACCCATTCTATATAAAGGGAAACTAAACTTAAAGGGTCTGTGGGGGCATGACAGCCATCACAGTTGGGCATCTGCTAGCTGTCTCCATGCTGGCTGGATGATCTGATGGCTCTGAAGCTTACTGTTCCCTGGCATCATCTTTGTGTTCCCAGTGTCATGAGATGATGTCATCAACTGGTACCTAAAGCTCTAGGGCAGTGGTTCTTAACCTGTGGGGCATGACCGCTTTGGGGGTTGAACGGCCCTTTCACAGGGGTCACCTAAGATTCTCTGCATCAGTGTTCTCCATCTGTGAAATGGATTAAATGTTAGGGTTGGGTGTCACCACAACATGAGGAACTGTATTAAAGGGTTGCAGCATTAGGAAGGTTGAGAACCACTGCTCTAGGGTCTGGACGGAGGTAGTGAGGCTCATGTCCAGTAGCTGCAGCTACCTGCTGCCCCCAGTTCTGACCTGAGTGTTTTGGTCAAGTCAGTGGTGGCTGCTTGAGGAATGGGGGAGCTCATTCCCACAGCTCCTGCAATGTTGGGGAAATCTCCAACTGAGCTGTAGGTGTTTCAGCTGAGAACAGGCCAGGTGCTGGTCTTGGTGATCCATTAAAGAGGAACATGGGCACACCAAACACCAAATTAGTAAAAGACAAAGAAGAAGAAGAAGAAGAAGAGTTTGGATTTATATCCCCCCTTTCTCTCCTGCAGGACTCAAAGGGGCTTACAATCTCATTGCCCTTCCCCCTTCACAACAAACACCCTGTGCGGTAGGTGGGGCTGAGAGAGCTCCGAGAAGCTGTGACTAGCCCAAGGTCACCCAGCTGGCGTGTGTGGGAGTGTACAGGCTAATCTGAATTCCCCAGATAAGCCTCCACAGCTCAGGTGGCAGAGCTGGGAATCAAACCCGGTTCCTCCAGATTAGATACACGAGCTCTTAGCTTCCTACGCCACTGCTGCTCCACAAAGGATGTGGTTCAAGGTTTGTGTAAAACATAATGAAAGCAGACAAAATTTTGAAAGGAGAAATTCTACCTACCTGTTTACCCCCCAAAGAATTCAAAAGAATTTTGCAATTAATGATATACCATTCCAATAATGCAACTTGCCAGGTTTTGTGAGGCCAAATAGTAAAGTCTAACTTTTGCAGAGAACCTATGCTGGAAACATGGCAGCATTCACACTCTACACGACTGTTTTAAAAATTCTCCCAAAAAAGCATCTTGAAATGCAGCAGAAATTTATATTATACTTCTGACTACAAAAAGAAATTTTCATTAAACTTTTAAGTGTGCCTTTTGGCTTTGCCTTTGGCTTCTATACCAGAACACTGACCACAGTGTATAAAGGAGAAGATGGTCACCTACTCTATTCCTTACCTTACATGTCCAGGTGTGCAAAGTACATTGTGTTTATTGGGAATGCAGAAATTAATTTTCTTCCTTTGGTAGTAAATACTGAGCAATGAATAATTGAAAAATATGCAAGAATTACATAAGTTGTTAAATTAAAATGGTAGCAGCTGCTAGGTTCAGTGAAAACCAATGATCTATCCCACCTGTTTGTTTTCCTTCACATTATTATGAATTATTCCTATGCACACAATCTGAAGCATGCTTACTTGCCCTTAAGAGTAGAAAGGGTGGCAGAATTGGGTGCCCAAATCCCAACAACCTTTTCTCAGATACTCATTTCAGTTTACTGGTGGTTCTTTGGATTGCATCCTTAACATATAACAAATGCCCCCATCCTGCTAGAGTTGAGAAATGTATGGTTAGGCTATTAAGCTACTCCGGGACCCTTTGTTGGAGAAGGGTTGATTTAAATAAACTTTAAAATAAATACAGCTGCCATTGTTTGCATTCACTTAAAAATAAGCTCCAATTAGTTCAGTAGTATGCTTCCATGTAAACCATGCACATAGGCTTGGATTGCATAGACTAGTTAGGGATCATATATGTTCCTAACAATCCGATTATAAAGTCTTGAGGTGCTGGGATCTATGACTAGAGTTGCCAGCAGTTGGGAACCACATAGAGGGGGGAAGGAGCTCATCTGTACATAATGCCATAGGCTGGGTCTTCTCCACCCAATTTATAACCTTTGCCTGCGCTTAAGGGCTTCATTTTCGACTGGGACGTTTTATAGTAGCCTTGTACTGAGGGGGGTGGACCTCCGTACATAAACCAAATTCTCAGCATGCAAAGCGATTCTCTTGAACTTCTGTTATGATAACTTAAGATAAGAGGGGGGGGGGGGATGGGATTCCTTCCTTGTCGTGAGCAACGGAGATCCCTTCGAAACAGGACTCCGATCAGAGCGCATGACACTCTAACCGGGCAGGAGTTGCCAAAGAGAAAAGCTACCAAGGGCTATTGCGAGGCGTGGGCGGGAGGGAGGATGCTCCCCGAGCGATAGGCGAAGAAGGGCGTGGGTTGGGCGGAGCGGCCGCCTTGGCAGCTTCGCTGTCTGGTTTCTATGGCGACGCCTGGGCGTCCTTTCTTCTCAGGGCCCTTTTCCTGAGCCCTGGCAGGGAAAGGGCGCCCTCGGAGGCGGACGGTCTGATGCGGGTAGAGTCGCCTCTTCCGGGGGGGCTGGCGAGGGAAGTGGTGGGACGGGTGATCCCCTGCCTCTCTGGGCTAAGACCCCGTTGCTGAACGAAGCAGCCCCCTGGTGCATGCAGGAAACTCCTCGATTCCTCTCGCGGGTCAATCAGCGAGTGGCACTCCGCTCTCTCCATCGCTGTGTCGAAGAGGCAGGCGCGTGCAGTGATTTACTCGGAAGTAAGCCCCATTGCTTCGTATGTCCCGAGAAGGCATGTCCTTTGCGCTCTTGAAAGTGCCACGAGAATGTTGCTGTTGTCACTTATTCCCCAGTCCGTTTGCAGAAGGGGTGGCAGCCGGAGGAAGAGATACTGGGTGGGGGGGGGGGAGAGGGTGGCCGGCTGCCATATACGGGGCCCGTCCATCGGCGTGGTTTAGAATTAGCCGCCAGCCCGGTTGAAATAAGAAAAGGCTCTTTCAGCCCCGTTCTTTGCAGGCACTTCCGCCTCTGCGTTTATGCAGCGCTTTCAAGCTGGTGGGCGGCTTCTGTAGCGAGATTTCTGCAGCGTCTTTCTTCCCCGCAACCTGTTTGTTTGTTTGTTTGTTTCAGTTCCTGAGAGCTGGGAAAAGAGCTGCGAGACGGAACAGCACGAAAGAGGTAAGAATGCAGGACAGTTACCCTTCAGGATTGGGCATTTCGTCTTCCCGTGGACTGTTTGAAAAGCCTGTCTCTGGCCCTTTCCACACATGCAGAATAATGCCCTTTCAATCCACTTAGCAGCTGGATTTTACTGTGCGAAATAGCAAACTCCACTTGCAAACAATCGTGAAAGTGGATTGAAAGGGCATTATTCTGCATGTGCGGAAGGGGCCTCTGTTCAAAGAGTTTGTCCTGGATCCTAGACGTGGATTGTTTCCATCCACTGAAGAAGAGGAGAGCCCCCTGTATGTAATAGTCCATGAAATGTACAAAATGCTTTCATCGTCCATCAATTGCCAGGTTGGATTGCCAGAGTGTTTCTCTGCTCCTGGTTCATTCAGCAGAGAACACAGCAGATCAAGTCAGACACATTTAAACTCTGCAAGGAACCTTTGCCAGTTGTCAAAAAATGCTTCACTATAATGGGAGTGGACCCTCTGAAATGTATAACAGCAGCAGTGAAGAATTGGGGTAATCAATAGAAGTTGTGTGTTCATGAACACAGTTCAAGAAAACTTTTTTTAATGGGTAAGGGAAATGAAAACACAACTACTGTCTCTGAGCAGGTGCTTCATCAGAATCCTGTAGTAGTCTAGTATTTGCAACAGCAAACAAAATACTTCTCCCCTGTAAGGCTGAATTCAAAAAGGAGGAGCCAATCAGATTTATTGTGGCATAAGATTTGTGGGCTTGAACCCCCTTCATTAGGTACCTCTGATTAAGTGGTCTGTAGTTCACAAAATGGTTATGCCACAATAAGACTGCTAGACTTTAAGGCGTTACAAGAATCAATTTGCATTAGCTGTTATGGCTTAGCTGAGTTACCACAACTAATCCTCTGAGTTAACACAAAGTAACCCTCTTTGTATGTATTTGGGTTGGTGGAGGAGGTTGCATGGTATAGTCTGGTCTTGGAAGTTAAGCAGGATTGGAACTAGGGAGACCATAAGGAAAGGTTCTGCACAGAAGAAGAAGAAGAGTTGGATTTATATCCCCCCTTTGTGTCCTGCAAGGAGACTCAAAGGGACTTACAAACTCCTTTCCCTTCCCCCCTCACAACAAACACCCTGTGAGGTAGGTGGGGCTGAGAGAGCTCAGAAGAACTGTGAGTAGCCCAAGGTCACCCAGATGGTGTGTGTTGGAGTGTACAGGCTAATCTGAATTCCCCAGATAAGCCTCCACAGCTCAGATGGCAGAGTGGGGAATCAAAGCCAGTTCCTCCAGATTAGAGTACATCTGCTCTTAACCACTACACCACTGCGTAGGCAATGGCAATGGCAAACCACCTCTGCTTCCCAGTTTCCTTGAAAAGTTGCTGGGGTTGTCATAAGTCAGTCTCAACTTGATGCTGCTTTATACACACATTTTGTGTTGGAAGAGGTGCCATGGTAGTTCACCAACACAATACCTCAACATATGTGACAAAAGGGGAATATAAAAAAACCTGTGAATAGGAAATCAAACGATGAAATAAGGAATACATAAAAATATTTTTGGAAAAAATATGGCAAAAATAGATTATTTGCTTTTTCCAAAATGCACAAACTTGAGAAGTCACATTTCTCCTAGGTATAAAACATTTTTCTGGAAAATTTGGATGAAATATCAAGCTTTGTTTCTGAGAGAGTTCAAACATCTCGAGTTTACTTTTATATTTTGTATTATTTACTTTTTTAGTGGCAGTGGTTTCTAATTATAGAGCTTTACTGAATAATATGAGGAAAACAATAAGAGTTTTTTGGAATACTATATGGTTGATAACTTGAATTAAGTGAAGGATTATCAGAATAATAATTAAAAAACAGTAGTTGGCTTGAAAAGCTTCTGCTTCTGTTAGTTAGCCAGTTGTGCACTTGGTCACAAATTTACTCACTTCTACAAGAATAGCAATGTGGTATCTTTTACCACCTAGAAGTTGCTGTTCAGGTAGGAATCTTTGATTAATCATGTACATTCACTGAATCTAGTTTGAGATGGGTAGCCTGCAGTAGAAGAGCAAAATTCAAGTCAAGTAGTACCTTAAAACACTAACAGGATTCATAGAATATCAGTTTTTGAGAGTCAGGGCCCCTTCCGCACATTCAGAATAATGCACTTCCAAACCACTTTCACAATTGTTTACAAATGGATTTTGCTATTCCGCACCGTCAAATCCAGCTGCAAAGTGCATTGAAAGTGGATTAAAAGGACATTATTCTGCATGTGCAGAAGGGGCCAAAGCTCCCTTTGCCACGTGTAAGGAAATTTTGACAAACTTAAACCCTGGAAATCGTGTAAATCTTTAAAGTGTTACTGGAATTTTCTTGCTATTCCATGAATCTGCCTGCCTAAAAGTCAGTTTTTAGTAATGTTATGCTTTAGTGTAAATTCAGTATGATACACATAGTATGTCCAGCCCTGTTCAAATGACTGACAAAGTTTCTGTGGGGGGTGATGAGCATCTGCATTAAATGCAGTGTAGAAATCCTCTTGGAGCAGTGTGTTCTCCATTCAGTTGTGCAACAAGGGGCGCAAGGGGGCTGTAACCCAGGTGTCACTTGGGCAGGTTATGTGGGAGGCATTTTGCCAAGTACCACCTCAACTGCGCCCTGCCCAAACTCCACATGGAGTTCGGGAGCATGGGTGCAGTAGAACACTGAACTGGCTAGTGTGACCTCATTCCCTCAACTCCACATGGAGTTCAGAGCAGGGGGGCTGTTTGATCCTGGACTTGTCTTGGCTAGGTCCAACTTTAAACTGCAAGCTTTGAGCCAACAATTTAAAGCTCAAGCCATACTGAGCCCAGTGTGGCCAGCTCCAGCTTTATACTGTTGACTCCACCTCCTAAGCACTACCTGATGGAGCGGGGGGGGGGGGGGCAGAGCCAACAGTATACAGCTGGAGCCAGCAGAGCATATCTAGGCAAAATGGAGACCGGGGACAAAACCTAAGTTTGGCGTCCCTGCCCTTCCCCACCCCCGCGTATGGGCGGCCACCCTCCCACCACGATCAAACAATATTTTTTTGCACCAGGTCATTTCAAAGTCACCATCACATAATAGAACATGCCCCAACTCACAAATCTGAACACAGCAATAGTCCAAGTCATGTGAGGACCCTGCGAAGTGAGTCACAGGTTGCAAAGCAAGGTGGCACATGTAGACAACAGCAGCTGTCTAAAAGAAACTATAGAGAAAAGAGATTTCTGAAGACAGCAGGCATGGAGGGACCCAAAGAAAGAGTCCATAAGAGCATTCACAGGAAACAAAGTTAATCACCTTGGGAACCCCAATTTATGTTCTCTTAGCAATCATAAAGGGTATAATTTAAAGATGCAATGCATATATTTTAAATACTCTCAGAAACAACCCTGCAGAACAGCCAGGCAGGCAGCTCTCTGAGAAAGAAAACCCTTCAACATTTAGCTACCCAGGTGCACTGTCGCAATCCGACGGTCAACCCCAAGAATAAAGTGTTTCTTACCTGCAGAAGACGACGACCAGGCACTGGCAGCATGAGGCAGCCAACTTCCATCGCTGATGTAAGTTGAGGCTTGCAGCTTGCTTGAATTAGAGGCTTGAATGGTTCAGTCTGTGGGGGATGTTTTGGCACCCCCTACATGACTGGAATGGTTGCGCCTGGGGACATGGGACACCCCATGTCCCTAGGCAAATATGCCTCTGGGAGCCAGTCAGCTAGACTGCTCAGTTAGATCCTGGGCTCAGCAAGGCTTGATTTGAACTTTAAACTGCAGGGTTGAAACCTAAAGTTTAAAGTTGGACATGGCCAAGCAAAGCACAGCATTGTGCAGGCCCCCTGCTCTGAACTTCATGTGGAGTTCAGGGTGGGGCAAGCCTGTACAGTGGAACCTCGGTTTTCGCCACTAATTTGTCCGACAACAGGCAGTGAAAACCAAAAATGGTGTACTCCGAGGTATGCCATTTGTGCATGCACAATGCTTTTTGTGCATGCGCTATGCCGTTTGTGCATGTACAACACAAACGGTGCACTGGAGATATTCAAAAGTCGCCTCGTAAGCTGATGGAAGCCGAGGCGACCGCTGATCTCCGAGGTGACCAAACGGCCAGGAGCGACTGGCGAAGACCGAAACCGTTGATCTCCAAAAGCAATGAAGACTGAGGTTTGACTGTACTGGCTGGCTCAGCATTCAACTGTGCCCCTGCTCTCAAACTCCATTCGGAGCTTGGGGGACAGTGCAGTTGGGGGGGGGGGTGCCAGCAATGTGACCCTTAGATGACCTGCTCAAGTGGCACCTGAGGTGGGACGAGGCATTATTCTAGTCCCAGGTGATGTTTTATCAAAGTCATCCTAATGGCAGGCATTTTAACAGTGTTTGCATGTTGGAGAATTTAAATAAATGGCTTTAGTTTATTTTTGAAGAACATAATTTGTTTCTTTTCAGGCATTTTAGAAACACAAGTGTCAGAGAGTTGCATCTTGGGAAGCTGTAAGTGTCGATCATCTTGGGTTTATTATAAACTCAGTCTTTGAATAACATCTGCTAAGAAGTTTCTAAGAGCTGATGGCAGCAGCCAGTTGCTCTTATTTGTTTGTTTGTTTGTTTGTTTATTTATTTGATTTGTTATACTGCCCACCCCCGAAGGGCTCTTAACCTATATGTGACCATCACAGTACAAAACATATGTTTGTGCAGTGGGTATGGCTGAAAATCATTCCAAGTTCATAGTTTTAATTTGTTTTAATTTTAAGAAGTCAGTTTTAATTTGATCTATGTAGCACATGCAACAAAGACATGTCTTGCACTTTACTATGAAAGTGCAAGACATGTCTTTGTTGCATGTGCTACATAGATCAAATTAAAACTGACTTCTTCAGGTGACTTCATTTTATGTCCTTGCTTTCTGATCTGTATGTGGAATCAATGAAAGTGCTTTCAATTCAGTTGAGTTTTTCTTATTGCAACCCCATTGATGGCATTATACTGTTGCTGATCAAAGTATCCACAGTATTAACAACAAATCCAGATTTTTTCCCTACTTTGTTAGTACACAGAAGACCTATTTGTATAAGTTATTCTTTGTTCAATTACAGATAGCAAGCTTGATGCAAAAGAAGTATGATTATAATGACCTTTTTTGGTTGTAGTTCAGATTAGGCCCAGATTTATTAGTTTAAGCTTGGTCCCATTTCAGCTGTCAAGGGTGGAGCGGGAGGGAACTGCGCCCGGGGCACGCATGCGCCCCTGCCATGCCCCTGCCTGCCCCCACCCCGTCCTGGAACACTACACCACGCCCCCAAAACACCTTTGCCACGCTTCCGTAGGGACTGCGCTTGGCTACTCCAAGGGGGCATGCACCCACCTTCCCCCGCAGGGGCTACACTACTGCAGGCTCTTGTTCTGAGCCCCAAATTCCAGCGATATCTTTGAAAACACCGTAAGACCTGTGTCAAATCTCTCATGAGCTCCCCTGTTCTGTTTTCTCAAAATTTACTGGGCAGTGCAGCAGTAATGAGAAGGGCTGGTACAGAAGACTTAATTAGGTCCTGGAACTGTGCAGGAATTGTGACCTGGGTACCAGTTAATGGAAACTGTAATTGTTCAGATTTCCTCGGTTCTTCATAGGGCTTATTGAAGACTTCATCAGCAACAGTCCTTTTTGGCAAAAGCAGGAGTTTAACTGGGAAGGGGAAGCCATGGGAAGGGCTGTAGGATTGTAGACAGGGCCAAGCCAGTTACAAGCTGGACTTTCCAGGGAGTTGGCTCAGCTCATAGTTGGGTTAATAGTTCCAAACAGGAGAAGCTCATATTCCAAATTCTCCTGTTCTAAACTCTCTCAGCATCCATCACTAGGTTTGATGTAACAGAGGATACTTTTATCCGTTATTTGTCTGCTGCAGTTGGCACTGTATTGTATCAATTTTCTGTACTTGTGTTCCTAGCAATATCTCTAACAATTAGAGAACCCTCTCTCCAGTTTTCCAGTGCTGTGTTTCTGCTTCCATTAAAAGTTCTTGCCTTGAGGCCTGCCAGCAGGGCTTACAATACCTGCATTAAACCAAATTTAAAAATAAGGGTGCTCCTGCTGCTAACACTCTCAGATCACAGTCATGTAAAATGGAGGAAGTGGCAGCTGTAACTTTAATGGTGGGAAAAGTAAGCTCAGTACGTGGGGAAAAGAACACAGTGCTGTGTGACAAAGTCCCATTAGCATTTATGAACTTCAAAATGACAAGCTAGACTGCTTTGTCCTTGGGTTTTTTTCCTGCTTAAAAGAAATAAAACTCATACTCTTATAAGACTAATTATAGTATTAAGTTGCTATCCTGTTGTCATAGCAACTCTTCAACTTTTCGGTAACTTATCGTTCACTATAGCTATTGATATTATAGAGTTAATAATAATATACAAACCCATTTCATAAATAAGCCTCAGTTTTAATATTGGCTAATACAAGTATTTAAGCTTGGTTTTCATGGGAAAAAATAGTATTAGAAATTACCTGCAAATCTTTGATTATTAAAAGTGCATGAAGAACACAGTAAAAAAAAATTAAGTCAGAATCAAATTCGTTTGAATGTACCTTCTAGCATTGCTATGCTTTGTTTACTCCTTTAGACATATATTTTTGTCATAGACTTAAATATTAATTTTAACTGCTTCTTTACAAAACATTAGTTTTCTTGAATCCCTGTGTGATAACTCTTTTGAGCATTATTTTTGAGCCCAGTGAATATAACCGAGTTTAGTATTACGTCTGCAAATACTTCAGAGTCACCTAATTTTCAAAAGTGGGAAACTGTGCATCCACAGTCTTTGATCAAACAAAGATAATGCTTCACCAGTCTGGTATGGGATGGTCCAAGAGATGTAAAGCAAACCTTGGCAATTGTAGTCGTCATGCCACCAGGTGCAAAGAAAATAATAAGTCCTTCATTATGTATTTTCCTTTGGCATTAAAGAAATAGAAAGGAAACAAGGATGTGAAAATTAAAGGAAAAAAATAGTTTTGATTCTTCCGTATTTGCTGGTTTCACTTTTCTTTCACCATACTTGGTAGTAAAAGAATAATCAGAGCAGCATAGAAACTGCAAATTTCAAACAAAAAGCACCTATAGCAGAAAGGGGAGCAAAAAACACTACAGGGCAATTGACCTCATTGAGGAGTTTACAGTTGGAGGAGATTCTAAAACCTAGTTTTACCAGTTTCTTCTTCTTCTCTAGATCAGTTTACCCTTATTTTTAGGACTAGTTAAGATATATTGTGGTTAAATTTAGTTCAGTAAGATATATTGTGGGAATATTTTTTTCAGTGATCTTCATTTCAGAACATGTTGATTCATTCAAGACTTGGCCAGTAGTTTTAGATGACCGCAACAGATAATCTGTTAAGTAAATGCATAGTCATAGGCCCTTTTCACATGGGTCATATACAGCGCCCTAGGGACGGCAAAAACGCCGTCCCTAGGGAGCTGTTCGCATGGGGGGCGCAGCTGCTTTGCAGCCGCACCGCCCTCGCTCCTCCCCAGCAGTGCGAAGCCGCCATTTTCCCAGCGAGGTTTTTGGAAAATGGCGGCTTCCAGGCTTGAAGGCGCCATCCCTCCCCCTTTCCCGATTGACTTACCTTCCCTGCGACCGTCCGGCGCATGGCCGAGGCCTGGGGACATGCCCCCCCTTCCCTGCGACTCCAGAGTGGGGCATGTCTCCTGGCCTCAGCGACACGCCGGACAGTCGCAGGGAAGATATGTTGATCAGGTGACGGCGCTCCATGGCGCCGTCTTCCCTGTCGTTACAGGGACCGTTCGTGCAAACAGTCCCGGGGGGATTGGGTCAGCGTCATGTACGCCGACCCAACCCCTAGCGTGGCCGTGCGGAAGCAGCCAAAATAATATAAAGTTGCACTAGTGGGAATTTACTACAGGAGATGTCCAAAGTAGTCAGTTTCCTGGCATCTAAAAATGTTGCAGATTTCTTTGAGGCAAGGCCTCGAAACTACACTTGAACTATCTAAAAGATGTATCTGACAGGAATCATAAACTATTCTGTATTAATTTATTTAGTTCAAAATGAGCATATTTCCTCCTGTGCCAATACAAAGTCCCCGAGAGCATCTAGATGTGGAAGAGACTAGATGTCCTTCACCAGCCCTTGCAAGGTATGTATAGCTTGTGTTTCTCTTCCTTCTAATACATTTAATAATGGTTTTTAAAAACAGGAATACATTTTGTCAAGTTTTGTCAAATTATTTGCAATAGAAAGCTTACCTCATAAGAATTATAGTTGTGTTTAATATGCAAAACAGATATACACTGTTTTTCAGGGGAGGGGGTTCTTTTAGCATAAAATTAAAAATATTTAAAAGGTTGTCATTTTTAAATGAGAAGCTGCATTGTAAAGACATAAATAGTATATTTAGTCTTAAAATGTCGTACCCTTTCTCTGTATATTTCTCAGAAAGGTATACCTCAGGCCTTTCTAAATGATCAAAGCATGTCTCAACTACACTTTATTTACTGTCCTCCTGTATCTGTGATCCAAAAAAGATAGTTATGATGTGTCTTGTGCAAACTGATGCATGTAAATATGCTACCTCCATTTGTCTGTTTTTAACAATGAAGCCTGATTCAGTGCCTCCAAAGAATTAAAAATAAATAAAACAAAAATCTTAATTAAATCTTCATGTAGTGTGAGCAAATACATGTTTATTTTCAGTTGTTGCTCACAATTTCTATTTTGTGTGCAATTTTTTTATTTCCAGTAAAAATTGTGTGTACATTTGTATACATTATACGAGGAAATGGAATACCAGCAGATTGTCATTTGTCATAGTTTTAGTATATCTTGATCTATGTCAATGTAATTGAAATATATATGTCTATATGAATGAACTGAACTTCCATTCTCTTAAAATCAGACCCAGAAAACAGTTTGTGACATAATTATCTCAGTGAGATAAGACCATTACTAATTATCAGTTTCTCAGAGATCAGTGAAATAACCAGAATGTTTTAAAAAATCAGTTCATTCCAGTTTACTGTTTAACCCTATCTTACCTAACTGTAACTATATATCCTAACTATCTCCTCTTTCATATTAGAGTTAGGATACCAACAATATCAGTCTATACTAAAAAGTAACCAGAACTCTGCAGTTTTTTTACTTGACTAACATTTATTAATCATATAGGTGTTTTAAACCCTGTAATCTTATTCTTAATTATAATGTGCCAAACCTCAATTAGCCATTGGTATCTTTTCCCCTCCATACTTGCGTTAACACCATTCTGGTTGCCATAAATCATTGTTTATCAGTGCCACATTTTCTGATAAACATCTCCTGTAATCAGGTTATGCAAGTAAAGTCAGTTCAAAAGTATATCCTATTATATTCGTAATTTCTTTGTGAACTAAAGTTCAAAATTTCAAAACTAAATTACAATTTTTCCATAAATGTAACAAATTTTATCACATTTTAACACCTATTTGCTTGTCCTGAAATTTTAGCCAAAGTAACCAGCATTAGATGGAAGCAAATGAACATTTTTAAGCAATTTTTCTTTATACATACATTTAAAGACACTCCAGATATTCCTCTCAGTAATTTTTCACATTGCTGTAATGGAAAAGAAATTCAGAAAATGTCTGTTTTGGAAATTTTGGGTGTTTATGGTGTTAATTACTGGTGTTAATTAACCTAAAAAACAATATGTGAATCCATACTGAATTGTTTTCAAAGTTGACATTTTACCAGAGATCTTAGGTCTTTATCTGTTAGCATCCCTTGACTTTCCTTGAAGGAGTTTATTATTGAAATATGCCCTTAATGTGTATAGTTTAGAACTCTGCATTGAAGTGTCAATGCATTTGTGATTGTGATTGTTTAAAAACTAAATATTTTATAATGAAGCTAACAATGAAATCATATTAATTCGCAACAAGATACTTTACTAATTGTTGCTTGTTTGTGCCAGCAGCACACACAGTACATGCTGTATTGTTTTGTTGCTGTTTTTGAATTGTGTACCTTTGTAAAAACTAAATATAACTTGAGTAAGTTATTCTGATGCCAGTGTATTAAGGCTTTATCCATTCAAGCGACTCACAAGTGGGATGATCACACTTGAGTTAAAAGTTTAAAGAAAAAGAAGAGATGCACATCTGTTCCCTAATCCCTTTAGAACATGGATTGGGGTATATACACTGACGGTGGAACATCATAAATCTTCTGCTAAAGCCTCGTGTACTTTTCACAAACATTAAAGATTTGGAATATCAACAGACCAAAAAGTTAAAATGATACTTGTACCATCTTTACAAAATGTGTTTGATAAAATACCTTGTCAATATTTTAATATTTATCTGTCTTTGCTTGGCAAAGATTAATACATAATACATGTGGCGGATTTTAACATTAAATCACCTCACAGTTCTTTAATTTTTTAATTTAAATTTAGGATGCATTTGATCAAAGGCAAAGGTGCCATGGATCGTTATTTGGGCATGCATATCAAAGGACTGTCAAAACAAGAGGCTGCTGCGTAAGTAAGGTCTTTCTGAGGCAGTTTTATGCTGTAAGTTTATTGTTTTCTTTGTTTCTAGCCCTATTCTTTGAAATCTGAAGTTCCTCAGAAAATTGCCTGAGGAACATGGCACTTAAAAATTAAAAATGATATGAAATAATTATGCTTCACTGCTACTTATCTTGCATATATCAAAGCATTTAGTTCAATGCCTGTGTTAATTCTCTCTCTTACTGAAGTATTGTAACATTTACAACATTTAATTGTTTGTCAGTAATTAAAATTATCTGCTTTTCTATCAGTTTTTGAAAGCTTCTAATTTAAGGCTGAAATACTACTTACAGAAGAAATGTAAAGATTTACAACAATGACATTTTAATGCACATTTGCTCTATGTAAGTCACTGTCTGGTCTAGAGAAAGTACTGTTCCATATGATGTTATACAAAATGTTGTGTGCTGAGCATTTTTATAAACACATTTGAGGTTCAGGGTCATTGGAACTGATCTCAACTCTTGTTCAGTGATTGTTACTTTGAAGATCAATGCCCTAGTTGCAAGCGGTGCTTGGCACAATTTGCTTCATACAAAGTGTGTTGAAATGGTGTCTGAATTCTTTGCTCAAACACGTACTCTTGGATCAGGGTTATTATCTGAATGTCCTCTCTGAACATTCTTTCTCTGTAACAGTAGTCCTCTTTCTTAAGCGATTCAAAACATGTGCACATTCATTGACCAAATGTCCCTATCAGTAGTTTCATCTTTCAGGTAAGACAGATTTTTAAAAGGTTACTATTGAAAGCACGAAAACTAACACAAACACTCATTTGAGGTAACCCATTATATGATCTCATTTTGAAGTTCCATTTCTCTACCTGATGCCTGAGGTTATCAGGTTTTGTGATCTGGTCAGGATTTCTATGAATCCTTACAGGTTTGTAGTCTTGTTTGCTTAGCTTCTATGGAAGGCAGCTTATTTGAGATTTTGATCATTTCGATCCATCCATTAGGAACTCTGTGTCTGTCTCTTTTTTCTTCTTTTCTGTTAAGGAATTCTCTGTTGCATTTCCAAATGATTCACTCTGGTCACGATTCCACTAGGATCATAGCAGAAGGCACAGGCCAAAGTTGTTAGACTGGGGAAAAGTAGATTACTTAATACCTAAAGAAAGTGTCTTGCACCTTTAATAGAGGCTCAGTGAGTGGAAATGAGCAGCAAGTTGTTTTTGGACAGAGGTAAATAGCATTATCTGGTAAATAATATCACATTAATCCACTGTTAAAGGAACAAAAAAAAAATTCTCTCCTCCAGACAGTTAGTAACCCTACAAAAAGTGTCTTTTAAAACATTCAGTGATAAATCAGTAAATTGTTGAGGGATAGACTCTGGAACACACAGTACCATTCCTATAGATCACTCTTAAAGTAACAGAATAGTAGTAAATTCAGACACAAGGGCTGGGAACCAGTGCGATCTAGTGAACAGTACACATTCCTCCCCATTTTTCTTTTCAAAAAAAGGCAGTTTCAAAGGTGAAACTAAACTATTTGTCTCAGCTCATAATGTCTGTTTTCCTTTGTTCCAACTAACAGGAAAAAACCCTAGTCCATTTCTTTTACAGCTGATCAACAACATTAACCTGCATTGTGTGGAGTGGGGCAAAATGGGGAGTCAGCCCAATTTTTGTTTTTTGCACTAAACACACTCCTTATATGAAATGCATAGATAAGAGGAAATTAATGCAATTGTACAAAGCCCTCAAGGACTAATACCAATTATACTCAGGACCTTAATCAACTATGAAACTATTTTAATTTGCTGCATAAAAATAAACTTCATGAATAAACTGGGGAAATTGGGTGAATCTAGGAATATACAAAATCCAAAATCATTTTACATATAGCCCAAACACAGATATTGTTTTATTTATTTATCTCAAGAGACATGAGACAAAAGGAAGAACTTTGTCTTTATGTATCTTCACCATACATTAGTCTGAAAGTGCTGTCTAGTCTTTGCCAATTTAAAACAACTTTATAAAGTTTTCAAGGTAAGAAATGAACAGGAGTGATTCATCATTGCAAGCCTCTTCTCACCAATCTTGGATTGCTTTAGTGATCTCCTATCGAAGTACTACCAAGGGCTGGCCCTGCTTAACTTCTACATCTCACATGATTGGGCTAGCCTGGGCAGTCCAGATCAGGGTTCACTATGTATAAAGTGCTTGAAAATAATTAGCCTTTCATATTGAATGTCTACACATGTAGAACCCATTTCCAGAACTTTCCACCCCTTTATAGTGACATATTTAAAGTATTTTCCTACTCACCCCAGTTCACACATCTTCCTGCTACCCTGCACTATTTTTCATCACTATCCATTTCTTTGGAATACTTCAGCAGTGGCGTAGGAGGTTAAGAGCTCGTGTATCTAATCTGGAGGAACCGGGTTTGATTCCCAGCTCTGCCACCTGAGCTGTGGAGGCTTATCTGGGAAATTCAGATTAGCATGTACACTCCTACACACGCCAGCTGGGTGACCTTGGGCTAGTCACAGCTTCTCAGAGCTCTCTCAGCCCCACCTACCTCACAGGGTGTTTGTTGTGAGGGGGGAAGGGCAATGAGATTGTAAGCCCCTTTGAGTCTCCTGCAGGAGAGAAAGGGGGGATATAAATCCAAACTCCTCCTCCTCCTCCTCCTCTTCTTCTTCGTCTTCTTCTTCTTCTTCTTCTTCTTCTTCTTCTTCTTCTTCTTCTTCTTCTTCTTCTTCTTCTTCTTCTTCTTCTTCTTCTTCTTCTTCTTCTTCTGTTTTGCCAGCAGTGTTTACTGATATATGAAATTATAGGGATGGGAGCTTTTTTACTTAGCATCTGTGTCACAGATAGACCATATTTAAGCATAGATCTGTTAAAAAAATGATAATACTGAAACTAAAGTCCAACATGAAAAAGCAACATCAGTTAATTTTCATTATGACTATTTTATGTAATATGTAAAGCAATAACTAAGAAATTAGTTTTTCTGCTTCAGATATTTTTCTCGCGAGCCTGTTTTACTAATTTCCTTTATTGTTCATACATACCTTTATATTGAAATTGAAATTTTCTTCTATAGAAAAAATAATGTCATTTTTTGTAACAGAAAGCATGATCAATTACAGCTTCGTTTCTGTAAACTCCATTCTTATAAGGTTCTGCCAAAAGAAAAGTAGCACAAGTTATAGATAGTATTGGAAGATACAGTCTGTACTTTCTGCTAATGATTTCACAAATTTAATGTTGTTTCAATATGTATTCTATTCTGCCTGAATAATTCCTAATAATCTTTCTTTTTCTGACCAAGATCATGTATTTATTGAGCAACATTCAAAATGAGAATGTAATTCTTCAAGCATGTGTGTATGTGGGTAAGACTGAGTATGAATGTCTTTATGCATATCATTGTGCTTTCTGGATTTTGGCTTTGCGTAATATACAAATAAGTGTAATTAAGGAAAGACTGAATAATAGAATTGCATAGCAAATAAATAGTTTACCTTCCTGAAAAAGTTGCCCGTACGTTTAATACCAAAGACTTCTCTTGAAAAGGTTAAAAAGTTCTAATCAACTTCTGTACATTATGTAGAAGTTCCATTTTCTAAACTCTGCAAAAGAAAGTTTCATATTTAATGGGAAATCATGAATTATTCCATTTATTATCTACTTCCTCCTTTCAAAGACATGATCTGGATAAAAGGCGGGGTGAATAATTTCAAAAAATACAATACATTTTTAATGGGAAGGTGCAAACTACAGATTCTCATGACTATTAGCAAGTGTAGAGGAAACAGAATTTTACTTGCAAAAACTCATCAAATTCTTGCAAAGATAAAATACAAGACATACTTTAATAAAGAAGGACACTGAACTGAAGTTTTTCTTTTCATGTAGATTCTTGTTTTTGCCAAGTTGAGTCTTAGCTGTCTTCGAAATTTGTTATGTCTCAATAGTTTATAACAATGCATAGGAAAGACAAGTAAACAACTGTTATTTATTTGAGGTAATGACCAGTTTCTGTGGAAATATTCACTGTGTAAAATGTTACGAAATACAACTAGAATTTCCATTTGCCTCAGAACTTGTAGAGTGAATTTATAAAGTCATTCTTCGAACTCCACCATGTTGTGCAAATTTTCCTATGTATCTGTAAATTATAATTAAAAAGTAGAAACTTAAAATGACTTGTAACCATGTTCTTAATGTTTTTACTCTGTACAGCAGACTTGTAGGTCTTGATTTTGATTTTGTGGATAAAACAAAATCACAAATAATTTAAGATGCTTTCCCAAAATTAAAATTAGAGAGGAACTGTAGATTAGTTTTTCAAATAGACGTTAGGATACAATCATTGAGATACTTGTTTGTTTTAAACTGTTTTAAAGTAAAGTTCTAAGATGAAGTCTTTATTTAGAACCTATTTGCAAATTTGATTCTGAGATTAAATTTGAACCATGAGTTTCTTTACCACTACTGGTATTAAATTATTATAGTGTAGCCAAATAAATAAATAAAAATCAACAGCTACTGTTTCTGTGAATGAATTCTTATGTTGGATATGTTAGAGTCGTCATAGAAATGTCTCACACGTATGTTGTCCACTGCATTTCACTGGTATTCTTACTGTAATATTTCCAAAAAGAATTATCAGTGATTTCGGGCCCTGAATGAGATGACCAAGGCTGGCCTGATCACATCAGATCTTTGAAGGTAAGTAGGGTTGTTCCTGGTTAGTACTTGGATGGGAAACCACCCAGGAATTTCAGGATCACTATGCGAAGAAAGGCAATGGCAAGCCAACTTCGTTAGTCTCTTGCCTTGAAAACCATATCAGGTCACCATAGGTTGGCTTTGACTTGATAGCACTGCATACACACATGAATGTGTTTCTATATACATAGTATATAGTGTACCAGTTCATGATCCTATCTAAAGCATAAAGATTGGTTGGTCTTTAAGGTGCCACATGACTCTTAATTGATTTTCCTTTTTTGTCAAGTTGCTGTGCATTGTTAATGGAATACACTTTTAAAAAATCAGAATATTCAGCTACAGAAAAAATTGATTATCACTTCTGCTACAAAAACAGAAAAGAGATTGATTTTAGAGACCAGTATTTTCTTACAGTGTCAACCTTTTTCTCCCAACACTATATTTTTGAATTGGTTTAATGTTAACGTGTTCTATTATAAGCATTCCTTTACTAACCTTTCTTACAGACCTCACTTCTAAACACACTTACGTTAAGTTCTATTGATCAGTAACGTTTTTACTTATAATTAATTGTATCAAGTGCATGACAATAAAACAGATAGATACCTTACAAAACATGAATTTACATTTACCATTGGGACAATGTTTTAATTAATTTGCAATAATTTAATCAATGACCTCTGTAGGTAGTTTATAATTTATTTCTTCAGTTCCTACTGGTTTTATGGTTCTAAATAAAAGAAAGAAGCACATAACTATTTATTATGAATCTTTACTGACATGCTGTGAATGTACACTTGATTGCACAATTCAGTTAAATGTGCAGGTTTGCTAACGAAGGCAAGAGAGGAATACTTCTGCCAATGATAAAAGATGTATTACAAAGGGTTTCCTAGTCAGGTCTGGGTTCTGCTTTCCAACTTTGAGACTCTAAAATAAAATTCACAATCAGCCTATAACAATAAATTTCCGACTGTGAGGAAGCCAAACCTGGAGAGTAAGGCAAGTCAGAGTACTCAGGATCAGAAAGAAATTCCTCTCTGGTTCTGTTACTCAGAAACCAACGTTACTATATAAGGAAAATAGCCACCAATCAAATATTAAAAAGCTTTTGCTTCAAATCTTGTTGTTCTAAAAATGACTGTGAATGAAGTTGGACATTCCATTGGGAAGCACAGCAGAAACATAAGGTCCTCTACAGTAAGATCTTTAGCTGTTGTAAGGCTGTTTTTGTATTTCTGTTGGTTCTTCTTCAATATAGTCCAGTGGTGTAGCAGTGTTTGCCTATTGCAGTAAAACAAAACAGAAGTCCGGTGCATCTTAAAGACAAACAACATTAATTCTTTTATGAGCTTTCATGAGACAGGACTCATTGCTTCAGATGCAGTAGAAGAAAGATACCCCTTTACCTCAGTTTTACAGAAAAGTACACAAAAGGAGGGGAAAGGGAATACCTGATCAGAAAAGGGTTTAGTATAATAAATCAGATGAGATTCCCTGTCTGGAGACTGCAGTTGGGTAGTTTAATGGATTATGATAGTCACAGGTAGTCACTATGGTATTCATAGCTAGTCTCCACACTGAATAGTTGGTATAATTTATTAGAATTATTTAAATTTGTGATGTGATCTATAAAAATTCTAAAGGTTTATTGCAATTAAAATCTTTTAAAATTCTTACATTTTGGTTATAGCCACTCACTATACTAGTGCATTATTCCAGCAACTAACTTTGTAGGATGAGTTCTCTTATGATTCTGCATTGAGTGCAATTCATATCCTAGTGAAATCAGTAGAAAAATAATTAACAATGTTAGTGGTTGAGGTCAGTGGTAGGATCCAAAAAATTTAATAACAGGTTCCGATGGTGGTGGGATTCAAACAGTGGTGTCGCCGCACACACGCACCTCCAGTCCCTATTGGGCAGGGAGGTTGCTTTAGTAATCTCTTCTCGGCACTCAGAAAAAATTAGTAACCACTTCTAGAGAAGTGGTGAAAACTGGTTGGATCCCACCTCTGGTTGAGGTCATATCCAGTGCATTTGATTACATTGTGTAATTGAATGTGTTTGGGTTGCAGTTGTATCTCATTACAGTAGGCATTGCTTGAACATCAAAATTTGATTGCAGTATTTCTATATTTCCAGTAGATGCCCCCAGAGGCCATTTTACCTATTGGAATAGCTTTGTTTTAACATCAATTGAAGTGAATTTTGTTTCCTAAAACAATATAATGTTGATATGAAGACCAAGCAGCATGGTAAAAACAAACACTCTAAGTAAAAAAAAAATCTTACAGTTTGAAACTGAGCTATAGAAATGACAACGAAAAAGTCACAAATTACAAATATAGATCTTTTAACACCAGAGATTTTTAATTTTGATTGTTCATACATCATGAATGATTTTCTAGAATACTTTGGCAACCTTCACTTCCTGGCTGCAGATTCCAGATTATATTGATTTCTTTTAAAAAGTATACGTCCACTGGGTTAATGCAATATAAATTGCTCAGAAATGTATGTGAACATTGGATTATTCATGAATACCCTGTTAATATTCTAATAAAGTTGTTGCTGTTGTTGTTGGATTATTTATGTATTTTGAATTTTCGCTAAGCCTTTAAGAGGAATGAGGTTGTACTCAATACATATTTACAATATGAATTATTTTCTGAGCTATATATGAATATCTTTCATTCTATTCACTGGAATTTAATGATGTTAAATTTTAGTATCAGTAAAAGGTATTGATAATTTAAACAACTTAAATTGTGAATTTACTCCATACATTAGATGTACAGTTATAAAAAAATTGTTTTAACAATGTATAATGCCAGGGGCAGGTTATTTAATACATTACTTAGTAGGTTGCTTCATAGTTCCTGTTACTGTTCATAGATATTGTTACTGTTGTTGATATTGATGTTTACGACTATTGCCACTGTATTGTTATACACCATCCTGAGCCCTTTGGGGGAGGGTGGTATAGATATTGAAAATTCAATTCCATAGAAAGGTTATGTAACCTCAGCTTGTGGGTTCTGTGGGGCAGTACTTGGAATGAGTTGCAACAACAATTTTAAACAACAAAATGGTTTACTTTTCTTTACAATTAACACTTTTAAAACATCAACATTTAACGTTACAATTCAAGGTCCTGTTCAGGTTGCATTTCAAGTCCTTCTATTTACAGTCTACTGATATTGCCAAGTCCAAATTCTCCTTTGCAAGTTGGCTGGCTCCTGAAGACTCCAAGGGCTTGATGAACAGGTTGCAACATGATGAAGGTCTCCAGGAGAACTCTCACCCATTACAACCACAAAAGAAAACCCTGAAACAATAAACTCCAACATTTACAACATAGCAAAAACAACAACTACCTTCCCAGTAGTTCCCAACAATATTGAAATTACCTTAACAAGGTGTTAAGGGCTTATAGAAATCAAGGTCCGAGTCTGGTAGCCTTGTTCTTCTGCAAAAGAGCTCTTTCAGCCTCTCTGCTGCTCCGAGTCTCTACCCCTTACTGGGTCAATCCAGTCTGGGCCAACCCATTCTGGGCATGGGGGTTACATTCTCCCCCACTAAAATTCTGTCGTCCCGACAGTAATTGCAATGCAACTTTTGAAATCATTAAACAATGATTTCCCCAAAGATTCCTGTACTTGGAGGAACCACATTTGGTGCATCTGAATGCAGAACATTGTCTTTCCCTTAAGCTTAGCTGCACTGGCCGTTTGCAAAACTCTTTACAGCAATTGTTGCAATTCAGCCAAGCAGTTTGCAGAAGGGATGGGGGATTGCAACTGGAATCCCTTCCTTCATGCAACTTCCAAACAGTGTTTCAAATTAACACAGCAACATCTCTTGAACTTACATCACATAACAAAGCAATTGTATGGGGATCAAAACCCCAACTTGCTGCACACTTCCATTCAATTTATATTTGCAATCTCACTTCCAAGCCCCACGCTGGTTGGGCGCCATTTGTAACCTCAGCTTGTGGGTTCTGTGGAGCAGTACTTGGAATGAGTTGCAACAACAATTTTAAACAACAAAATGGTTTACTTTTCTTTACAATTAACACTTTTAAAACATCAACATTTAACGTTACAATTCAAGGTCCTGTTCAGGTTGCATTTCAAGTCCTTCTATTTACAGTCTACTGATATTGCCAAGTCCAAATTCTCCTTTGCAAGTTGGCTGGCTCCTGAAGACTCCAAGGGCTTGATGAACAGGTTGCAACATGATGAAGGTCTCCAGGAGAACTCTCACCCATTACAACCACAAAAGAAAACCCTGAAACAATAAACTCCAACATTTACAACATAGCAAAAACAACAACTACCTTCCCAGTAGTTCCCAACAATATTGAAATTACCTTAACAAGGTGTTAAGGGCTTATAGAAATCAAGGTCCGAGTCTGGTAGCCTTGTTCTTCTGCAAAAGAGCTCTTTCAGCCTCTCTGCTGCTCCGAGTCTCCACCCCTTACTGGGTCAACCCATTCTGGGCCAACCCATTCTGGGCATGGGGGTTACAGTTAGTTTATTGTTTATGAAATTCCTGTGTAACCCATGCTGTAGAGCAGGGATTTCTTATGTTGTACCTTAAGGCATTCCCAGGATGGTGGTGACATCTTTTGTGGTGCCCACCAAATGTTTTTAGGAAGTAGGTGGGGCCAGGGAGGGCTTTTGTCCAGCAAGGCTTCTAATTGACCATTTAAGATGTGATTGGTCATGCAGATTTTTTAAAAGGTTGCTTTGGCAGCAGCTGCCATCACAACCCAAGGTGTTACTAAAGTTAAACTATAGCAATCATTTTGTGGCTGGCTCTGCCTCCTGCAGCAGCCATTTTGTGACAACTATTTTGTTGCTGCGCCCTCCATCCATGTCAGAATTCCTAATGTGCCTGTGTGCTCAAAAAGGATGGGAACCCCTGCTATAGAGGGCCAGACTATTACCCATAATAATATGTATCCCCCCCAAAAAAAACACAAGTATCTTCAAGTTTTAAAGAGTTTTTCTTCAATCTCACTTTGGCCCCCAAAACATGGAGGGATTCCTGGGTAACTAAGAACAGTGTGACATGAGAGAATTCCAAACCGTTATCAATTTTTAGGTAGAGCCATCTCTAGTTTTCCAACCATTCCAACAGAAGATGGCAGTAAAGAAACCTAAATGAATATTGATGCCATGTTGGGAATCAGATATAATGCATGAACACGTTTGTTGCAGAACAAAATGTTCTTCATGTATGTTCTTAATGAAGTGGAATATTATTATGGTTTGAAGAATACAAACCACAACACTTGATATTACAATATTTTGTTTTTGAGATGCTTTAGCTATGCTAAACCAAATGGAAAGCATTTTTAAAACACTTTCCTCCGTATCTTATCCTCTTTTTCATGTTGTGCCAAGGCCTAGCCACTCCTCTTCTCCTTCCCGGAAGTGTGGGGGCAATTTTTCCACCACCACCCCATGTGACTGTCATGGAGGCACCCATGGCATTTGTCCCCGGATGTCCCCGAGCTGTTACGCCTATGGATGACAGTGCTGTTGGTCGACAGAGAAGCTACTTGAAGATTGTAGAGTCAGCCCATGTGGAAGGGATTACATCCCCTTTTAAGAGCTTGGGGGACTCTGAATCCTGGCCTATGGCCTGTGCTTGGAGATGTAGATCTCCCTAGTGGCATTATTCTAATATCTCTCTCTGTGTGTGTGTGTGTGTGTGTGTGTGTGTGTGTGTGTGTGTGAGAGAGAGAGAGAGAGAGAGAGAGAGAGAGAGAGAGAGAGAGATCCTCTTCTAATCCTTTATTTCTTTCAGTTGAAGTTCCATGGGCTTGGATCCAACAATGTTTTTGTGAATGAAAGAATTTTCATCCAGACTAGAGGATGACTTCCTTATCTTTGCCTTCCCACTACAGCCCTTAACAGGCAGCTTTTCCAGTGGCATTTTGGCCTGCAATGTGGAGAGGTGAAAAAGTCACTCTTTGATCCACCACACTAATTAATGTTTTTATATACAACTATATCTTTATTCTTGTAACATATATTTTTGCTTTTATATTTATACTTTTGTTCATGGATGTCTTCTGTGTTTCTATGTACTTTGAAATAAATATAAAATAAAAATTCGGTTTGTTCTTATTTTACTTATTTTGTCTCTCCTGTCTCTGTTTTAGTTTCTATTTCTCATTTTTCTCTTGTGTAATATGGTGATTCAGCTTTGGTCTGTCTTTTGTCCTTTTACTTCAGCTATGTCAAAATCTTAATTCAAACCTTTAATTATACCCGTGACAGCTCAATTAATTCTTACAGTGTCTAGATTTACGTGGATCATTATACTGTTCTTTGATGCAACCTTTTATATGAACCAAAGTCAAGATCCAGGGCCACTCTTGGACACTACTGAATCAAAATAAGTGTCCTAAGGTTGGGTTTGGTTTTTTTTACATCAAATCACAGATGATGTACTGCGACCCCATAGGGTTTTTAAGGCAAGAGACGTTTAAAGGTGGTTTGCCATTGCTTGCCTTCACATCACACCCCTAGCATTCTTTGAAGGTCTCCCATCCAACTACTTGCCAAGGTCGAGGCTGAGAGTGCGTGACTGACCCAAGGTCACCCAACAAATTCCCATGGCAGGGTGAAGATTTAAACGTGGGTCTCCCAGATCCTAATCTGACATCTTAATCACTATACCATGCTGGGTCTCATACTGAGTTATAAGGACCTTAAAACTAGAGATGACCTCTTTCTGGACCATTCTGAGAAGTATTCACTGAGTCAGTTTCTCTCACACTGATGAAGAAGAGGTAGACCTGTTGGGAACAATGCTTCCTCAATCTCTGTTCCCAAGAATGTTTCCTTGCCAGCATCCTGTGTTACTAAGAACTCTTCCATGAAAACTTACTTAGTTCTGCAGACTTCACCACCACATCAGTCGTTACAGGAATATTTTATTCCTCATTTAGTTAGAATTGAGACCAGCTCTCCTTCCTTTTAAATTAGGCACCTTATTTTTTTAAAAAAATGTTTATACATGATTCTTTGTGTCTTCCATTTCTATTAAGGATTTCTGCTACCCTTCTTGTTCTAGTAGTACTTTGCTCCCTGACAAATTTAAAATTTCATGCTGCCTCTTATTGGTATGTTTGCTATGATGAGTATGTTTATTTGCAAATATATAGAGAGATAATAGGAATTAAATTGAACACTCAAGAATATTTGGCCAATGTACCACTATGTGAAAATGGCCTTAATGTAACTATATGCTTCTGTAGGCATAGATAGTGAATTTGAATCAGAGAGCTCCAGTTGAAATGTTGTCCTTCCATCTATAAAGTTATAGCTACAGTGACAGCTTCTAAATTGATATATTTCATTCATTGCTATGGATATTGTAGTCTACTTAGCTATAAAAAAGTGGATTTCCCCCCCAGTTTACCAGAAGGAAAACATATATTTAGATTGATGGTGGGGATCCAGATTTGTAAACTTTTGCTTATGAAATAGTCACTGACGATATATGCTCATTGAACCAATTGAAGAGAACTGTGTTAGTAAACCAATTGAAGAGAACCAATCTTGTCATTGAACCAATTTAAGGCTCATTCCGCACATGCAGAATAATGCACTTTCAAACTGCTTTCAGTGCTCTTTGAAGCTGTGCGGAATGGCAAAATCCACTTGCAAACAGTTGTGAAAGTGGTTTCAAAACGCATTATTTTGCATGTGCGGAAGGCCTAAGAGAACTGTGCTTCACCAAGGGGCGTACCATCCACGGGGACGGGGGTCAAATGACCCCAGGCGCACCGGCGTTGGGATCACAAAATCGCCTCTCACCCCTCTCCTCCCCTTCGCTGACCTGGGTTGGCACGGAACAGAGCCAGCCTGCTGCTACCGTGTTTCCCCGAATATAAGACAGTGTCTTATATTAATTTTTGCTCCCAAAGATGCGCTATGTCTTATTTTCAGGGGATGTCTTATTTTTCTGTGTTCTGTTCGTCGGGCATGCTTCCAAACAAAAACTTTGCTACGTCTTACTTTCGGGGGATACCTTATATTTCGCACTTCAGCAAAACCTCTACTATGTCTTATTTTTAGGGAATGTCTTATATTCGGGGAAACAGGGTAGGAGCCGGCCTGCTACTGCAGCACCCTTCCGAGCCACCTCCATCCTTCCCCACGTCCTTGGGGGAGAGGCTTGGGGGAGGGATGCACCCAGAGCAGCTGTTGTCCCCGGGCACCATTGTCCCCCAATATGCCTCTGGCTCCACCCCTTACACTCTCTTGGGTTCTATGATTGTTCCCTGTCATTTGGAAAAACATTTAAATGCTTTATTTAAGTTATACCTTAAAAGATACGTTACCTTTTGGAGATATTTAATTTAACCTGAGCTTTTAATTTGTATATCTGTTCCATGTTTATTAGTGGAATAACTTTGGTATAAATTCTTCATTGTATCTCTCAGGATATGTAATTTGGTTTTAAAATTAGGTAAAATTATTAAACTTCTGTGTTACTAAATTAGTCCCAGTTGAAGACAGATATCGAACACAGGCAAATAATATGTAAGTAGTCTGGTTATAACAAATACTATGTCAGGCATTTTAAACCAAACCACCATAACCTCCAGCAAAACTATTTAACATATACATTGTTTTGACATGCAGTATAAGCCTAGTTTCCGCCACTGTTTACTGTTTTAAGCAAACTGTGAGTGTGTGTTTCAGTAAACAAATGCCAGCCAGGTTTTTTTTTCTTTGTGTAGGTTAACTTAGTTGACCTTCTTAGCTGATTTCAATTGCAGAACACTGTTATATTTATAATGCAGTTCTAGTAGAAATATTCTTCAACTCCTGTTGCAGCATTCCCTGTTGAAAGGGTTCTGTCAGATAATAAGAGGGGAAAAAAGAACTGATAAAAATAACATTTGCCACTTTTTAGTCACTTAGGCATATAGAGAGAGAGAGTTTCTTTTTTTGTATCATGATTTCTTTTGTTGGAAGAGTATGATTCAGATATAAAGGATTAAAATAATCCCTTTTAAATTCCCAGTTACCGGAACTCGTACAAGAAGAACATCTGCATAGACATGCTGCGACAGGGTTATCACAAGTCTTTTGCTGAGCTCTTTACTCTGATAGAGAAGTGGAATGCCTTGAGGGAGGCTTCGGGGCCTGGGTCAGCCATATGGCTGCAGAAGTCCCTAGAGGAGCAGCCTGATAAACTGGATCAGCTTCACTACTTTCTGACCAGGGCTGAGGCAGCCCAGCGATCAGGTAAACAGGGGAATTCTGGGTAATGGAGCAGTAAGAGTTGCAGCAGCATGTGCCTGAGGGAAGATTGCAAATTGTTTCATGTATGAATTTGAAACATTACTAGAACTTAGCACGTCTCAGTCTTATTCAGCTGAACTGTATTTATAAAATAAGTGATGGGTTACAGTTAGGTTACAGTTAGTGAATTAGGTTACAGTTAGTGAGACATTCAAGTGACTAAATGTGTAATGTCACCAGAATCCTTTTTCTACACTTATACCCATGATAACCAACAGTTCAATTGTGATCTCTTTCAGAGGTTTCATACAATCTGTTTCTTTTTTGGTTTTGATTCTGTAATACAGTAACTGTACTATTTTGTCATATTTTGTCTAACAATGTCAATGTTCTAAGATGTTTCATTTACCGTATTTTTTATAACTCTCCATTCTTAGGCTTTAGTAGATATTAGCAGTGTTTAATTACTTCTAATTGCATCTATTTTATCCTTCAGGCTACAGTCCTGCATTCAGTTATATATATTTAAATACACTAGTATATAGTATATAGTTATATATGTTTAAATACACTAGTGGAAATCCAATCCAATCCAAAAACCTTTATTGGGCATAAACCAGAAGTACTAGAAAATTCATCCAAGGCACTTGAAGTGGGAGGGAAGAGACATTATACATGCACGTTCTATATGCCATGCCTGTTAAGATTTCTATGTCTCATGATATATATTGCATTGATTTACTCTGCACAAACTGCTTTGGAGTTCCAGTGAGAAAGGCGGACTATAAATATTGTAAATAAATAATTCTGGGGAAAAAATCAACATGTTTGGCAGCTTAGAGCTGTTAAGAGGGAAGTGGGTAGGGTCAGGGTCTTAGGCCCAGGCTGTAAATGAGACAGGATATCTTTATTGGCATGTAAAAAATAATGTAAGATTATTAAGTGTTAAAATTAATAGCTGATAAAAAGAAATAAAAATTAGTGATTTAACAGCTCTGTCATTTGCTTGTTTTAACAAGACTTCATTTTTAGTGTCTGTGATAGAAATTTAGCAACAGAGCTGGTGAGGAGTGGGTCCTTATTAAGAGGAAAGTAAGTTGCTTCTTTTCGCTTAGGGCTGTTTTAGCTTGAACTGCTGCCATGATTAATTTCTCATGCAAGTCATTATGAGGCTGTCAGTCAAGAAGAATGTGAGGAATAGAATTTGCTGTTTCTCCCAAGTCGGGAAAGAAGAACAAGGAAGAAGCAGGAGGTGTGACTAAAGGTGGTATAGGGCCCAGCATCCCACAGATGGGGCAAATCTGAGATATCTGGATTGGTTCAATTTTGGGCATCCCTGGTCGAAAAACAGGGGCCACAAGACTTCTAGCTGGAAACAAATGGGACAGGGGAGAAAGGGGCTAGCCTGAATCTGAACAAAGAACATTTAATATTACATTTCATAGCATATGCTGGCGTCTGTCAAATGTTGAGTGTTTCTGCTGCATTTGACAACTGAACAGTTTCAAACGCAGCTTGTATTCATAAGACGTGGTTGTCATTGAAATGGTAAGCCTACTCCTGAATTGTGCCACTTCCTTGTACGTTATGTTTTCACCTTTCAGAATTCTCTTTTAGGAAAACAAAACGAAACAAAACCTTGCACAGAGCATGACAGGGAGAAAGATGCCAAGCTAGCGTTTCTCCTTTGATTTGGCATTGTCTATTATTCGCACCTATACAACCAATATTTTATTTGCCTTACTGGGGCTGTACAAATTAATTCTATCTGCAAGGTTGGCTGTGTAGAAAAATGATTATAAACTAGATTGAACCATGATAATGGTGGTAGACAAAGCTGTTTTGAACCAAAAGTAACAGTTTTCCATCTGTGAAAACTATTTTCTCAGCTATCTTCTGGTCTTTCTGGATTCTTAAACTAAAAAAAGGGACCTGTCCTTTATTTTTAAAAAGTTTAAATGGCTGTTTAAATTGCATTATCGTTAGCTTGTATTGGTCAGTTTGTATCCAGGATAATTATACTGAGATGTTGTCTTTGTCACTGCTTATTCTTATTCACTTGAAGGACAGCCCTTTGCGGGTCACATTAAAGTTCATTCAGTCAAGGCTGTGACAGTAACAACAGTCAGCCGCAGGTCACGTTCTTCTCTTGAGAATTGTAGGGTACTTACTTATTTGCATAATTTTACAAAACTCTGTTGCCTTGATACTCAGTGTCAAAGAGAAATTAAAGCTGTACTCTCTATAGATATTACTTTCTCCTAATTAGCTTTCTCCCTATTTTTCTTTATTTTCCCTTATTTTATCTGTTTGTGTGGGATGGTATTTTACGGTTCCATTGAATAGATGTATTAGCTTTAGCTTTTACAACCCATGTAACCCACTGAAATTGATGGTGTTGTTAACTTTGAGGACAAGATGCAGTATTAAGATGGGGTGGGTGGGTGATTGGCTCAGCCTCATACATCTAGAGAGGCACATAGTCCTTTGGATTGACCCCACCTACAAATACTATACAGATATTTTTGCTAGAGTATTTTTTATTGTTTAACCTGCTTAACCTGAAAATGTAAACAGTATATAGTCTATCCTTTCCACTTCTTTTATGACGCACCTCAAGCTGCTGATAAAGAATATTGCTAACCTTTATTTTTCAGGCTCCAAATAATTTGATGTCCAGAAACCATTAAACACTAGAAGGATACTACTTGTGGAGGGTGCCATGATTTGCAAGGGAATCCTTTTTTTCCTTTTTCATATTTCAAGGAATAAGATCTTAAAATACTACCGAAATAATTTTAGTATCACATACAGGCATCAGAGGAGAAAGAGGCTTCCCCCCCCCACCCATTAAAACCTCTTGTCAGTTTCCTCCACTGCTGGCACCCAGCATTTTGTGGTGCAGGGATTTTCTGTGTGTGAAGCTATTTGGTGAAGGTTACCCCAGACATTTGCTCTGCAGGCTCTGATCATAGGTTCCTTTTCAGCCTGAAAAGTATATGGTTGTACTCTGATCATCCTTCCGATTCCGACAATTTAATGTTCCCTTTTTAAAATTTTCACACTTTCAGAATCACAGCCAATTTTCATATCACGTCTGCCTAGCTTTGAAGATAGTTCATCGAAAATAAAAAAAGGAAAAACTATATATTGCCAGAATTGGCAGGATGAGCAGAGTACAACTATCTACTTTTGGGGCTGAAAAGGCACCTAGGATCGGAGCTTGCGGAGCAAACATCTGGGGTAATATTAATCAAATAGCTGCATGCATGGAGAATCCCTACATCACAAAACATTGGGCACCACCAGCAGAGGAAACTGACAAGAGGACTTAATGGTTGGGTGGGGAAAATAAGATGTCTCCTCAACTCCTGAGCTCCACCCAGCTTGCAGGAAACAACTTGCAGGGGAAAAGTCCACTTTTTGGTGTCTTCAAAAAAAGATGGCTTCAACTGAAATAAGGCATCCTGAGGACGTTTGGGGGAAAAAGCTGTGTGGATTTTCTCCCTGAGAAGCCTTTTTCCCGTTCTCAGGATATCTTATTTGTCCTGTGCAGAATGAACTTGTATCTAATTTTGAATAAGGGGCCTAGAGAATAGATTTTAAAAATCCACACAATGGAGCCATGGTCCAGTAAAGATGATTTTAATATGCACGAGGGGATCCTGAGGTTTGCAAAAAAAAAAATTACATTCCTAAGTTAAAAATTTGGGGAGTTTAACAACATCCCCCCCCCCCCCGGAAAATTCCAGTTGTGAACTCATGAAATCCTTCAAGATCACAGTCAGTGTTTGGAGTTGCCTAGCAACTGAGGCAGTGGAGCTCAGCCCTTTGCTAGGACTGGAGATTTGTGGAAAAGCAGCAGCAGTGGAATGTGGTGGGAAGAGAGGAGAAAAGTAGAGAAATAGTGAGATAGAGGAGAAAGGGATGGAAGAAAGTGGGAGCCAGGGATAAAATTTCCCTCCTTTCTTCTGTCTCATGGTTATACATATACTTCAAAATGCACATCTGTTAATAATGACTTTAAAAAACATTACTTTCTTATTTTTTCCATATTTTTTATCACAGGCATAAATTGCCGGCATTCTTCTAACTAAAGAATATTCCCAAAGATTCCCAGTTTTTTATATTAGCCGAAAGTGGTATTAGAAACAGTTAGCAAGATTATAACAAGAATTATAAGGGACAGGCAGAAGAACCCTGTAGTTCAGAGATATAGTATACCTATCCATAGTATTGTTCTCAGCAGACGTTGAGTCACACCAAGAGGAAGGAGGTTTGACTTTCATTCCAGTAGTGCCCTCAAGTGCAGCATTTTACCTACTCTTCTCCCTCTTTCCCCAAGGAGCAAACGGAAACCATTCACTTATGGGGATTAGTTAAAAGTGTGCCTTAAGTGAAATAGATCAAGCGTTCAGTTGACATGTTCAGTTCAACTTCTTGGCAAGACCATGTCTGTTGAATGATGGCCATCTGAATGCATTTTATTTACTTTTCCCCCTGTAGAATTACTGTTTTAGAGCGTAACCTGCTCATTGCAGCATAGCTTTACCTTTTCATTTGCACTAGGTTTTTGTGAAGTAAACTAAATTTCGTTAAATTCCTAACAGAGGGACATTTGAAATGAGTTTGGAAATATCACAGTACAAAAACTGGTTTTCCAAGTTCCCTCCTAAAACAAATAGGGTGAAATATGAACAAGGTGAGTGAATAAAGAAATGAAATTTCATGTAGGAAGGAACATAGGAAGTATGAACAAAATACCTCTGAAAATCGTTATGCATACGTGTATGGATGTAGATAATTATATACACATATAACATATCTTACATATATGTTACCTACATATGTTACATAGCTTTGATTAACAGAAAATTATAAATAAGACTTACTATTGGGAAATATTTTAGCATTTCTCAGATAAAATTATTTTCTTTTTACTGAAGAATACTATGAAGAAGTGTATGTCAACCAACTCAGTTTGGCCTATTGCTTCAACAAACCAGAAGACAGATGGTTGAGGAATTACTTCTATGAACAATGCTACAAAACTGCTCAACTAATTAAAATTGATGGCGGAAGGAAAGAAGCTGAAGCACAATCAAATATGGGCCTGGTTTATGAGGAGCAAGGTAACTTACAGTTTATATCACTGTATCAGAAGTTATAGCAAAGGTTGCAAGAAAATTGTAGCTCAGCAGTTGGGGCTCGCTCCTCCCTCAACCTTTATGTGTAGGTTGGGAGCAGGACCAGCCAAGCACACCCCTCCCATCTCCATGTGGAGGTCAGGTGTATGGCCAGCCAGCTGGCTCATGTCAGATCTCCACGTGGAAATGGGGGCAGGACAAGCCCAACTGCTCCCACCACCAACCTCCACATGGAAGTTTGGAGTGCTGCCAGTCAGGCTTGCCCCACCCCATCTCCATGTGGAGGTCAGGTGTGAGGCCCACCACACCCAATCTCCACAACGTCCATTTGATCCTGACTGAGGCCAGAATCAAGCTGAGCACACACCAGTCCCCCCTACAAGTTGGAGTCAACAGTATACACATAGAGTAGGACTGGCTTTGTGCTCAATTTGCTGCTGGCCTCAGCAAGTGTTGGGGGCAGTTTTAAACTGACCCCACACTCAAATTCTATGTGGAGTTTGGGGGTGAGGCCAGCCCACCTGACCCTTTCCCAAGATCCACATGAAGTTTGAGAGTAGTTGGCCTTTAACTGCGCTCTGGCCCCAGATAGAATTGGGGTGCAATTGCGGTAGGGGGGGTGCAGCAAGAAGTGTCCCCCAAGAAGTGGCATCTGGGGCTCTAGCCCCCTTGTTCCCCCTCACTACACCAGTGGCCTAGTCTCATCTGTTCTTTATGTTGCTATTAATCTCAGTGTCCACCCCCTTACTCTTTCCACACTGTCTTTTCCCTTTCTTCTGCCATGCTTCATTGTTCTCTGCTCTCAGCCTTTGTCTCCACTTCTCCAGAATCTCATTCCTAACCACATCCCTCCTAGGTGTGACCCATGGTCTGCCTCAGGAAGCAGAGTCAGAGAGGAGAGCAGTACTCAACCAATTCTGCATCCCACAGGCACTGGGTGAACCAGTTTCCTTTGCTACCAGGCAGGAACATAGGATTGTCATATTTGGCTGGTTGTTGCTTCACAGTAATTTTTTTTTCATACCTGGGGAGTATCCCTTTGTTATCTGCATGACTTATATGAATCTATGCTGTTAGGGATGGTTGTACAATTTTGATATGATAGTCAACAAAAAGGCATCTTGCGGCAGCAAAATTGGAGATTTTGGTGGTAAAATGCAGAGAACTTATTGGAGTGTGTCCAATTATTGGAATAAAGGACAGATCAGAATATATGAAAGGGTCCTGTTATTAGGGTAATATTGCTGACTCCAAATAGATTTCTGCTGCTAGATCTGTGATACTATAAGGTATTTGATTTTAGTCCTTGAATGTCCTTTATTTGGTGAAAATAGAGACGCATAAGGATGAATTTATGAGCAGTGATCAAAGTTTTTCTTTCTTCTGTGGGATAAAGATCTAAATATTACTAAGTCCTCAGCCTCTTATCTTTTAGTAATTTAGCATAAAGTAAATGCTAAAAACATTTATCATTAGGGTGGGCTTACTAGGGAAGAGGGAGATTGTTTTTAAAAATATATATACTGTAGTTAAGTTTAAGGCTATGGCCAAGACAACCTTAGTATTTAAGGGATGAAGCTTTCTTGTGGGTTGATATAGGGATACATAACGATAGGCATTTTTTAAAAAGTGGAGCATAGAATACATTGGGGGATGGATGGGGTAAATTTCTTTACAAAACATCTGAAAGTTGAAATTTTGGTTGAATAAGAGGGGAACTTCCTAATCCCATGGTCCCCAGCCTTTTTGACCCTACAGGCACCTTTGTAATTCTATCACAGGTTGATGGGCTGAGGAAGTTTCAAAATGGTTGCCAGATGAGATGGAGCCAACCATGACACATTAAGTCCTGTCCACTACAAAGCCTTTCCGTTGTACAAATGTCAAACCTGGGGGTGGGGAAAGAAGACTTTTTCCATTCTTTGTATGGAAAAATTGGGAAATTTGAAGAAGCGTGGAAAAAAACAGATGTGAAATATTTTCTTTTTCATGAGAAAAAACTTTGTCTTGCTCAGTATATCACTCTTTTCAAATATATAGCATGAAAAATGTTTGCAAATTTTCTAGCGCTAAGGAAAAAGCCCTCTTATAATGTGAACATATACAATATTTTAATGTAAATAAGCTTGGCAACAATTACTATTCTATAATGTTCTCAGTGATAATATGATATTAAAAGACTTTGATGTTTTCAGTGTTACAAAACTTAACTTAATATCCAAACATGCCTGGTAGTCCTACCTTTTTTTATTTTGGTTACATTATTTGAACAGAAACTTTCATTTTTTTAATTCCGATTTGTATTCTACTCTCAACTTTCATTTTTCCTAGCTTTCAGATAGCAAAAATTGAATAAACATGTGTTATTGTGGCATAGAGCTCAGTGTGGAGCTCATTCTCAAGGACTGGGTATACCTACAGTTTTTTTTGCATACAACATGATGACATTTATATTTTAACATTACGTAAATATGCCAATCATGCAATTTTACATGGTAACTAATAATAAATGATGCATTGAATGTTAAATTGATAAAAGGGGATTGGGTTTTGTAGAAAAGTAAATATTGCATATATTTCAGTTTTTCCAAAAATTTCTATTTTTCCTGTGGCTTCAGAATTTTTGGAAATTGGAACTCCATAGAAGCAGGGGTGTAACTTGCTAAAGCAGCACCCATGGCTCACCCAAAGTGCTGTGCTCCCCCCAGATTTGCCAGTCTGATTGCCCTGCCCCAAACTCCATGTGGTGTTCAAGTGCAAGGCCAGCCACCCCAATTATTATGGGGAGTTCAGAGGGGCCCATTTGCTGGTGGCCGGAGCCAGAAGTAAACTGAGCATCAAAGGCTGATTGGCTACTGTTGGCTCTGCCACCCAAACTCCACCTCTGGTCAGATGGAGCTTGGGGGCAGAGCCAACAGTGTAAAACTAGAGCCAGCCAGCCTTCACTGCTCAGTTTGTTGCTGGCCTCAGTAAGGCTTGGGGAGAGCTGAGGTCAGCAGCAAATGGGTCACTCCAATTAGGATGGCTGATCCCACACGCAAATTCCATAGGGAGTTTGGGGGCGGGCCTAGTCCAGATGGCCCTCTCTCAACCTCCACATGGAGTTTGGGAGTGGGGCGAAGCTATAAGGGAACGGGGGTTACACCGCACATCGGGTGCATGCCTGGGGATGGAAAATCTCCCCTCCCCTCCCCCTTCCCCCATGATGCCCCCCCGCATCTGCGCCTACCCCATTTACCTAAGTTCAGCCTGGAAAAGTTGCTCTTAGAGACAATGAAGTAAGCCTTGCATGTTTCCCAAACTCTCACAAAATTGTTTCTTTCATGATTACTTTGTTATAAGGGCAACCAAAATCGTGGTGCAACTCTCTCGAGAGGGAGGAATTTCTTGAGAGTTTGGGAATACTTATTGAACATACATGGCTTACTGTAATGTTTGTGAAGGAGCAGGAAGGGTTAACTGATCTGACTCCTGCAGATGTTGTGCTGTTAAGGTGAGAGGTGCATGAGACAGAAGAGAAGGCTGACAATGTGCAGGAAAGACTTGGCCATCCTAAGCCTAAATTTATTGTTGAGGTATATACCTGAGTTGGCCTCACTGTAGAGCTAGCACTGCACTTTTGGTGATGCTTAATGTATTCAGATAGTTTTGGATATTCAAGCATTTGATCTATTGCTATAATCTTGCAAGTACAAATGCAAAATTTTGTCCCCATATTTATCTGTTTGTTATTGATAGTCCATTTTTCTCACTAAGACTCAAGGTATTCTGGCTACCATTTTTTAGCCAGTTTTTAGTGTTATATGAAGTCAGATACTATACCCTGTTGAAAACCCATTTTAGAATTGTATTCTTTGTTTGAGAATTGAATTTGATACCAAGACCCCATCCTTTACTGTATCATTGTGTGTGTTCCATATTTCCAGGTGCTGTAAAACATATAACCATTTTAATTAGCCAATGAAGTTTGACTTGAGATGTCAATGTGAGAATTTCTACAGTATGTTAATGTGGAATGTCTTTGACTCTGGTGCATTTCCTGCCATTTCATGGCCAGAGGGAAGCTCCCATAAATCCAGAATGATAAGTCTAAGGAGTAGCATGATTGAAAGACTTATTAGATAATTCAGTTCATCTCCATGCATGCACAGGATTTTTTTTTTCAGATAAAGGATGTAATCTTATTACATTGAAATAATATATTGCTACAGATATTGAACTGACAGTTATTAGGTTGAATTGATTCTGCAATGATTATTTGTATCTCCAGTTTAGATGAATAATATATTGAAATCTACAAATGGGATTTTACATGACATGATAGAATAGTATGTAGACATTTGGTTATCCTTTTAATCTTAACCATGTTAAAATGGGTGTGTAAGGGCTAAACTTCATTAGCACTAACAGATTTAAAGGATTTGTCATCTATCACTTTTTTATTCATATTATAAATTATATTTGTTTTCATTTTTAAGATAAGGAAACAAGTACTTTCAGTGAGCAAAATTTTCATTTTGGCAGCATGTACAGAAATCCATGCTAAGCCAGTACTTGGGTATGCTCTGATGCTTGTTATAAGGGGTACAAATACCCTAGAGGGGTTTAACTTCTTGTGATCAGTAAAATCAAGGATGGACACTGAGAATCAACAAAATTGTACTTAGTTAAAATATATTAATTACAAACAGCATGCAGAATCATGTGTATAAATATGAGAGTGACACACTGTGAAGGCAAGGGCCACTAGGGGTATAACTCCCATCTCCCTTATTCCCAAAGGCAAAAAAAAATGTTCCCTAAGTCTTCTAAGATCTTCTTTTCTTCTGATCAATATTTCTGGTAATATTTTTAGTTGTCCCACCCTGTGCCTCTTTAAAATAAATGTATATCTGAATCAACTTAGGGAACAGAAGTGATCCCCCCTCAGTTTTACCTCAGATAACCACACAAGAAACTTTTTTCAAAGTTTAATTAATAAATAAATAAAATTTTATTAAACATTTCAGGGGATTAGGATAGGAGAGAATATTGGTAATGTGGAAAGAAGCAGTTTTATATACAAGCATGAAGTTGTTTTCAAAGTTCAGCACATGTTAAGATTTCAGTTGGTCATAGGGTTATGAATGCTTTAAAATATGATAGGAATTCAAGATGTTTCACAAGCTCGCATGTGTTAACTCTGTTGCTTGTAAACTATAAAGAAGGGAGTATTCTTACAACTCACTTTCCCTTCAAACTTCCTAGACTTTAGGATTACTTAATAGTATTTGAAATAAATCCTTCTAAACAACTAGGGATGGGAATTATTTTCACACACACAGCATAAATTCCCCTTCTGACTAAAGAATGGCCCCTCTCTGTCAGAATTCGAAGTCATTTCTCTCAGCTATACCCACTTTGTTCAGGAGACAAACTAGCTCTGCTCTTAGAGGAATTCTTTCTCTATAACATCAGTGGTCTTCCTGCGATCATCTCAAGGGAAGGTGGAAGAGGTGGAGGCAGCCCAGATGTTGGTGTGTGGGTGCCATGCATTTTATCTCTATTTTCCAGAAGTCCAGAACAAACATATCCCTGCCTTCTTTCTTTGTGAGCAAAAAGAGTAGTTTGTGGGCAAGTTGTTGCAGTTCAAGGCAAAAAAAGTGGCTTCTTGCTTTTCAAGGTCTTTCTTTCTCTTCTCCCTCACTTCTCTAACTTTCATATTGTCAGGAGGTTTGTAGCTATGTGATTGAGATGCATTCCTACCTCATTGTAACTGCTTAATGCTACAAATTAATGATGCTAAAAGATATATGCAACCAGCCTGCTATATGTTACCACTGCCATCTGGGACATTCTTTCCTTGATCTTTACTTTATGGCTTCCCACGCTTTGTAGATATTGAAGCTTTCCCCGACACCCTGATCCCATGAGAAATGGAATTGTATCCATTGTTTTGTGGGGGCTGGAAGTCAGCTGGCTCTCCCTACTAACTGCTGCCAACCTTGGGGTGCCTCAGCTCTAGGGACTGTTTTTCACAATTTCTTGGAAATGTGAGGGTGGGACTAGATGGGGGATAAAGGGGATGGCAAAGGCCAGGTTTGTCACAACTGGCTTAGCCAAGCTTTGGTGCTTCGATTCCTCATCAATAAATGCTACTGACCAACCCTACAGAGTCCGTTTATTGACTTAAGGTTCAATACATCACTCATATCTCATTTCCAGATTCCGCATGGGCGGAATACAGCGTCCCAGAGACGCTAAAAACAGCATCCCTGCAGCAGCAGCGGCCTCGCAACCCCTGAGCGGCGCGAAGCCACTGTTTATTTCTGAAACACCGGCTTCCAACCACTACCGTGCGAACGGCAGCAGCTGGAAGGGGTCATTTCTCCCCCTTTCCCGAACGCCTACCTTGTCTCCTGGCTTCCGGCTTGTCACAGACGCCAGGGGACACGCCCCCCTGGCCTGCGACTCCAGAGCCGTCGCTCCAGGCTGCCGGGGTGCATCCCCTGGGTTCTGCGACGAGCTGGAAGCCAGGAGACAAGGTAGGCATCGGCGATGGTGCAGCCTGTGTGAAGGCTGCGCCGCTGCCTGCCGCACTCCAAGGACCGTCCATGCGAACGGTCCGGGGGGGGGGGTGTGCGTCGGCATTGTTTATGCCAATGCACCCACACACCGTTATGGTGCTGAAAGGGTCTTTCCTTCCCCTCCCCCATTGCAGCTCCCTGATATACTTGAAATGCTGTTCCTCAGGGTCACAGTCCCCTGAGAACTGACAGGAGAGCTATCTGCAGAGGTATGGTGGGAGAAGCATCAATTGCTAGTCTGGATCCAACCCATAGTCTGTTTCTGTCCAGTGTTACTGGAAAACCTTCACTCATTGTATTGACATCTTATCTTTATTATTATATTGACTATTTACAAACATGTTATTAGATACTCCAACTGCAGCATGCATGTTAATATGTAAATAATATTTAAAATGAAAAGATTCATTGTTAAACCAAATATTTGTCTGGTTAAACTCTAGCCAAAGTCCGAGAACTTTTAGTGGAAAAATATAGCCTGTAATTCAAATGGTACACTCATATATTGCATATACATACCTAATTTGTTTTATCTGTTTTTGCCTCCATTATATCTCCAAGCCATGCTTTGAGCTCAGCTGAATTCAAGAGGCACTTTGGTGACAGGACACTTGAACAAGTTCAAGGGAAACTGGGGAGGGGGCTGCAATACAACTGCACTCAACTGCATTCACGCTAAATTCCCAAGTCTCTTTTTGAACATGCAGGAGTTAAGAAAGCAGTTTGGGTTTCTCCAGCAGTTGTTTCTAAAGAGACATTTCTGTTTTTTAAAAAGTTCAGGTGCCCATTTGGGTCATAATTAGGTTCCATCCCTAAAGTCTAATATATCTTTAAACAAGTCTGCAAATGAAATTTATTACAACTTCAAATGAATTATTTCATTGCTTTTTTAAAATTCATTTCTCTACTCTTCGCTTTTAAGTCTGTTACTGACACTGCCGCTTGTATTTTACCTATCTATTTCCATGGTATTTTAATTATTTACTGCTTAATGAGTTGTACGGAGATCATGAAGTTTCATTCAAAACATCCCGAACTGATTTTTTTTCTTGTGCTTCAAAGCTTCACAAGGCCTTGGAATCCTCCATTAGAACCTGCAGTTCCTGTTATACAGAATAAACCTTTGGCAAGGCAAATTTGATTGGCAGCAGTGGGCAAATCCTTGCTCTAGAGAAGGCCTTTTCAGTGGGACTGCTGCAGAGTACATACACAATTATTGTCTGTAGAAAAACTTTACTGTAAATTGCTAATGTTTCTAGGATTGTAATATTAATCATTATAGATAAATACAAACTATGGCACAATCTGACCAAAGATAACCACTTTTAAGCTTGTCCATAAATCTGTAGTGGACAGTGGCATGGGGGGAAATGGTGCCAGGGCCCTGCCCCCACGGGCCCCCCACCATGTCCACCCCACCCCCACTTATCTTAGTTCAGCCAGCTGCAAAGAGCAGCCAGCTGAAAAAGAAGCATGGCTGGGCAGCCGGCCGGCCCAGCCCCACCAGGTTCCTCTGGGCCCCGGGGCTTGACTGGTGGAGCAGGGTTGAGCAGGATCACCCAGCAATGGCCTCCGCTGGGCCTGGCCCAGTGAAGCTGGTCCAGCAGCAGCTTCTGCCAGGTCAGGTGGGGCAAGGAGGGAAGTGGGAGGGGTGTGGGGGGAAATTTTATCCCCCACATGACCCTAATGGCGTGCACCCCCAAGGGTGTGGTGCGTCCCCGCCCTGTGGTAGCTATGCGACTGGTAGTGGAGCATGTACATGGTTAAATCTCTCCCTGTTAATTCACAAGGATTTAACTTTGCTGAATTGGATTATGTTGCTTTCTTCAGTTTTCGGTGGTAGTATTTCTGAATTACAATAGGCATTCTGGCATCTCACTCTTAGCAGCATCCTGCCCAGAGAAGACTAGCCTTGTCCCAGGCTACATGCCCACCCAGCGCTTCCTCATTATTCACTTCCTCATTATTTGCCACATTATTTATTACTTTATTTATTTACATTATTTGTAGTCCAGATGATTGGTCTTCTGTTTAGACTGCAGCTTGCACAAAGCTAATTTCTCTTCCCTTGTATTTCTTAATAGTTTCATAAAATTCTTTTCATGTGTTTTGATTTAATCCATTTGGAAGGTACAAACTATGTATGGTCTTGATTTTGTCAATATGAGTTTTTTGTTAATGTTATTTAGTCTGCCAATTCAATATGACGTTTTATTGCCATGGCAGGAAATATGAAGTTGAGTCTGTTTGGAAAGGACTTGGTTATTAGCATAACCATAAAAAATTGTTGGCAAGAACTTTTTTTAATAGCACTAATTGTGCATGTGACTAAATTGAATATAAATCCTTTAGCCAGTTTACTTGAATTCAAGACTTTATCAGTTAATGGTAATATTTCTTTGTTACTATTGAATATTGATTCTGAACACATTGTATCTACTGTGCAGTAATTTATACCACAGGATTCTAGTAGTTCTAGGTTTAATTGTAATAAATAGTGCACAAGAAGTGTTTCTGCAAGGTTCCTATACAGTGCTGACAATATAACATTAAATGTGCTTCCTGGTTATAGGAGAGCTGCTGGACAAATGTGCCTGTTATTCTTCTCAGATTTTTATGCCATTGTTTTTAGCTATTTTACTTTCATTGCAAAATGTAAAGTCTAGTAGAGAAGGAAATAATTAGTTGCTCTCAGTATTGCTGAGACATGGAGCTAGAACAGGTCAGTCAGTGTATCTTGCAGATTGCGACATTTTAAATTACCTGAATAATACTCGAAGCGATCTTTGAACCTAATTAATAGCCAAGCTAATTAATGTCAGATTGTATCATACAGACTTAAGACATGTTTGCATTTATTTGCTTATTTAATATAACATTAATGCAGTCCACCTCTCTTTATTTTTCTGTATTGGAAACTTCAAATTTGTGTACTGTTTTCTTAAGTGGAGTAACTCTTCTTTTGCTTCCCCTGCCTTCAGGTAATCAATGTGCTGCTGAATGAGTTCATTTTAATGCATTCAATCATGCCTCTAATGTTTGTAGCTTACGGGCGCAAGCATCAGTAATGCAGGAATGTTATATGGCTTTAGTTTGGGCCATTTCATAAAATATTCATGGAATCAAAAATGTGCATCAAAATAGCGTCTGGGAGAATTACATTTATGTGCCTGCTTTTATGGCAGCTTCGCATTTAAACCCATTTGTGTTAATATCTAGTCAATCTTTCTGTTCAAAAACAGTGCAAAAATGTTAGAGGTCTTCTACATTCTCTTTTTCCAGATCATATTTGCAAAAGATATTTCTTAATATAATATACACTCTTGAGGTTGTTCTGTAGGTTGAATAACCCGTGTAAAAAAGTATAGTGTTTTTTTAAAATCAGACATATATGTGTGGATTGTGTGTTCTATTTATAGCATGCAAACTTTTAAACACATACCCCAGATCCACCTACCAGGAAGGATGTTTTTCTATCGACTTGGTTAGATTGTTGTTCAAACTATACCCTTATTTAAGAGACTAGCAGAAATCTTTTGTACTCATGTTTCTAGTTTCTATGAAAAATGAATGATTTATGATATTTAATTCATTTTAATGTGGTATGTTTGCATTAATATAATTGTTTGGAATAGGACCCCCTATTGAAAGAAACACGTGGTTATACGTCATTTCAGCTATTAAAAATAATTGATTACTGATTGTTAATTTAATGTTGTATCCTGGGGCCCGGTTAAATTCTGACTATTTTTAGCAGTGTTTTAGCTTTCGTTGTCGACTCATTTAGCTGTTGTTGTATAAGAAGTGCTGCTATTTTTTAAAAAAATTGAAATTTATGTTACATTAGTGCAATTTTGGAAATTTGTGTTTGGGAAAACTGCATAACCATATCCTTTTTAAATGACAGCGTGAATAGCATTTATGTGTAGGTATTAAAGTATTTTTTTTCCAGATTTTCTTTATGCAGTGAAGCCACTATCCAACAAAGGCTTATGTATGGAGAAGTGATTGTGCTTAAGTGCTTCTAATTTTGTATTTGTTTGTTGCTCAGATGTTTGGGAGATATGGCGTTTTTGTTGCACCCCAAATTTTCTCTTCAAATAATTCACTTTTAAATGTTGGTTTTGAAAATGTAGAACAATATATTTTGGATTTTGGGTACCCTGAAGCTTTTGCTTCTTCATACTCTTCAGTCTTTTCCCACTATTTCATTAAATCTGATGCTTAAGCTCATCATTAGTAGCAGTAGAAACTAGTAAAGCAATAGCAGTAATGATATTTAACATTTCAATTAGCTTTTCTAATTTAGTACAAATCAATTCTGAATTTTAAATTTTAATCTAAAAATGGTACAGTGAGCTTGTGATACTGCGAAAACTCAATTTTCCTGAGCTCTTTTGGGTGTCCCAAGTTTATGAGAAAGATGTTATTGTTTGCTGTAGAAATGAATAGTGGAGAGACAGGCAAAGTCACAGCAGCAGGTTCAAAACTTCCATATTCTCTCATTTTCCCATTTCGCCGTGCTTATATTTTTCAGGGATCTGATTCAGATATTACATGACTGCCTCATTCTCTCAAGTTGTTCCAATCATCCCCAAGTGCCTACTCACTTGGCCAGATGTAATGTGTGAATCAGATGATTCAAAAGGCCAGAAGCAACATCTGAGATTATGGATGAATTTTCTCATACTCTCAGACATCTTGACATCCTCAAATGTCTCCTTGGATTAGTAAGTATATTATGTGATGATCAAGTTGTTTGGCTGCTGGGGCACCCATGATTGTATGCGCCTTTTCCCAGCAGACAAATGATGTTTCTGCTGCCATTAATTGTGACTACCTCACTCAGTTACTAATCATATGAGTATGCCTTTGACATAGCAGAGACGATATGGGGAATTAACAGTGCCATCCTAAGCAGAGTTATATCCGTTCAAGTCCATTGACTTAGAAGGGTATAACTCTGCTTAGCACAGCACTGTAAGGCAACATTCCCAAGCAGACTTACTAGGGAATAAGTGAAGTCCCATTAAATTCCATAGAATTTATTTCTGAGTATACACACATACGTAAGATTGCACTGTAAGAAACTTAAAACTAAAGAAACTTAAAGCATGGGGGGAGGGCATGCCAGGGCATTCCCAGGGGCGGAACCAACATTAGTTGGCTTCCATTGGCATTCCAGACTGGGAACCCCAACCCCCAGGCTTTCAGTCTTACACCACACTTTTGTGTGGCATAAGCTATTCATGTCAATGGGGCAATTTGACCAGTGGGAGAGATTTCAAAGTTTCCCTCTTTGCTGTGCTGCCCAAACGTCCCTTTGGAGGCAGTGAGGCAGTGAGCCTTTGCTGGGCTGGCTCCACCCATCATGGTGGTTAGGATTGTGCTCTAAATCTTTCTAGCTGTTACTTAGCATCTGTTCTCATGTGTTAATTGCCCAGCTTTTTTATCCTGGTGTTTTTCTACAGCCTTGTTAATTATCTTGGCACTCTTTTCTTCAGAATAATTGTCCCTGCACTTTTATGCTTTGTAGTTTGTTCTCTAATGGCTCTCAGAGTTATAAGAACTCTCAGCTCAAGGGCCCTTTCCGCACGGGCCAAATACGGCGCCCTGGGGACGGCAAAAACGCCGTCCCCAGGGAGCTGTTCGCACCGAGCGGTGCGAAGCTGCCGTTTTCCTACCTCGCCTCCCAAGTGAGGTTTATGGAAAACAGCGGCTTGAAGCCGCTGCTGTGCGAACTTCGCCTTCCCTCCCCCCGTGTCAGGTCGACCTACCTGCTCTCCGGCCCTGCCGCCGGTGGCCTGGGATCTCTCTGCCCTGGCGACTCGAGACAGTCGCGCCAGGGCATGGTATGTCCTGGCCTCGGGCGATGTCGGAGGGCCGAGAGGGTAGGTCGACCTGACATACAGCGCAGCTTAGCTTAACGGAAGTCAGAGGGTCGGCCATGTACTACTCCAACCCTTACCGTGGCCGTATGAGGAAGCGACAAGATTAGTTTCTAGTTTAACATTTTAAAGTGACTGACCCTCAAATGAAATCTGAGTTTTAACATGAATTTGCTGAAGTGAATCACCATATGCAGCCCTGAAAACCCATATTTTCATTTAAGCCATATTTACGCCCAGTGAGCAGCCAAGAACGCATTTTATTTTTGGAGACTGGCTGTTTCTGCACAACATTTAAAACATTTTGCAAGCATATTGAAAAGAACTGTTTTGGTGTCTTTCGGTTTTAAAAAGAAGATGCTGAAATATCTTTGAAGCTACAGAGACTTTAAATCTGTCCAGCCTTGCCAATTCTCATATCGTGGCTATGAAGCTTCAAGGATGCCTCACAGAAAAATTTTTAAGATGGAAAAATTATTCGTTTGTATAATCTACAGGCAATACTGAGTTTATTAGTGCACTGCAATGACAGAAATGGTGGGCAGCCTTGATGCTAGATGAGAAAATGTCCATAGGACACTTCAGCAAAAGGACAGCACAGAGAAGTGGCAGAAAATGGCAGCAGGCAAGGGGAGGACAAATGAAAGTGAGATCTTCAAAATCGGGTGGGAGAAATTAAATGTTTCTTGATCTCTGCACAGCAAGCAGGAAATGTATTGAAGACATTTCAGGAAGGAAGAGCACTAGTTTAGAATTTCCAAATAAAATAGTTTTGGGCTGAAATAAAATGTTTTCAAAACATTTTTTTTGGGGGGGGGAAGCTATGCAGAACATCTTCCCCCAAACGCTTCTGTTTCTCTCCTCAGGACGTTTTATTGCTGTTGTGCAGAAACAGCCTATGCGGAATGGAATTGTTTTGATGTCAGAATAGATAGAGATACTTTGGACGTGCACCTCCACTGTTTGCCATTACTAACAATATTTTTCTTAATGTTTTATGCATTTATTTGCTTTTTCAGCAAACCCCAGTGTACAACTAAATAAGATGAAGATACATGAATCACAGTACCAGGTTGCTTAGAAACTGTAGGCAAACCCAGATGAAAATTGCAGCCATTATCTTTCACTCACTTCATGAAGTTTGCATCACTTGTGCATGTGAAGGAGTGATTTCAGTAGATTCTCTATTCTTCATCCCCTCCGCCCAAGAGACCCATCAGGACTGGCTTTTCAGGGGCACTAGGATAGGGTGGTAAGAATCCCTTCCACGAACACACTCTGTTTGATGTCTTGGATTTTTTTACCCATAGTTTTTTGCCTGTAAGGAATTCATGATGATTGATTTTGAAAATGTAGCTGTTCTGTGCAGGACTGTTTATTCCTCCATCAGTTGATAACTTTTAAATAAGCAGGTTTTTAAAATGTTCCTGCTTTCTTATTTGTTACTTTTCTTGGAACTTCTGCAGTGTTAACAGTTTAAAAGGTGTCCTTTAGAAGTTGCTTTCTTCACCAACTACATTTTGAAGGCATATATTGCTGTCTGAGGGAAGTAGCTAAGAACCCTCCAGAACTTACAATAAATTGAGTACAACATGCGTTTCTTGTGTGGTAAAAAGTTGGCCATAGCCGTTTTATTTAACAAAATTGGTTCAAGGCAAACAAAGCGTATGGCGCAGCATGGGGGTCTGATCTGTGTGCTGGGCAGCCCGAGTGCTGTCCCCCAGACACCTAAATTTTTCTACAGCACGCTTGCTGCTGAAAAATTAATGCCCCCTGGAGCAGCTGTGAGATTCCAGATGGGCGGTTGCCACTTCCTGAAGACTCCACTGCTGCCAGGGGCGCAAGCCATATAAGCCCACGTCTGGGCAGGTTACCCTTTGGCTTGCTGCACCCCAAACCTCATAAGGAGGTTCCGATAAAGCGGGTATTTCACCCGCTGACCCTAAACTAAAGATCAGTCCCCCATGCGCAATCCGCCAGCCCTTAACAAAACAAACATGCATTAACAAATAACAAATACAGGGAGGGTGGGTGGGAGACTCGCGTGCTCCAGCAAATGGCAAAGCCGGGCCTAGCCTTAAATAGGCTGCCCGGCCCTCCTCCCAGATGACGTCAGGGCGCCCCGCGTCATTGCAGGGCGCCAAGAAGAACCAAAGCCTCGCGAGCAGAGGGAACTCGCGAGGCAGCCGGGAAGGCGGCCGCCCGTGGGAGGCTGTCCCTTCCCCAGCAGCAATGGCGACCGCGGTAATTTCGCGGCCGCTTATTTACTGGTTTAAACAAATACTGCTATTCTCAAAAGAATTCTCTTTTAAGAAGCAGATACTAAAGGGATAAATTTTATAAGGTCTTATTTGCTTTATTACTTAATAGAAATTCTGTTGTTGTTTTTTTAGGAATGGAATTTGGTGACTAATATATTTCCCACTAATTTGAGTCCCTTTAGTTTCTGTATTACTACCGGAAGCTGCAATTTTGATAAGGAAAACTATATAGAGAAAATAGTTATATAGTGTTGTCTATTTAGAGCCCTTGCAGGTTAAATTCAGAGCCAATATGATGAAATGATTGAACTAGAATTAAGGGGACTAAAGTTCAAATCCCTGCTCAGCTGTAAATATCTACTCTCAATCTAATCCAACAAAGTGGAGTAGTGAGAATAAAGTAGAGTAGGAGGAAAAAAACCACTCTGAGTTTCTTGGATAAAGAACAGGATAGAATATAATTCTTTAAAGTGCATTTGTCTCTAGTATCATATGGAAATGTGCACACAATGTAATTCATTAATTTGAAGGACTTCTCCAGGAACACAAACCACTTAGATAAATTTTGGGCAGTCTTCCTTCATAAAGAAGGGACTCCAGTCGCCTAAAAAGACTGAAGCATCTGAGACTTCAATTTAGAAAAGAGACAACCAAGAGAGAACATGATAGAGGTTTAGAAAATTATCGACCTGTTAGAGGCAGTTGACAAAGAGAACTTCTTTTCCCTCTCCCAAAATACTAGAACTTGAGGGCATCCAGGTAAATAGATTCAGGATGGACAGAAGAAATACTTCTTTACACTTTAAATGATTTTAAAAGTATCTTTACACTTTAAATGATATTAAAAGTATAAAGAAATACTTCTTTATACTTGGAATGATTAATATCTGGAATTCAGTGCCAGAAGGGGTAGTGATGGCCTCAGTCATATATAACTTTAAAAGGGGGTTAGATGGATTGATGGAGAATAGTTCTATCAGTGGCTACCAGTCCTGCTGACTAAAGAGAACCACTGCATTCAGAGGCAGTAAACCTCAAAATAAAACTGCAGGAAGGCAAAATCAGGGGAAGGCCTCAGCGTTTATGTCCTATTATTGGACCTCCAGAGGAAATGGTTGGTGACTAGATAGATGCTGGACTAGATGGAGGAAGAAGAGATGGTTTTTATATCCTGCTTTGCCATAAGAAGTGTCAGAGGCATAGAATCGCCTTCTCTTCTACTCCCACAACGGGCACCTTGTTGGCTGAGAGATAGATCCTGGACTAGATGGACAGGTTGGCTGAGAGAAGTTTGAGAGAACTGTGACTAGCCAAGGTTATCCAGAAGACTTCATGTGAAGGAGGGAAGAATCAAACCTGGCTCTCCAGATTGGAGTTTGTTGCTTTCACCATTACACCACTAGTCTAATCTATGAGGATTCTTCTTATATTCTTAATGCATAAACCATACAACTGTAAATAAAAACAATTGAAAACTGGCCAAGAAGTTGCTGGTAAAAGCCCAATGAAGAACCAGGTGGTCAAGGCAGTAATAGTTATAAAGACAGCAGTATGCAGGCCACAAAGTAACAACCTGAAAAAGAATGAGGTAAAACGTCCATTAAAAACCTTGGTGAATAAAAATGTTTTGGTCTTGTGCATAGATGATTAGTACGGAACTGCTTGGTCAACCCCAAGAGCAAAGGCATTCCAAAGACTGATGATTAATGATGTATAGGTTGGTTTTTAGCTTTAGATTTTTAGAGAAATATGAATTTCATTATTTATTTAGATAATATTTGGAATAATGTATCTGTCCCAGAAATAATTTTTATTTGCAATTTCTATAACTGTCACCTGCCAGTCCAAACTATTAATGCCAGCATATCTACAAACCAAATGTCCTGTTTTATATAATGTTCCTCTAGAGTGGCTATGAGCATGCCTCTTCCTTATGTTTTGGGAATAGGCTTTTGAAATATTTTCGGTTTTTCATAACTTCTACTGTTTTATTATAAAATACCCAGTGGTGGGATCCAAAAATTTTAGTAACAGGTTCCCTTGGTGGTGGGATTCAAACAGTGGTGTAGCGCTAATGGGACTGGGTGGGGCATGACGGGGGCGTGGCCAGGCATTCTGGGGGCGGGGCATTAATAATTTCTCTGTTACTGTAAAAAACCTCTTACTGTAAAAAAAAAGTTCCTAATTTCCAGCTGGTATCCTTCTGTCCATAACTTAAACTCATGATAGCAAGTCCTATCGTCTACTGCCAACAGAAACAACTACTTCTCCTCTAATTGACTGCCTGTCAAATACTTAATACTTTCAAAGACTTAATTTTGTTTCTAGAAATCAAAAGGAGGAGACTTTCCTTAAACAAGGAACTTTACCCTATTTCTAAAACATGTTTTTAAAACAGCCCAACAGGGAGAATGATCCTGTTTTCTACCTTCGCTAACCAGCCACATAGGAAACAACAGGACTTGATGATTTTGGGACCTAATGGAATTTCTAACGGAAAAGCAGACCCAGTTAGTAACCCCCTCTCGGCACACACAAATAATTAGCAACCCACCCTCGGGAACTGGAGAGAACCTGCTGGATCCCACCTCTGAAAATACCACACTTTTAATCAGTGCATAATATTCTGTGGGGATTATCTGATGGTGAGTTTTTCAGAATATTTTGTAAAGTACATGTCTCATAATTATGACTGACTTGTGTTCTTCAGGTCAGTTCCTGAAAGCTGCAGAACATTATGAAGCATTTTATCACTTGACAGTGGGGCGGATATGGAAAGATGAGGCAGGTCGGACTCTTAATACACTAGCCTGTGAGCATCTCTGGAGGATTTACACATTACTAGCAGACAAAATGCTACAAAATAAAGAACACCAAGAGGCCATCAAAACTCTAATAAAAGCTTTTCGAATGGCAAAAGAAGGTGGGTAGAAAATAACACTCCTGCATTTCTTTCTTTAATGTGCAGCCTCTCTTTCCCAGGAGTAAAGTAAAAAACATTGCCAAGTGTTCGATGATTATTTTCTATGAAATTCAAGACAAATGCTATCAATATATTTCTAAATCTTGTTGTAAAACAGAAGTACCTACTTGCTGACAACTAGTAATCCATTTATTTCTTGAAAGCTTTTAACTCCAAAAATGCAGTCTTCTGGGAGTACTGTGGTAAAACAATGAGACCATAATCAGAAGTAAGGTCACTGGCAACATTTCTGGTTGTGGTTCACTGATTATTCACTGTTATATATATTGGACAAGCTGTTAGCTAATTATGAAAATAAGACAGTTTGGTTATATGTTAGAACTGACAGGTTTATATAACTCTTTGGATTTCTAATACATGACACATTTCAAAGTATGATTGTAAGAAAAGCTGTTGGTGATGGGGGCCAGTAGTAAAGGTACTGAATACTGATTTAATGTATAGACAACATCCTTTCTATAGAGTAGATAATGTATGTGTCAGATAGACTTTGTGATTTACTCAGGTAAAATTTGATACCCAAAGTAGCTTAGACTTCATTGCTTCATTTTTTCTTGCCTGTCCACACACTAATTCATGTGGGGGATGCTTAACTGTAGTGATTTTCATATGGATGCACTTATATGTAGGATTATTACAATCACTGTGCTTGGGTTAAATTCTATTGTTCTTGACCACTATACCTGCTTTTAACAAGCAACCAAATGTGGGAGATGGCTAGTAAGTCCCACTGGTAATCAGCACTTGTAGTACTGCAAGTCAGAAAATTCTGGGCACAGGATGAACTCATTTCTTGAAAGCTAGCATCCTGTGGTTCTATCATTACTTGTTAAGAAATTGTGTTCACAGATCCTGACAAATTATGAGAACAGAATGCAGGACTTACAGCCCAATCCAGAGGGGCTCAGCAGGCGAGAATGGTGATGCTCTGGTGCCACCTGAGCCCCTTTAAGGGACTTTCCCGCAGCATAGAAAGCCCCAAAATCTTTTTTAAAAACCCACTGAAAGTTCCCCCATAAGACAGAATAGAGATACACCACATGGGGCCTGAGGAGGCACTGGAGGGTGACTAAGGTTGGCCCTGCTCTTCCACCCCACTTCTGCAATTCCCCTGGCCATGCAGGTGCAATGTTTTGCGCCAGCGGGCCTGATCAATGGAGCCAGCTTCTAGGTCAGGCGCTGTAGAGCTGGGCAGTACCCAGCCACCTGGGAAAGTTGCCCACCCACCAGCACATTTGCCTCTTGTGCCTACAGAATGGGCCCTCACACTGGCACTAGGGGTTCACTGTTTCCAGAGGGGGTTCACCCCAATTTGGCTTGGGCTGCCCATTTCTTATCCAGCTGTTTTTTTCAATTGAGTATTTCCCTGGTATGGGAGGAATTATAGTATTAGAAGGGGCCATACTGACCATCTAGTCTAACCCCCTGCTCAATGCAGGATCACATAGTGCTAGGATATACATTTCACTTGTATTCAATGTCACCAAGTTATTTGAAACAAAATACTATTTTTCCAATCAGCCTGTGACTGAAGATTGTTCTTTAGCATGGTGGTTTTTTGGGGGTGGGGGGAGGGGAGAATTCTAGGGATCATTGTCTAAATTATACATTCAGAGTTTTTTCTTCCATGGGAATCACACCTTAGGCAGTATATCCTAATTCCATTTCAACACAAATATACGTTGTCTTGAGATTTGTTCTGTTAGATCTCCCCCCAGAGGAACATGTTATGCTGCACTTTAAAACTTAATATTATTGAAAACATCTGCTGTTGGAGGACTTATTTATACACTCTGCATAGTAAAAATTTTAAATGTTAGCATAACATTATTGCTGCTATTCTGGGAATGAGGGTTCAATGCACTAAATGTGAATGGTACATGTCATTCTAGTCATATATTTGGGATAAGGATGGGTCTTACAGTTTTCGAGAAAGTGGTCAATAAACATAAGGTGCTTCCCTTCCGTGAGTTTTCCTGTTGTTCCTAAGGCCACTAAGATCATACTTTCCTGGTAACATAATTCTGTCTCAACTTCCTTGCATACTGCTCCTTGAGCTCTGAAACAAGTGATACTATGTTACAGAGTTATTTATGAAAACACAAAATGTTTTTAAAAATATCTTTCCTTTTCTGACCATAGAAAATTTCAGTATATATCAAAGAGATAACATATTAGGAAACTGATGTTGAAAACTGCATGCACAGCTAGCTGTAGTTTAATTTCTTTTTAAGTCTAATGGCAACTAATGGTAGCCTTCCTGTTCATCTAGCGGACAACAAGAATACTGAGGCAGAAGCTGCCTTCTGTCTGGGTATGGCTTATCTTGCAGCTGGAGAAGAAGATACAGCAATATTGGTAAGTTTATCTGATAAGTGTTTTACAGATAAGTGTTTTTTACAGTTTTATCTGATAAGGTTTTACAGCTTTTAGCAATCCTAAGCAAAGGTACACCTTTCTAGGTCCATTGATGGGAATGGGCTTGGAAGGATGCAACTTTCGTTAGGATTGCACTGTTGCAGTCTTCCCTGTGTAGCATTTACTAATCTATAGAAACTGTAACTGATATGCAGATGATAAAGTTCCTCTTGAGGCTTTCAAACCCTTGACCTAGAATGTTAAGTTGGCAAACTAGAGATTTTCTTTGATTAGCAACTCCTGTGCCACTTCTCAAACTATGGGCAAAACTGTCTTGAGTTTCGAAACGGCTTTCAAGGATAGGTATTGGGCAGGCTTGGGTATGAAGAAGTGTGGTTAAAAAGAGGAAAACACAAAAAAAGCCATTGATGTGCATGGCCCACATTGGTGGAAGGATCACCTCTTTTCCTTGCTCGCTGGGGTCTTCCAGTGCCCCTGTCTCCCTTGGAAGCTCAGAAGCAAAGAAGGAGGTCTCACCAGCTACCTCTCCCTCATGATCCACACAGTTCCACAGCTCTGGGAACTGCTGGTACATGACTTCCTCTTTGGCCCCTTCCCCTGTCTTCTTCTTATACTATCAATCCCACCACCTTCACTGGCTCACCACAATTAGGACCTCTGGTTTGGACCAGGACCACCTTTCCTTGGTCCTAATGGTCTCAGGCTGTGCCATTCTTGCACTGACCCTACCCCACAAGACCTCCCCTTGGCTCCACCTGCTCATTGTCAGACACCAAGGCCTGGTCCATGATGTCAAGGCTGTCCCCGTGGCTGCTCCTGCTTTCCCATCTGCCTGTGAGATCCTGTGGGCCCACTTTGTGCCATGGCTGTCTCCCGAGTTCTCTGGCCCCGGCTTGCACTAGGTTGCTGACTTCACCTGCCCACTGCCACCCCTCCCCCAGGACTAGGTAAGTGTTTCCTTGCAACTGTGGGGAAGCAGGGTGGGGGGGGGTCCCTTGTTTCAGTGGAAGCAGTCCTGCCATAAAATTGGTGGCAGCATTCCCTGAGGCTGTGGGGAGTCACCTGTGGAAGGGACATTGTGCCAGGCAAGTCCTGGGTGGTTGCCCCGCCTGGGCCAGGCTCCATGGCTGTCCTGGGACAGTACTATTTGTTGAATTCTTTGGATTGTGGTCCTGCTGTTTAAAGGATATACTATGATATATTGAAACCAAAAGGTCTATTTCTGTTGATACACCCCCTGTTAGGTATCATTTAGTCAATATCAACTAACACTCTGCAAGCAATTTCCTTTTCTGAAGACAAAGCTGATGGTTGTGTGTTTCTTTAATGACAGTAACTAACAGTTTTCTGTATATTATTGACTAGCAGGATACCCATGCTTCGCTACGGAGATTATAAAAAATGCCCCCTCCTCTTCCCTCCACTCCCTTGCATGCCACCCCTCCCTCCCTCCCCTTCCCTTGCATGGCAAAAAAACTGAAACTACTGAAAAATACTAAAAATATGAAACGTACCTGATAAAATTACCCTTGAAGTTTGAAATGGCATGAATTCATAAAAATATACATACTGAAAAATACTGAAAATATAAAACGTACGGCATAAAAATACCCTTAAAGGTTGCAATTCAAGGAATTCATAAAAATAAAGATCCTTTAAAAACACTGAGAATACTAAAACATAGTGAAAATATTAAAGTTACCTGATAAAAATACCGTGAAAGTTTCAAATGTAATGAATTCATAAACACTATTAACTATTTACAAACGGTAGGATGAGTTTCTGTCACAGGATAAAACATTAAAGGGCAAATAATCACCACCCCTAGCTTTGTGGTCTACGTAGCCATACTAATAACTTGTTCAGCATACAGTTTTCATTTCTCCCTCAGATTAAGTGCTCAAAACTTCCCTGTAAAAATATTCTTGGTTTTTCTCTCTGGTTGAAGGATTACCAAGCTGTCAGGTGAACGAACTCTGGAGCACTCTGAATGTCCCTCTCATTGTTATCATCCCCAACAAAGTATATCTGAAGAAATGACGGCTGCTGCTGGGGTCCCGTCATGAGGCTTCCTATCCTGTGGTAGACCTGTCCCTGCACTTTGAATGTTGGCATGAAATTGCTCTCTTTCACCTCTCAGGCTCCAAAAGACGTCATTTGGAAGCATCCATTGTATTTCCGGGAAGCAGAAAGAAAGTTTTCTTCCATTGGATGCTGATGAGTGAGAAGGCTGTTAAGAGGTTAAGGGTAGGGTTGAATGGCAGGGAGCTGAACTTTACCACTGCTGCAGCACATTTCTGGGGGCTCATCCCGCCACTTCAGAGCATGACACCAAGCACAGGGCGATTGAAGTCCAAGATCAATCACCTTGTCTCCACAGTAATCAATGTGAGATCCATATTCAAAACCTGACAAATATTTTTTAGTCCAAGATGATAATTTGGTTTGTAATCTTTTTTTATTGTATTTGGCTATAGTGGTCTGGTTAACATGAGGGTTGTTGGAAGAATATTTTTTCACAGCCTCTCTATGAACTTCGGGGTGACATTCAGCATACTTCATCACAGCCTCTCTATTAACTTCAGGGTGACATTCAGCATACCTCATCACAGCCTGTCTGTGAACTTTGGGGTGACATTCAGCATACTTTTTCACAGCCTCTTTATGAACATCTGGGTTGTTTTTCGTATATTTTGCAGCAGCTTCCTGTAGTTGTCTTTTTCTAACCGAATCTGTCAGTTGCTTTCTGCGTTTAATCCCTCTCCTCCCTTTAGCTGTTTCAACAAAAGGAACAGGTTCGTATGCAGTGAGGAGGTCGGTGGTAGAATCCAGTTGGGCCACCATTGGCTCAATTGTGCTTGTTGTTTGGTGGGCATTATCAGAACTTGTTGATTCGACACATGGAAGTAGAGCATCAAAGTGTCCTTCATTAAAATCTCCTGTGAAACAAATCATTTTTGCTCCCCGTACTGCATCCTTTAGCTTGGCAAGCAGGTTTTTAACTGTCACCTTTAGAATGTTCGCGCAGATGGCCAGAGTTCAACAGGAACGCAGATGGCCAGAGTTCAACAGTAAATGTGTAATAACTCGAGTAAAACTGAATATTTTGAAAAATCCTTTTTTTAGTGAGCACCTAAACCACATAATGAACCGGTGTGCCAAATTTCAATTTTGTAGGTTTGGTGGTTTTTGAGTTCTTTTGATGAGTCAGTGAGTCAGTCAGTGGTATTTTGCGTTTATAGATATAGATAGGTGTAGCTCCTTGTTCATTGTTTGACTCTGACATTTTCCATTATTCCTGATAAAGAGCTTTATGTATGCTTATACATTCTCAGGTTATCCAGAGCTGGGCCAATAAGAGGTATTGTCTTTATGGTGTTATAGTTTATTCCCTAGAACCACTAGGACAATATCTATTTATATTAAACTCTAAAATCTGAACTTTTTAGTCTGGGAGGAAAGGTCAGCTATCTAAATTACTGTTTATTGTTGAACATGATAACTGTATCATATAATGGGAGATCCACCAATTAGTTATCACAAATCTGGCCTTAAAAGTTGTATAATAATTGATGTGTTCCACACAGATAGGTCTTCTCATTCGTATTCTACCTAACATTTAAATAGACAGCGCTGAGGAGGGGGCATAGCTCAGTGGTAGAGCATGTGCTCAGCATGCAGAATGCCACAGCTTCAATCCCTGTCATTTCCAGTGAAAAGGATCAGGTAATAGGCAATGTGAAATACCTCTGCATGAGACCTGGAGAGCCGCTGCCAGTCGGAGTGAACAATATTGACCTTGATGGACTATTTATCTAATTAAGTATAAGGCAGCTTCATTGTTCAAATAGTGTTAACAATGGGCAAGGTGCTTTGCAGAACAGAGCTGCAATTCCTGTCCACAAAGACTTAGGATAGCAATCATGCAAATATCTGATTTGGACAATGTATGGTTCAAATAAAGTGAGCAAAATAATGGCTGACTGGTGACTTTGATAAAAGCCAGAATGAATCATCAGGAAATACTGTGCTAAAGAACTGAGCTGTAAAGGGAGAGAAAGTGATTTGATGAATAGAGGAAAGAAGGAAATTCCATGCTTATGAAGTAGCATAATTAAAGTAATAAAGAACAGGAATGGAGGAAAATAACAAATAGGACAGGCATTATGCAGAGCAGGGGAAATGAAAACAAATGAAAGGGAGATCACTAAAATCTGGGAAGAGACTGATACAATTGATATCTACATGAGGGATATTTTTAACTTTGGAACATTTCATCATGTGATTCTCCACTTGTTATTTTGAAGTGGTAGAGAGCTTAGGACTTATCACATGCTTTTTGTGAAGGTGTAAATCAGACCATCACTATTTATTTTTGTTTTGTTTTATTTATTTATTTGTTTGTTTGTTTTGTTTTGTTTGTTTTATTTATTTGTTTTGTTTTATTTATTTACAACATTTCTAGGCCACGTTTCCACTCCAGTAGAGTCCCTAAGGAAGTGAACATCAAAACATTTGAGACATTAATACAGCATTTAAAACAAAGTTTGTAACAAAAAATAAATTGACTAAAAATTATATGTTAGGGATAGGGTTAAGGCAAGGGCAGGATCTCAGGCTTGCCTAATGTTACGTTGAATTCTAGGGCGAAGTTCAACAATAGTGCTATGCTCAGTTTCAGGTTTCAAGTTTTTGTTACAATTTTGGGAACAATTTTTGACCGAATAAATTAAATAAAAATAATAAATTAGGGTTTGGTTTAAGGCAAGGGCAAGGGCTCAGGCTTGCCTGAGCATTACGTTGAATTCTAGGATGCAGTCCGACAATAGGGCTATTGTCTGTTTTAGGTTTCGGGTTTTTCTTACAATTTTGGGAACAATTTATCTATATAAATAAATGTGTAAATGTTCGTTTGTTCAAAATCTTCAATCCCTGAAACCTCTGCATCGATTGGTTTCAAATTTTGACACATCATTGCATTCGAATACGCTCATGTTTTTATATACCCACTATTGTATTATGTTACAGGTGTTACACCTGTGACAGGTAAAACTATGTTTTTTAACGAACAGTGCCATCTGGTGGACGTGACAGCAACACACACTATACTCACTACTTTACGATTCCATCTCTATGGTTTTTTTTACAAACAGCGCCATCTGGTGGACATGACAGCAACACACGCTATACTCACTACTTTACCATTCCATCTCAATGTTTCCGATTTCACCAGACTGGGCCACTGTTTCCGATTTCACCAGACTGGGCGGGAGGGAAGGGAGGGGTGGCATGCAAGGAAGGGGAGGGAGGGAGAGGGGTCCCAGCATCTGCACATGGCCCACCCACCCTAACGGAGGAAGGGAGGGGAGGGAGGATTGGCATGCAAGGGAAGGGAGTGAGGTGGGGGGCCAGCATCTGGACATGGGCCACCTACCCTAACGGAGGGATGGGGAAGGGAGTGAGTAAGCGGTGGTATGCAAGGGAGGGGAGGGAGGGAGGGGATTTTCCCATTTTCTCAATGTTCCCATTTCACCAGACTGGGTGGGTTCGCCTAGTGACTGAATAAATTAAATAAAAATAATAAATTAGGATTAGGGGTAAGGTTAAGGTTAAGATTAAGGCAAGGGCAGGGGCTCAGGCTTGTGTTAGTGTTACATTGAGTTCCAGGGTGCAGTTCGAGAATTATACATTATAAAAGAGCTGCATTTTTATCAATTATAAATTGTAGCTTAATATCCAATATAGCATTTATTATTGTAAGAGTCTGTTACTCCAGTCATCAACAAGATTCAGGAAGATTTCAAGAGCTTTACTGGAACTGTGTCATCCCAGGCTCAAATAGCCGAAACTGGGGGTTTGGCTCTCTGACCCCTGGTATATACCTTTACAGTTTAGTTCAACCCCTGTATCCCCCCCCCTTGCATTCCCATAATATCAGTATGTGAAAGGACAGTGGGAACAACGACATTGTTTGGGCAGACAGTTCACTCCTTCAGAAAGGCAAATAAGGGTGAGTGGCTAAGCTCTATTGAACTAGTTACTTTGCAAGCAGGGGGAGACCTCCAAAGCCTTGAGCCATGATAATGGCTGGGCCATCTGTGGATGGGATGTGGATGTGTAAACTGCCAGGCCTGGAATGGCGCGGGCCTGACACATGACTTATCCACTGTGACTACAAGAGGTCTGTCCAAATAATATATTTTCTTTTGTTTATGATAGAACGATTAGTTTGGACACTAGACAACTAGCAGCTACTGCTGGCTCATACTCGAGTAATCACATTATTTACTGGAGATGAACCAGCTTCTCATAAATGGTAACACTGGAACAGCTTCCACTGCCCTCTCTTTCTCTAAGAGGAGATCCATTTTCATAAATAGGAATTAAGGGGGAAAGTGTCACAGTGATACAAAGGGTATAGTAGTTTGTAACTCTTTTACAATTATTCAGTTTACTTACAATTTTTCTTACAGAAAATGAAAATACTTATACTGTAAAGTTCCATGAGTATGCCAACCAGTACAATTTTATATGCTGCCTAAATGATAAATTATGTTGTTTAACTTATAATTTAAGTTATACATTATTAAGTTATAAGTTTAAATGTTAGGCTAAATCACTAAAATAAGTTTAGATTTGATAATAAAGGAATTATTGCAATTTACTCCCAAATTTCTGGATTTATTTTGGGGTGGGGGAGGGGGGGTGTCTGTTGTTTCAATATTTCTGGCAACTTTACATTTGTAGACCTTGGGATCTTGTATGATTCAGTGGCGTATGATTTGATTCCCAGCTCTGCCACTTGAGATATGGAGGCTTATCTGGGGAATTCAGATTAGCCTGTACACTCCCACACATGCCAGCTGGGTGACCTTGGGCTAGTCACAGCTTTTCAGAGCCCTCTCAGCCCCAACCACCTCACAGGGTGTTTGTTGTGAGGGGGGAAGGGCAAGGAGATTGTAAGCCCCTTTTAGTCTCCTACAGGAGAGAAAGGGGGGATATAAATCCAAATTCTTCTTCTTCTTCTTCTTCTTCTTCTTCTTCTTCTTCTTCTTCTTCTTCTTCTTCTTCTTCTTCTTCTTCTTCTTCTTCCATTGTGTCTGCTCCTCCTTGGAAAATTCCCAATGGTGTCTGTTTCCTTGTTCTCATGTTGCATTGTAGCTGGCCATGTACTAATAGCTCCCAGACTCACCCTCCCAACCTCATTTGTCATCATGCTGCTTTCCATCAAATGGCTTTTTAAAGACAAGTAGATTGTTACAGAACATTTTAGATCCTATCTTTAGGAGTCATACTTGGAAAACTGGCATTAATGTGAATAAAATCGTTTATCCAACTAGTCTTCATAACAATATTTACTTAATCAATCTAAAAAATGCTCTGTTGTGTAGTCTGGATGGAGCTGCTGCTGTTTTTACTTGCTATCTGGCTACTATCTTTGGGATTATGGGACATTGCCCTAAAGAAATTAAGTTGAATAGATGTATAGGGTTGTTGTAGTTAATTCTGGGGATTCATTGAATTTTTTGCAGGATGTCAGACAGTTTCAGTTTAGTGTAGTTTAGTTTAGTTTAGTAATTGACCTCCTTTGGATGTAACGAGAATTAGGTTGCTCATAAATTAAAATGTATGCACTAAATTGGCTTTTCAGAATGTAGATAAGATTTTGTAGTTAGGTTGTCCTGGTTTATAGAACTGTAGGAAGTTGCCATCTAATTTTTCTAATTTTATGTTTGCTATCACGTTAACTAATCTATGAGGTTTTGTTTAGTTGTAATGGTTTACAAGTCCATGTATTAGGGATTGGTGCTTATTGTAGGTGTTAAGATTTGTGATATTTGAATGTTATGCTATTATGTTATGCCATGTATTATGGTGTTATGCTATTACAAATTGTTACTATGTGCTATGCTGATTATGTTATTAGTTGTTAACCTGAGATAGGAATATTATTATTAATGTATTATTAAGCTGATATTGGATTATTGTCAGGGTTTATTGTAAATGATGTTGTCATTATGCTTAGTCCTATTATATTGATATGTTGTTGTTTACTTATTATGTTGTACACTGCACTGAGCCCTCCGGGGGAGGGCGGTATATAAATTCAAATTAAATAAAATTTCAAGGAAATTTTCCACAGTAGATATGTTAGTCACCTGGGATTGCTGCTTTCCACTGTTGGGTATGCCATCATTATCTATTTTCTTCAGTCATCTGGATTTAGTTTTTAATACATTCCATTCATTGGCCTTGCACTCTTAGTCACAAAGCTGCAAAATTTGAAGGAGCTGAATGTTATTTCAAAGGTATGTTCATAAGCCCACATTTTTCAATACCAGATCAATTCAAATTACAATTTATATCCTAATACCAATTCTCAGCACATATTAGGGTTGCCTCCACATGTAGACATGCATTGAAAGAAGGAGAAAATATCATCTTTTGTCTGTCTGATCTTCCTGTTTGTATGCATAAACGAGCACTTGAAAGTGTCTTAAGGAGTAATTTGCCTTTGCTAAATGATCTTTTGTATGCATCTTTAGTTTGATCTTGGCACCAAAGTCATAACACATTCATAACATGTCGGCGAACAGATTCCTTTAAGACAAGTAATTAGTTAGCAAGAATAAATCTACCTTGCTTACTCCACTTCACTGTTCAAGGAGTTTTGATTACTATTAATCCTATGACCACTTTCCCTTAGATGTTCTACTGTTGTACAAAAGAATTAGACTAAAAGATGATCTTGTCATATTAAAATGTTTTGAGTCTGGAATAGTCTGCTGATACAGATTTGTAGAACAGGAATAAGTTATAATTTCTGCCCAATTCTGTACATTAGAAGGACTTATCATATGTCTGACAGATAAGCATTCATATGTTGTGAAGGTAACATTTGTAGAACACTTTTTGACCTTTACAATTATCATATCATCTATAATGATCCATACCTAAGCCGCTAGTAAAAACTTCCCAAGAAGGCACAGCATTTAAAGAAGAAACATAGGGGTGATCTGGAGTAACAACAGGAATTATCTTGTACTGATTTATTAAAGCAGCTGTAAGTGACATTTGGTCAAAAAGAACAGCCCCAGACACGTTTAAAAAACCATTCTAAACCATGACAGCTTTGTTCTTGGGGGCCCACACCTTTAAGTGTGCACACAATTGATATTCAGCAGCATTCCAGCAAATCTCTCATAAGCATTATAAGTCCTTACTTTTCTGCAGCATGTAAATACTGAAATATTATGGTAGCATAAATTCTTGTAGAGTTGAATCAGCAGTCCAAAGTTGTCTAAGAGGAACGGAACCTTTTGTTCTACAGTTGCTCAAGAAAACATGGACCATTTATTGAAACTTGGTGCAGTCCATTTTAGCCTCAGTTGGGCCACATACAGAGGTGGGATCCAACCAGTTCTCACCACTTCTCTAGAAGTGGTTACTAATTTTTTCTGAGTGCCGAGAAGGGGTTACTAAAGCAACCTCCCTGCCCAATAGGGACTGGAGGTTCGTGTGTGCGGCAGCGCCACTGTTTGAATCCCACCACCACCGGAACCTGTTATTAAAATTTTTGGATCCCACCACTGGCCACATATGGACACTGCAAAAGGATATGTACCAAGAAGTCCACTGACTGAAAAGGACATGGACATAGCCTGTCTAAAAAAAGGGATCTTTAGTAGACGATCCAGCAAAACCATTGAATTAAATCTGAAGTGCATAAAGGTTCTACATAACTTTAAAGTAACTAGATAGTCTAAATAGGAAGGAAGACTACCCTTAGATAGAAGACCTGGAGCAAGTGGAGAACATGTCCTTTGAGCATCAAAATAGGTGTAACTGTTATCTCTAGCATAGATCAGTTGGGCAGCATGTTCTTTGCACTGGTCTTCAGAAAAAGAGAAAAGGTCCTCTACCTTCAGACTTAGAAGAATAACTTGTGTTCAAAAAGCTGTACCAGGGAGCCATATAAGAGTCCCTGAGGGTTAAGCTTCTCAAGCTTCCCTTTGGGGCCTCAAAGAATAGATGAAACTAGAATTTAAAGGCATGTACCCAGGCACAAGCTTCTATTGAGCTAAGACCAAACTCATAATGAAAGGCCAATGATGAAATGCATGTGGGGAGGCCCCCAATTTCTTAAGAAAACAAGGACTGCACTCTATTTATAGAGTTGTCTACTACAGAACTCTACTACATGTAGGGACACTGTTCAAAAGTTGAGAAATCACTATTGAATGAAAGACTATGCTGAAATAGCTGCTGGAATATAATGTGCCCCATATGAAAAGAAAAATTGCATAATTGCCTTCATAGACTTCTGAGTGGCCAATTGTTTCTGACTTCCCCAAGACAAGTCGGTGTATATCATATCTGGTAAAATCTATCATGTAATTTTTAAAATCAGGGTTAAATGGTACCATTTTTACTGATGGACAGAAAAAATGACTCTTTAAATTGATTAAATGTTTTGAGGATTACTGTAATCATTAAGATCTGTCTGTTAATGTTGCAAAATCTTAAGGTTCTGATATTTAGTAAACGGAAAAGAAGGAAAATATTTCAGTGACATATAGTGGGCCAATCTGTGGAAAAGGTTAATAAATTTCAATTCACCCTTCACTTGGAAATCGCATTTGGACCTGGTGGGGAATACTGCCTTGAAAATTGGGAGGACAATTATAAAATATTTTTATATAGCAAGATGCAAATTTGCCCCCTCAGCTTTAAAGATATATAATGCCAAGGTCTCAAATCAGTTTTGTGTGGTACAGAAATTTGGATTGGTGCTGTCTCTGAGAACATGGACTATATTCAATATAACTTTTTCCAGTGCTTATTGGCTATACCTAGATGAAGGATGAATCTTTAATTATCGATGGAGGTTAAAGCATGGATACCTCCTGAAAGGTAAGGTCTTAAAATATGAGGGTGGGCAACATTACCTGGACTCCTATAGGCAGATGAATGCATAAGTCAATGGGATCATTTGGGGGGGGGGGAATGTATAGGAATTACACATTATATTGTAAAGACTAGAGAGATCATTGTTTAAACTTTGTCATGTGAGCATCTCTATTCAAACAGATCATGGAGATGCTCACATGACAAAGTTGAAACTATTGGACATATGATCATTGAGTGTCTTATATTTAATGAGCTGAGAGTCAGTTTCATTATTGCTTTATTTAAAAATATGGAAATGTACAATGAGACATCTGTCATTATAAGGATGTAGGTGATGTGGTTACTATTGGATAGAAATTATTCTGTTGTTCTGTCCATGGCAAAATTTATAGGGGCAATAATTAAATACCTGAAGAATAATACTAAGGCATTATTTTATTCCTTAATTTTCTGCTCAAGGCTATAGGTGTATGAGCAGTGTGGATGGCTTCCTACATTAACCTGTTGAGAACATAACAGCATGCCTAGCCACAGCAGGGTGCCTGGGTCCTCCTGGTGGGTGAATGGGAGGTCCAGCCGGATGTTGAACCAGTTCAGTGGGGTACTTTTGGGGTTTGGTCTGCTGCATTGGCACCATAGGCTCCTCTGACCTTGCCGTTGGTGCCTCAGTCCCTCCATCTTGCGTGGGGTGTTACTGACAGTGGTGATGCTCATTGGTGGGTCTTGCTTGCCATCCTCTCAAGGCTGGGCTGCACTTGTC